>NC_063214.1:18813797-19114422 GCF_020740725.1 Corvus hawaiiensis
TGAAAAAAATGTAATTAACATTGGATCTACCAATGATTAACATAATCTACCCTCCTTCCAGCTCTCAGTGGAGTTGGTCTCTGCTCCCTGAGCCAGTACAAGGTGGACATGAGCAAGGCACTGCACAGACCCTCTACTTAAAGGTATTTTATATAGAAAATAAAAGAAAACTTGCTCCGTCCACATGACTTCACTGTCCATCTTTGCATTTGCAAATGTTTAGTGCTTATGCCAGACTGGTCTGAGGTTAGCAGCCACCTAAAGGGAGTCAGACTGTGCCATCCCAGCTGTCCCTACAGCAGGTATGAAAGTGACAACTCTAAGAAACACAAGCCTCATTTTGGTTGGATGGGCATTTCTTTCACTTAACTGTGCTTCTGATTGAGAAAACAAGATCAAGGAGGTGGTATTTGTCTTCAGCATTTATTTATCATTGGAAAAAGAACCCTTTGAGCAAGCGAAGATCACAAGCACGTCACAATCAATTGGCTGTACATTAACGTGTGTGTGTGTGTGTGTGAGAGAGAGAGAGAGACTTTCATCAGAATACCAACAATGAAAAAGCACCACAAGGAGGTGTGCTTCACATGTTTACAAGAGACAATTTGTGATATGCAACCAAACCCAGGCCACAAAATATTAATTAGACACTTCCTATCTGCCTCCAAGAGGCAAGAGTTTGTGGAATTCATGGGCGCCAGGCTGTGCTGCAAATGCAGCACTGGCTATGCTGCAAATGAAGAAGCAAGTGATCGGTGTGCGAAGCAGTCAGAAAACAGGAGCTCAGTCAGAAATTAGCACCATTTTGCAGAAAGGAGTAACAGTACAATACAGTGAAAATGCAAAAGCAAGCAATAGCATGGGAATAGCAAGCAATCACAGGGTAAAAAGCAAAACATTTCTTTTTTCTTTTTACAAGAAAAGTAAAACATATTACAAATAGCAGTGGAACACAATCAGCATTGTGGTAGCTGGAAACACAGAACAGCAGAGCACTATTTCCCAGTGGGATTGACAAGCTCAGAGCCCAAAGTGAACTTGAAATGTTAGAGATTTGGTCTCCTTTCTGACAAACCTGAGTGGGTTGGATGGGCATAGAGTCTGTGGAAGGTAGAGCAATGCAGGATTTCACCCTGAGGCTTGCCTCTGCTGCAGTTCCTGGTATTCAATGCAATGCCAGCCTGTGTGCTTGGATATGTGTGTGTGCTTGGATGCATGCTGCAGATCTGGTACACATGGAACACAGGCCAGGATTTCTATCCCTATTTTGCTGCTGTCTGAGAGGGAGGTATCCGGGCCTTACCAGTCTCCCAGGCTCTTTCTGCAAAGAAAACCTTTCAAGGACCATTCATCCCACCCAAAGACAGGTGTTAAAAATAGGCAGCTCAATGGCCCTTGGAAAGTTCCTTCACTAGAGAGGGAATTAAAACCACTGGCTAACACTTTATACCTAGCTTTGTAGTGAGCTCATGGAATGGCTTGAGTTGAAAGGGACCTTAAAGGTCTTCTAGTGCCAAGCTCCCTGACACCAAAGAGCTTCATGTATTATGGAAACATAAAGCTATATTCTGACCACTCACCATGTATGTTTCAAACAATGTGATGGATGCTCTTCACTGAGGAGAAACCATCCCGAAGATGTTGGATGATCAGCAGTTCATCCAGAGCCATGGAGATGCTTGGATTAGGTGGTCTGAGCATCTCAGTGGTGTTCCCTGGGCAAAATTTAGTTCACCTTGAAGTCAAGGGCTAAATTCCCATTGAATTCCAAGTGAAACAGTGGCAAGTGTGGTGTCTTCAAATGTGAAGCTTAGGGCTGAAAAATAATAGGGAGAATTGTTTTGCATGGTCTGTCCTTATGTAAGACTGTTGTGTTGAGCTATTTGAACTGTCTACTGCCTTCCTGATGTGTTCTGCCTGCTGTGACATATCTTCATAGATGATGCTACATCCTGTGATAGGAAAGGATGTTACTGAGGAGTGTGAAGATACATGAAGCATCTTAAAAGCTAAGGAATCACACAAAGTCTTGGGAGCTCATCTTCTCTGGCCAGTTGTCCCTTATGTGACAGGTAGGAAGAGCTGCGAGCAGCACATCTCTACCAGCTCAACACAAGCCTTTTGCTGAGCTGCTCTGGTGACAGAGCTGAGCAATGTTGCAGGGGCTTCTGAGCACTCAGAAAAGCAATGATCAGTATGGACAGATCAGTGTCTCCATGAGGCATGCACATCAAAAAAAAAAAAAAAAAGCACTACATTCACAAAGATTTCCACTGTTTTACTTCCTGGAGGATTTTCCCTGGTTTCCTCCTAAGCAGTGGAGGTTTAAATATATATATATATTTCTATATATGAATATATGTATTTCCACATACACAACCTGACTAGCTCATAGCACACAGTTCTAGCACACAAGCTAAGCTTGGAATTACACCACTGAATTCAGAACACTACACTTACTGATACTCAAAGGTTTAGGCTGTTAGCGCAAGGCAAACAGGACACATCACATGATACACTGAACTTGGCATTTATTCATTACTAAGGCCAGCAAATGTCACTATCTGTATATCACAGACCTTTCCTCCTCATTGGAAATTTTCACTCAACCTTGTAGCCCACCACTCATTTATGTTTCCAAAAGACCCAATTCTAATGGGATGAAACCCCAAAATCAGGACTCCTCACTCTCCCAACCCATCCATTTTTCTGCTAGATAGTTTCACTATCTGCTAGATATCTCTATAATACCCCTAGCAGTAAGACTTTCCTTATTCCACCACCTCTGCAGTAACACACCACCTCCCTACTCTATTTCCCATCTCTGTCTTCATGCTTCCCAACTGTCCTCTGGAAGTTTCAAGGTGGACTCTATATTAGAGAAAATTTGGAGCTGCAAGAATAAGTAACAAGAACCCTGTATCATAACTTGCAGCCACTCCGCTATGGGAGAGTTTAACAGCTCTATTTGGTGAGATGAAGATTAATCCTCATGTATTTAGGACCCAATCCAGAAGTTAGGCACATAAATTTGGATTGGGACCACAACTCTCCCACTGATCCAGTGACCCAGATTCTGTGGCATGCAATGCCAGTCTGTTGGGCCAGATCATACTCACTGACAAATGGTCCTGCTGTGTTTAGGGCTTCCAAACTAGTCGTGGGGATTTCCTAGAGTAAGAGCACAGTAAATATGATTGAAACCCTGAGATCTTATCTGGAGGGAGTCTAGGGATCCCAGCAACATTTTTATGGCCCTCTTGGGATGCTCATGAGCCAACATGAACATGAACAGCTGGAAGAATAAATGCAACGGGGGCTGACAGCTCTAGCCATCCTTGATGACACATTTCTTTCTACCCCTTGGAAGGTCACACCTGCAAACTAACCACTTTCTGAAACCTAGCTCTGTTGGCACCCCAGAAGTGAAGAAAGCAGACCAAGATTCAAAACAAAACAGGAATAATTAAAAAGATCCATAACTTAGGGGAAACAATAGGGAAGAACAACCTGCTGATAATAGTCTAACCTGCTGTGTGCTTAGAAAGTCTACACTGCTCACTGCACCTTCCCTCACTCACTTTTTTTTAAATCAAGGACTTCAAGTAGTGTTGATGAGTGAAGTTGCCTTGATGCAGCTAGACCTACTCCCAGCTACCGCTGGGGACGATTCGGCTCCTTACTTCCTTCTCCTTACCCTTTGCTTCTTGGAGCAGAATTCCCATCAGTGTCACCAGGGGAAATTGTTCTTGGCCACACCACTGATTTTGTTGGATTTACAGCAGATCCATGGCAGCACGAATTAACCTGATCCTCTCTGCCTCGAAAACCCTTTACCCATTGACACCAGTGGGAGATGACACAACAATGGCCAACCCAAAAGGACCTCATGGGATGCGAGCACAGCCCCTGCATGGCTCAATGGGCACTTTGATGCTGTCAAAGCACTGAAGAACCAAGCCCGAGGAAAGGGACAAGCTGTTGGATGTAATCACTGCTGATCCATTACCTTCATCTCTTAGGACCCTGCTTATGCATTCCCACATCCCTCACTCTGTGCAGAGCCATGTTGTGCAGGCAAAGCAGAACAACCTGACCTCAGAAACAAGGATTTCTTAATCCTCCTCGGAAATAAAACAGAAAAGCTTCTAATACAATCAGAACAAAAAGCAGATTAGAAGCCTCTAATTAATTTTGTGGCCTTTATTTAATCAAAGGGGCAAAAAAAAAAAAAAGGAACAAAGGAAGAAAGAAAAGGAAAAAATGAGAAATAAAGGAAAGTGCAGTAACATTTACTCTTTTGCCTCAGCCAGTTTATTGTTCATCTCTTTACTTTTCTCCTTATCCTCTGGCTTTGCAGTGTTGGAGGTCTCGGCGCTCTTTTTCTTGGCAGCCCGGCCAGATGCAATCTGCTTGTCTTTGGCCTTTTTCAGGGGTTTATGGCTTGTTGTGGTCTTTTTTGGTTTGGAAGGCTTTATGCTAGGCTTTTCCACCTGCATGGAGGGCGATAGGCAAAACAACAACACAGAGATGAAGAAAGAGAGAGAGAGAAGGAGAGACACAAGGACAGGTGGAAAACAGGATTTAGATCTTAAACAGCACAAATGTTACTTATCTGCTCAGCTCTGCCCTGCCACAAAGGCAGGGGAGGAGCTGGGCTTATGCTGAGTTGCAAATGGCCAGCTCCTTTCAGGATGCCCTGAAGTCACAGTGCCCCTGGAGCCAGCAGAGTCCATTGTATCCAGATCAGGATAGAGCAGGGTGAATCAGAGAGGGAATATTATCAGTAATTTTATCAATTTCTGCATCTTTCTCTGACTTCACGAGGGGTTTTACAAAGCCACAGAGGATTGTCTCTCTCTGGACTGGAAGCAGAGAAATGATGCTCAGGACAAAGAGGCTGCTAGTTATAGTTGTCCCTCTCCATCTTGCAGGAGAGGACTCCTCTGTTTGTTTGTCCTTAACAGATTCCCAAAATGGAGGAAAATTACTTTGGGATACGTGAGGTGCAAAACTCGGATTGGCACATGAGAAAATTCCACAACAATGTCTTGTTTCTACAGCCCCAAAACAGGAAGGACTGTTACCAAAATTAAGGGAGAACAGAAGCCTCCATCTCCTACATGCTCTCCCTGCAATCTCTCTCAGTCCTCACACATCTAAGCACTCATCAACTCAGGGAACAACGTATGGTCCTATGTTTAAAACTTCACAGACTTTTTATATGTAGATCCTCTGCTGCTCTTAGAAAAAACGGCTGGATGACATTTCAGCTCAGGCCCTTCTCAACATATGTTCTTGATCTGATCAAAGCCAGAAGTGCATACTGTCAAAATCTGAGGAATGCTCTGAATTAACAGCAGATGTCTGGCTCCTGGCATAAAATGTAATATGGGGCTGCTATAGTTTTGGAGGGAGAAAGAAAAAGCTGCCTGGATAATCACATAGGAAATGAAAACTGAAAAACCTCTTCATCTCGGCCCTATGCTCACTTCTATACAATTTGACGTATAGCACTATTGTCTCAGAAGTGTCTCAAGTCCTAGAGCCCATAGAATTATGGGTTTGGGTTGGAAGAGTCCTTAAAGACCATCTCATTCCCCACCCTCTGCATGGGCTGGGACACTTCCTAATAGACCAGGTTGCTCCAAGCTCCCTCAAACCTAGCATTGGACAATTCCAGGGATGGGGCAGCCACAGCTGCTCTGGGAAACCTGTGCCAGGGCCACACCACCCTTACAGCCAAGAATTTCTTCCCAATATCCATTCTAACCCTGCCCTCTGGCAGTGGGAAGCCATTCTCCCTCGACTGTCCCTCCAGGCCCTTGACGGAAGTCCCTCTCCAGCTCCCCCGGAGCCCTGTTAGGCACTGAGAGGGACCCTAAGGTCTCTCCAGAGCCTTCTCCAGACTGAACACCCTCAGCTCTCCCAGCCTGTCTCCATAACAGAGGTGCTCCATCTCTTGGAGCGTCTCCATGGCCTCCTCTGGACTCAGTCCAACAGATCCATGTTCTTCCTGTGCTGAGGACCCCAGAGCTGGAGGCAGCACTAAAGGTGGGGTCTCGAGCAGAGGGGCAGAACAGGACAGCGAAGCAGAATACCCTCCCTGACCTCCCTGTCCACGCTGTGGGATCAACCCAGGACCCTGTTGGCTTTCTGGGCTGGCAGTGTATGTGGCTGGGACATGTTTAGTTTTTTATTCACCACCATCTCCAAGGTGGATCATGAAATGCACCTGTTGGTTGGAATGAGGATGCCACATAAGGGGAGCGAGAGCATGCAGTGTTCAGCCCAGCCTTACTGTGTTGGACATGTGCCACCAGGAACAGTGATGGCCCTGGGTCCCTTCTGCCGTGTTTCTCACCTTTGGAGGTTCTTTGTAGGGTTCGCTGTAGAGAGTGCGTATCCTTCTGCGTTCCAGGTATTTGTTATCAGCTGGGGAAGGCTTACTGGTTTCCCCCTTGAACTGAGCACTGTAACTGGTTTCATGGGTCATTTTCTCCTCTGGCGGTTTGTACTGGGGCTTCGCTTTTATCGCTTTCACAGGCTTGACGTCTATCCAGGGTCTGAACTCATTTCTGAAGATCAAAAAGGAAAAGGCTTCAGGAATTAAACCAACAGGAGAGCAGTGATAACATGGGAATGGAGTCTTGCACTGCTCAACCAAGTCTATGTGGAAAGGATTTTGCTTCCATTCGATCAGGTTTACATAGAAACTGGCTCCCAACAATTCATTTTTTACCTCATCCAAAACCCACTGACGCATTATGAGAAATTCAAATGAAACGCAGTCTATTAAAATCAGCCAGTCCTGGACACCCCTTAGCCACACCTGTAAGTAGAGATTTGTATGATTCCACCTATATTGCACCAAATTAGAAAGAACAGTTTTGTTAATTCCATACTAACAGATAAATAATTAAGACTAACATAACTAATTAACACAAAACCAACTTAGAGGTAAACTCAAGCAGAGCAGGGAATGCACAGTTTATCAGATACATTGAAAACTACAGCTTCTCTCTATTAACTGATAGCGGATTCCTGAATTACAGGGAAGAAATAACACCATCTTTCATTTCTTTTGGACTGAGCTGCAACTTCTGGTAGAAAAAGCCCCAAACACAGTTGAAAGTGTGGATCACTGTCTTCTGGACACATTCTGGTTCCCATCCACGGCTTCCTTCTCTTGCTTTTTGTAGTTCTTCCCAATGCAACATCAACAACCTTCCAGGTTTGAAGCAAACCATTTCAATTTCTCTCTGAAAATCACCATTCACCTGAGAATGGGGAAGGAGAAACCCTAAATGTGTTGCTATCTTAGGAGGTTGTACTCAGACACAGATCAAGAGAGTGTTTTAAGGATCTAAACTCCAGTGGAAGCCAGGATCTGTCCTAACAGTGCTGATACAAACCCTCTGGGGGGTGAACTTTCCTGGGAAATCACAGAATTGCAGAATGGTTTGAGTTGGCCAGGACCTTAAAGCTCATCTCGTTACAACCCCCTGCCATGGGCAGAGACACCTTCCACCAGACCAGGTTGCTCCAAGCTCTTGTCTTAATTTCAGGACTTCCAAGGCATTAACCCTTTTAAGTTACAGACCCTGCCCCTCCTGCCTGTTCCACTTAACCACTTTTGGGTTGTATTACTCATTTTCAGCCTGGATTACTAGGTGTCCTGGTTTAAAAGACAGGTGTCTGCCAAGGAAGGTGGGAACCTTCCTGGAATGGGAAAGACGACTCCCTCCTCACTATTATAACTTTGAAATTATGGGGCTTTCAGGCAAAAATAAAGGAAAAGGAGTAACAATTCTTTACTAGAATATATATATATAAATATGTATAAAAACAACGCAGACAAACAACAATGACACCACTACCACCACCAAAACAGAAAAAAATCCCCAATAACAGCCTTTCTCTGCCCATCAAGCGATTTCCCCTTTGGTGTAGGTACGATCACAACCGGCAGTGGGCGCTGTTGGCTCCTGGTGAAGCAGAGGGCGGCCGAAGCAAGCTGTGAGTCTCCCCAGGGCGTAATGGTGAGAGAAGGTGGGGGGTGTTTCGGTTTTTCCCTGGCTCTCACGTGTCCCGAGGGTGTCCTGGCGACGGCAGTAGCAGCCGAGGCTCCAGTAAGCAGCCGCGAGGTGCTCCCTCCGGAGAGAGGGAGGAGACAGGGGCCACGTTTTCCCCTGAGGCGCCCATGCAGATGGTGGATCGTCTTTCTCCCAGACACGGCGGGTGCCGAAAGTCCAACGGCCGCTTCTGCGAGCAGTGATCTCCAACGGCAAGGAGAAATGGCAAGGAAGGCTCAGCTGTAGCAGCGAGTCCCCCTGGGCAGGAGAAGTCCAGCACCAAAACCCACAACCCACAACCCTCCAAGCGAGGCAAAGACTGACCCACCCCCAGCTAAGAAACTGCCAACCATCACACTGCTTCTCCCCCTCCCCCAGAACCATTCTAATGATATGCCAAAGCCCTGGCTACATCTTTTGTCTTTTAAATCGACGTCCATTCACCATCTCTATGACAACAAATGGAGGAAAATTCCCTAAAGAAAAAAAAAAGAAAACCTAACCCCCAACACTGGGGAAATGAGCTCTGTGTAAGTGGGCTGCCAGTCAATCCCTTCCCGTAATACTTTTGAACATCTTAATCAGCTTCTACCAAATTTGACAAACGGGAATGGAGATACTCGGTTTCACTTTTATGAAGATAAGCAACTGGATTGAGCCCAGAGGATAAGGAAAGCTTAAGTATGGACATGCGCATGTCATCAGAGGATGCTCAGGCAGGGATGCTAGGCTGCAAAAGGTCATCTGTTGTCCTGGCTGAAGACAGAACACCATGAGTTGTCCTAGCCCAGTCACCCTGCCTTACCTGCCCTGTCGTCTCTTGCTGCAAGTAAGGCGAAGTCCTTCCGCGAGTTCTAGCCCCTTGACCCAGAGAATACAAGTTGGAGCTCTAGTTGTCGTGGAGGAAGAGCAGGGGGGGTGGGGGAAAGACTGATACTACCTTTCCCTTTGTCCTTCAAACCACAAGCTCGGCTGTGGAGCGCCCATCTTGGTGGGTGTGTGCGTGTGTGTGTCCCTGGCATTTTTGGGTGTCTTTTTGTTCTGGGGGGAGTCTATGAGATTTAGCAATTTTGTATCTAGCAGGTTATTTTTGCCTGTTGCTGTTCTGCTTGTTAGTAAACTGTTACTTTTTCAGTTACCTACTCATATATGTTCCTTATTGGTGGAAAGGGATTGTTAGAACCTATAAAGGCAGACAACTCATTCCAGAGCGTTCTCCTTTAAATTGTCTCAAACCAAGACAGAATGACAAAGTTCATCTTAAACTCATCAGAAGATAAGAGGTGTCTTTCTAGGATCCACTTGTGTTCCAAAGTAGACTATGTATTTTTGAAAGGAATGAGATAGATTTGTCTTTACAAACTGTGGGTCTGCTGATAGGTAAAAGCTAGATACTGAGAGGTGAAAGAAACAATGGGAGGATTTCCACTGATTGATGAAAGGAGTGAGAGGGATTTGTCTTTACAAACTGTGATAGATAAATGTTATAATATTGGCTTTCTGCAAATGTTAAAATGAGTGATGTTAAAGTAGCTTTATTATTGTGATATATATTATAATAGTGGCTTTCTACAAATACATACTATATGTAAAAATAGCTTTGTTACAAATAGATGCTATATGTATAATGTTAAAGCAGCTTCGTTATAAAGACATAATAGTGAAATAGCTAATATAGTTATGCTTGTTGGTAATTGAACTGTCTGCTTGGTTGGATAACATCCAACCAACGTGTGTCAAAGACCCCTGCTACTGACACGCCAACTATCAGCAACTACCGCAGAAACCATGGACCAAAGCCCACTCTGAGGATGATAATAAAAACTGACTAAAAGTACAACCAAGAAATGCGCATGCTCTAAAAGGGCGGACCCAAGGAAGAGCCATGCCAAACGTCCTGGAACATGTGAACTAGTTTAAGGAAAAGTTTGAATATGCATAATTGATTATGAATATGCACTAGGCTGATGCAATAGGACAGGTATGTAAAGGGTGTCTCCGAAAAAACAGCTGTGCTCTTGGCTGAGTGCCAAGGCACCCGGAGCCGCGAATTTTGCTTTATTATCTTTGTCCCTTATTGTCCTTTTATTAAACTTTTAAATCTTAACAGGAGAGTGAACCTCATCTTTCACACAAACAAACTGTGGGTTTGCTGATAGGTAAAGATAGATACCGAGAGATGAAAGAAGCAATAGGAAGAACCATAAATTCCATAGGAAAAGAAAAAGGGTGGGTATGCATTAGAAGGGGGTCTGTATTAGGCGATTCGGGAAGTCTGTACCTCCCAAGTACCTCAGCCAATGGGGAAAAAGAGAGGGAAATGCGGCTGGGAAATTAGGATAGAAAGGAGGCTGCATCCTCTAACAATTTGAGAGACCCCAGGGGAATGCCCCATGGCCTCTCCCTTTATTCGAATAAAGTAACAGGACTCCTCTGTCTCTTTTTTGGACACAAACCTCTGGTGTTTGTGGATTAATTTTCCTGACATTTTCAATATACGGAAATAAATAAATAAAATGGTGGACTAATTTTCTCTGCCCATATCTATCTGTCCTTAAGATTTCTTTCCTAACAACTTCAGAACCAATTAGCTATTTTCTATTGTATTTGAGGCAGAAGTAGAAATCTCAAAGGTTAAAATCACAATACCTTTCCTCAAGATCAGTGAATGGGCACATGGGGAACGTCCAAACAGTGTTCTGCAGCTGAGGGAAAGAGGTAAAATTCACATTTCTCACTCAGTGTCAGGACAGCTGAACAACCAGCCACTACTGGTCATCAGGTCAACCACAGACAAAGGATGAAAGCTGTTGTACTGCGGATGCAGGGAGTGGACTTTAAAGGTGGAACACAAACCAGGATTTATCCAATCTGCTGCTCAAAGAATGCTGGTTTATACAGAAGTCAGTTCTGAAGCAGCATGACTGTATTTGTAGAGCCTGGCAACTTTATTAGCAGCTGTATTATGCAAACATAAACATGCAGGAAGTGACAGGCTTTTCCCCCAAGCCCCTGTGATCTTGGCAGAAAAGGCACAGAAAAGCCTTGTACTCCCTGTGGGCTGTCAGGGAATGATTTCTGCAATAGAGCTTGGCTGTTAATGCAACAAGTCTCATCTAACTGAAAAATGAGACTGCTTGTCTCCACCCTGCTTTGCTGGTCTGAATGCAAATGTAACAATTCTGTGAGTACTCAGCTCCACTGTTCTTGGTGATCGGACTTGACCCTTGACTACATTATGTCTCCCAAGATGAGGCTTTGCACGCAAAGAATGGAATAACAGCCATTCTTAGGTGGATGCGCACTGATGCACTGTGTCTATCAGCTCTGGAGTAGCTCAGCCACAACCTCTGGAGATGGAGGATAGAAGGCTATTGATGTAGAAATCCCATACTTTGTTGACAAACAAATTCTAAATACCAGTATGCCACGTGGATTCAGTGCACATCTAGAAATAATGGGTGGCCCAGAGAAGCTGTGGCTGCCCCATCCCTGGAAGAATTCGAGACCAGGTTGGATGGGGCTTGGAGCAACCTGGTCGAGTGGAAGTTGTTCCTGCCCATGGCAGGAGGGTTGGAATAAGATGACTTCTAAACGTCCTTTGCAACCCCAACCATTCTGTGATTCTGTGTTTATATTCTAAATCTAAATCTAAATCCTTTTCAGGCAAATGTTTTAACATCACCAGCTGTTACACTATGAACGGTCCCTTTAAGTATGTGAGAGTGCATGGGCCACATTCATATGGAGTCCTACCACACCTGGAATGGACCAGCCACTCCCTGTTGTTACCACATACACAGAATCAGACTGGTTTAAGTTGAAAGGGACTTATAAGCTCATGTTGTTCCAACTGCCCTGCCACGATGGGCAGGGACACTTCCCACTAGACCACTGAAACATCCAATGTGTCCAGTTCTCCACATCTGCCATCCAGAGCACACAGAGACAGCAGAAGGAGGAGAGAATCTCCACCATTTATTACAGCTACAGCTGGCGCAACAGGCTGGTCTCAAAGTCTATTTATGATATTCAGGCAACACATTAAGTAAGTGTTACTAGAATAAACACAGGCTATTCTCTGTCATCAGTGCCCAGTAACTCAATATGGTTAATTAGAACTAATTCCTAAGTCTCTTCATCTCCACCACAGATGAGTGAGGGAAAACAACTTATTGGGAAGTGCCCTTGGAATATGCCAGCTCCTGAATCCAACCCAACAATTACTTGGAAAAGCATCAGTTACAATGGGCCAAAATTGTAGCCACGAGTGTGGATCACCATATTTGAGTGTCAGGAAGAGGGAATTTCCTAACGCAGAGTATGAATGAGGAGGCAGGTGCCCTGCTTGGGGCCTGCATCTCTATTGCTTGTAAAGATGAAGGGGATGTCTCAGGAAGGTAACCTAAATCCCCCTTCCAAGTCTGATGACTCTCAATCAAATGTGTCTGATACTGTTTGATGTCACCATGACGTAGTGTTGTCCAAACAGTGCATGGTACAGCTACACTCTTTTAAGGCAGTTGCACTGTACTTCCTGTGCAATGCCCCATTGCTGGAAGGGTTCAAGGCCAGGTTGGACAGGACTTGGAGCAACTCGGTCTAGTGGAAGGTATCCCTGCAGGACAGGGGGTTGGAACTGGATGGTCTTTAAGGTCCTTTCCAACCCAAACCATTCTGTGAGTCTATCATCTGGAACTGGCCTGATTCACCAGGATCTTTATGTCACTCAGAGATGTTGTGTTATACATTTAAAAACTTCTTATATGCAGCAAAGAAGTGAGAGGAAATTTAGCAGCTTTAAGAGGGTTTTTTTAAAAATTTTTTATTCTGGGTATAGTAAAAATATCTGTACTCTAAGGTACCATATTGGTTGCTCCTGTAACACTAAACCTTATGCTGGTTTGGAGAAAGATCCTGTCATTCTGAGACATCCCTCATTATTGTTTAACATTCCAATACCAGTTTGTGGGGAAGGTGCCCAAAAGTTACAAATTCCTTAGGCAATCTCAAACAAGCCCTGAAAATATTGCTTTCCCCCTATTTTCAGAACACCAGGTCATAGTGGTGTCTGGAGCTTTGCAGAATTCTGCACATCAAATTAGCTCTTGAAGTATTCAAGGAACGTGCTAGAACCCATCCTAAAAGAGGTCGGTCTCACAGCTCACTTAAACCTTTGCTCAAGCAGCAAATATGAACCACGCACCAGCTCCAGTCTGGATGTAGCCAACAGGCACAGCTTTGTCCAGCTCTGAAATTCTTAATCGAAGGGATTTTAAATGCTCTTAATTTTGCTGAGGAAGATTTTAAGAACTGCTCTCTTGGCATGAAATGGAGGGTTGAACTGAAATAGCAGAAAATTACAGGTCTCCTGATTTTCTGCCTTGTTCTGGTCCCAGCCTTAGAAAGAATAATTAGAATCTACACGGAACGCAGTGCTGACCTGAAATGGAACTTGAAATAAAACTCAGTGAAAAAGAGTATGAGGCATCAGATGACCTTTAGCAAGCCAAGTTCAACACGAAAATTTCCCAGTGAGGTTAAAGAGAGTTTATCCATCTACAGACCTGATGAGAACATAAGGCTGTACAGGACAGGGCAGATGCCTTACAAATGTATAGGCAGCAGATCTTATCAGATGACAGTAGCCTCGGGAGGTAGTGGCCTGATCTATATCCATTAAAGCCAAGCCTGCTCTCCACATGTATCAGTGAACACAACACTGCTCTTGAGTGAGGTTTCATCCACCCTGCTTGTTTTAATTGCATTTTCCCCTTGACTGAGGATTGCTGAAGGTGGTGGCAGATGAAGGTGACATAAATACCCTCTTTCAGCCCAGCCAGGGTGCATTGGGGTTGAAATGAGCTCCCAGCTGACTCTGGAGATGCTTGTCAAAGCCCCATGTAGGCATGGATTGCCTTTATCTACTGATGTCAAAGGAAAGTCAAAAGGGGGAAGGCACAACAGGACAGGGCAAGGTTTAACCACTTCAAGGCTTCCACCTTCTATGAAGAACTTTAAAGAGAGGCTACATTTGCTCAGCAACAGCACAGGGTGTTCAATGTATTCTGCTGACACTAGCTCTGCTGGCACTGAGCCAGGCCAATTCCCTCTTCTTGATGCACACATACGAAATAATGAATAATGCAGAAAAAGGAGATGGGGGACTTCATGGTGGAGTCCTGCACAGGAGGGATATTTCTAGCTTAATCTGGAAAAGTACATCTCGATGAAAAAAGAAAAATATTCAGATTTTTCACTGAAAAAGAAGATACTTTACAAAATGTTAGGCCTGAAGCATTTAATTAATTCTAAAATGAAAATTTAATTTTCTTTTTCAGTTTCTTTAATTCTTTACCATCCCATATTTTTTTCCTTATTCTACTCAGGACAACACCAAAGACTATGAATCCTCTTATGATGCAAAACATCAAAGTGCTTCACAAGGAGTATTTCAGAACGTCAGATTTCTCTTTAATGTTTCTCTAAACAAAACAGCAATGAAAAGAAGATACATTTGGGCCAAACTAAGTAGAAAATATGTCTGGGATTTTCAAATTATTTTGCCTTCCTGGAATACAGTGTCACTTGCTCTTAAGTATTCTCCAGCTCTTAAAGCAGGAAAAGAGATGTTTGGTGAAATGAAATAGTGGGAAACCCAAATCCATGATAATGGCTGGTTGAGCTCAGTGCTAAAGGAGGACACTGAACTTCAGTATATAATGAGATTTAATTCAGTCATGGCTATTTAGATGGATATTGGGAGTATTCAGAGTTGTCTTCAGCATTTAACTGCTCCCAAAAAACAACCACGGGCCAAAGCAGGAGTTATTCCATGATGTAGGAATCTCCTCCAACCTCCCTGGGGTTGTCTGGTTCTGGCTGTGATTGGCCGAAGACGCTGGACTACATGGATTCCAGGCAAATTCAGCTCAGAAAGGATTGCTCAGATGAGGAGCAGGCTTGTGTTTCGATCCTAAAGCTGTTCTCTTTGCTAATGTGAACAGGAAGAAATACATTTGGACTCAGCATAAACAGGTGCATCCTCCTGCAAACACAACTGATTTTAAAGACAGCCTGATCAATAGTTCTGCTCTGAAAGAGCCAAAACCTGCCCTCTAACTCATTTCCAGCATCAAAGGAATGCTGGCCCATGCTGAGGTCCCTCATGTCATAGTAAACAGTGCAATGTGCTCTTGCCTCCCAGAGAAATAAACCTTAACTTCTGGGCTGGAGTGATTCCTTGCTTCTGCTGACAGCCTGACATTTTACTGCAACATGTCACCTGCACCCCAAGACACTGGAGCTGTTGGAATGAGTTTAGAGGAGGCAACAGAGATGCTGTGAGGGCTGGAATCCCTCTGCTCTGGAGACAAGCTGGAGAGCTGAGGGTTTTCACCTGGAGAAGGCTCCAGGAGACCTTAAGAGCCCCTGCCAGTACTTAAAGAGACTCCAAGAGAGCTGGAGAGCAACTTTAGACAAGGGCCTGGAGTGAAAGGACAAGGGGAATGGCTTTCCGCTGACAGAGAGCAGGGTTAGATGGGATATTGGGCAAAAATTCTTGGCTGTGAGGGTGCTGAGGTCCTGTCATTGGTTGCCCAGAGAAGCTGTGACTGCCCTATGCCTGGAAGTGTTCAAGGCCAGGTTGGCCATGGCTTGGAGCAACCTGGTCTAGGGGAAGGTGTCCCTGCCAATGGCAGGGGGCTGGAACAAGATGATCTTTAAGGTCCCTTCTGACCCAAACTAGTCTGTGATTCTGTGATCCAACCATTTAATCATGGATATTGCGTTGCCTGAGTGTTAGGGAGGATGAAAGTTTGGTAAGAAAGTTTCACAGATAAGTAGGCTTGACAGAAAGATCTCTGAATGTAGAAACTGGGGATGAGGTAGAAATGGAAGCAAGTTTTGATATAGAGTAAAAGATGTTTTGCTGAAACACTGATCGCTGAGTAACTGAGAAGGCAAAGGTTGGAGATGAGTTGGAAGGAGATTTTTAGGAGTAGGACAAAGGTATGTGACTACAAACAAAGACATGTTTTTCACCAAGTAAATAAGTCTCAAGAAGAGCATAAGTAAATAGAAAACATGTCTTTACCAAAAAGAGAGATATGGCAGGCAAACAAGAAATGTCGATGTAGGAAGAAAAAGAGAGGTTTGAGAATTTTCCGTTGTAAGCTTAAATTGTAACTTACTTACTCTTGTGATTGGGTAATAATGACTATAATATGGTGATGGTAGTAGTTATGATAGGCTATAGGCAAATGTAAAGGTATTGTGTATGGTGCTTATTGGTTGTTATGTATTAAGATACTCTGCAAAGAAAAGTATATAATGCTTTGTAACGTGAATAGAAAGCGGCTTCAGGTATGCCTACAAGCTGTAGCTGGCAGCTGTAGGGCTGGCTCTGGATACCCACTCCCTGAAATGCTGTAACTTCGCCTATGCAATAAACAGCTTTCAAGGGAGCCGCCTGAAGTGCAGACATCCTTCGTGAAACTTTCTCCTATACCTGAGGAACATGGAATGTGGGCTTTCAAGAAGGAAGAATTACTGTGCAGGTTGTCATGACTAAAACATCACAAAACCAGGACTGAAGGTGATGGTGAACACTGCAGAAGGCCAAAGAGCTGAGTGAGAAACATAGCTGTGGGTGAGTAACTCTATGAGTAACAGCCCAGCCAGTGTGTAGAGGTGCATGTATGATGCAAAAGGGTGAGATAAATCCTCACACTCAGACTCATCTAGGCAGCTTTGTCACACAAAATCAACTTTGTGAACCTCGGGGTAAACACCAGCACCCCCCAGATTGTTTCCTTCTTTCCACTACTGCCTTCACGTTATATCTGCTCTCCAGCTTCCCCTGCACTCAGTTCCTTGTGCTGCCCAGCCACAGGGAGAGCATAGTCTGAGCCTCATAAAAGATATCTATCAGCACCTGCAACAGCCCAGGAGCCCAAAGCCATCCCTACACCCTGGCAGCTAAACACCTGCCAAAGGGAGCAGCATGGACTCTGGGGAGCATAACACTGGGAGATCCCACAGCAGAAATCCCAGAAACCAGGAAAAGGTGTATCTGAGGATCTGGAGAGAGGTTAAACTAAACAATACTGAGACCTCCTGGTGTGAATCACCACCTTGTGGAAATCTTCCAGTTTATACCACTCTGAACTTCCCTGCATATTATAAGCTTATGGGTCCTGCTAAGAAAGGGACACATGCTGGCCATTCCATATAGTAGTTTTCATGCTGTCTCCACATAGGCTCAAGCGTGTACAGATGATAAACTCGATATTGGTGTCAACAACGAAGCCAGCCCATCCAGCCTGCTGGAAAAGCTCCCAGGGCGATCACAGCCTGAGCTTGCTTGCAGAAGTAATCCATCTGCAAATGTCATGTTCACCCCTGGAAAATGGGTCAGGATCAGGTCAAAGTTCTGCCAACATCCCCTTTAAATGCCTGTATGTCTATTCTCCAGTGGGTTGGTCTAGGAGCAGCAACTCAGCCCCCATGTCCTCCAAAAGGACAAATGACTAAAATCTGCCACACAAACAAACAAAGCAGTTCACAGCATGGATGCTTTGACACAACAGCATATTTATCGACAGAGTGCTGTAGGATTGGGAAAAGTGTTGCCACAGGCTGATCTGGATAGGCTGCAGGAACCTGAAGAGCATGAGGAGAGCCTGTAGCAGGACTTCTGCCCCTGCCACAGGAAAGCTTATCTGTTGTTTGTTAGCAGGCACAATAACTCAGGGCATCTTGCTTCAGAGCACCACATAAGCCCTGGTGAAAGACAGTTTTGCCTTGTGAGTTATTTTGGTGCCATAGGATTGATGCTTTCAGCTGACAGTAAACGTCTTGCTGCGGAAGCAGATGTGGGAAAATAAGCTGAAATTTCTGACTGACAGGCATTTCACTTTACAAACTATAAAAGCTACACCATATTTTCACAAAGCAGAAATCTTCTGCACATTCCTCAGAATGTGTGGAGTCTTCTCCTGAAATCGGGATGCTGACTTTCATGGTTACTCTCCTGGGGGTTGAGTGAAAGGACTTTATGTACCACCTCATCAATTGGTGGTAAATTACATTGATTCCTAACCTAGGAATTTCTTTGCTAGCTATAATATAGATACATTTATATAATGCACTGTTTTATGTAATCTAGTAGTGGTTCTTTGTTTTATCCTGTGTAGTAAGTAACTCTGTTTAAGGCCTTTTGTCTGCTAATCTCCTGTCTATTCAATAAATAACTAATTTTATAATAGACCTGATTGGCCATTCTTAAGAACTTGCAAGACAGAGCTTTTTAGGTGGAGGTCACCTGAGTAAAGCTGCTGCCAAAAATCTCAACCTAAGGCAGGGCTTGTCTAACACTCTCACTTGATCCATAACAGAGCCAAAGTGCTCTTTTGAGAGTTTGCTGGGCCAAAGAGCATCACATATATGACTCTCTGTTCAAGACAACACACACAACTGCACAGAAATATAGACATGTGAATTAAGTAGGCTCATCTATTAGGGTCCCAGGGATAAAAACCCTTGAGAAGAAACCTTCATGTTGGGAAAAGTGGAAGAAATTGCAAAGACAACATAGCATTGGAAATTCTTCTCCTCTCTAAGTGCAGAGATTTTTTAGTGCAATTCATGGTGAATGCAATGAACTAATTCAAATATCCAATGGGATGCAGAGAAACTGTCAGCTGCCTGCCTCTGCTCATCCCCATGCAAAAAGGGCACAATGAATCACTGAATCTTTAAGAAAGACAAAGCCTTCTAAGATCATTGAGTCCAACCAGTCCTCCAGCACTGCCAAGTCCACCACTAACCCATGTTTCCAAGTGCCATATCTACCTGGCCCTGTTAAATCTATCTGTTAAATCCCTCCAGGGAGGGGGACTCTACCACTGCCCTGGGCAGCCTGTGCCAAGGCTGGACAACCCTTATCTGATGGCCTTGTGAGCCTTTGGTTCTAGTGGGATTCTTGGCAGAGAGATGTTTTCAGCACCTCATTTAAAGTGTCTGAAGACAGAAACTGCAGATGAACTAAAAATGCCTTATTTCAGTTCATCAAAAAACTTCAGCACATGCATAGTGGCCCTTAGCTGCTCCATAGATGTAAATATGGACAATAAACAACTTCCTGAATCGAGCTTCATACTGCAAAAGCTACATGTGAATCCACGATGTGACTTGTAAGAGGGGAATCTGGTGCAGCAAGATGTGCTAATGAACACATAGGAAAATGAAGATTGTTAGGCCAAATGAAGCAATTGCATTTCACGAACTCATAGTGTCATCAGTCTTTGACAGAGATCCAGCAGCAGGATGGGGAGAGAAGCCAAAGGCATCACCTTTCAGCAAAGACAGGACAGATGGTTGGTTAAAGAATTGAAGAGCTACTGCCCAAGGAGATGAAGGACAAGTGCATCTCACTGACTGGCAGCGCTGACAACAGCTCTGGTCCAAATTCGTCGAATACTAGAACGGTTGAAGGGACCTTAAAGCTCATGTCACTCTTAATTGCCCTGCCATGGGCAGGGACACCTTTGTAGTGGGTTGAACCTGAGTTGATGGACAGTCTTTTAGACTAATGACGCTTCTCATAATTTACATATTTAAACCGCATGGAAAGGCGCGATTTCCCTTTTGTCCCAGCTTGCCTGCTGGACGGTGCGGGGGGCTCCGAGCGTCCCGGCCCCGCCGGGCCAGGCTGGGGCCACTGCCCCTTCCCCCCTTTCCCAATGCCGCGGCACGGACCCTGGGTCGCTGGGGGGGGGACTGTCCAAGAGCCGCAGGCAGCTAAAACCAGCCATGGACTGCTCACAGCTAAACCCATCCAGCGCGGCTTCTGGGGACAGGCGGGTCCCTCTCCTCTCCATGCGGAGCCGGCGGAGTCAACGGGAGCCGGCAGAGCCTCCTGTCTGCAGCCAGCACACTTCGTGCTGAACTGAAGAAGACACCATGCAGCCAGCAGCACAAAGGGACCGAGGCTTTTTCTACCATAAAGCCTGAACAAGAACACTCTTCAACATGGCAGCTTCAGAGTCAGAGAGGAAGAGAAAGTGAGCCATGTGAGACGAAGCTGGAAATGGCGACAGGAGAAAAGAGGGCGGTGCCGCAATTCTGGCGCGCAGCTTAAAAAAACTTCTTGCATGCCCTGGTAAGAAACTGTAATACCACAAACTGTTTGTCTCTTTAATCCATTTGAAGAACATGGGGGGGTGGAGAATCAACGTGTGGCCTGTGAAGATTGTGAAGAGTGCCTATGCCAGGCTATATAGAAGCAGTGAGAGGCTTCTTAGAGACTTGTGGCGAAGAAAGCCTTCGTGTGCAGGCCAAAAATAACTTATCCTTAAAAAGATTAATAACCCCATGTGATGGACTATGTCTTGCAGTGTGAAGGAACTGTGAGATTTTTCATGGAAGAGATGTTCTACACACAGCAGATTGATTGTTTCCGGGCGGGTCTGCTGTTGGTGGCAGTTTGGGAACCATGTGCAACTGAAGGAAAACCCTTTTTTCCTTAAGCATAAGAGAGAGACTTTTCAAGAACTGGAACACTGACTAACATCCCATGTTCTGTTATCCTTTGTGTGAGTTGGGTAAAAGGAGAGAAGTGCTGGAAGGGGGGGGGGGGGGGGGGGGAGGGATTTGCTTTAATTTCTTGTTATTTCTCTTTACTTTTAATTCTATTAGTAATAAAACTCTTTCATTGTACTGCAACTGTTTAAGGTTTGTGCCTGCTTTCTCCTAATTCTTACCTCACAGAAGGAAAATAAGTAAGTAATGAATATTTTGAACCAAAACCACTACACTTAATTGGTGTTTCTGCCCGGTTTCGAACTCAACCCACTACAACCTTCCACTATACCAGGTTGCCAGAAGTCCCACACAGCCTGGCCTTGAACACTTTCACGGATGGGACTGCCACAGCTTCTCTGGGAAACCTGTGCCAGTGTCCATTCACACTGCTAGGGGGGGAGTTCATTAAGTCCATTTACTCTCATAGTGCTGGGCAGGGACTGCTGGGGATACCCCCTCCTGCCGAGACTTTATGGGAAGGTCTGCTGTGAAGCTGCTTGAGCCCATTGTCAGCTCCTGTTTCCTAAATCCTGGCCCTTCTCCAATATGTGATACTGCATGGGAACTGCGAAGTTTGTCCTTGAGGCAAAAGATGGAGATGGCTGGTGCTTGTGACCACCAGTAAGATTTTGTCTGAATTTCTTCAATTATCATCCAAATCATGGATACAGAAGGATGGGTCTCCCTGGAGAAAGGTCAGGACATCACTGTTTGACAAGAAGTAGCTTTTCTGATGCAGCAATATAATTCGACTTGCTGTATTTTGCTGCTCCCTGCAGGGAATCATTACTTCCCTTCTTCCTCAGTGTTGCTCTTCGATTTCATTTCTAGTCTGCATGACAGTGTAATTGCTCACGTGGGAGTAGAAATAGATTAACCAGTAAAGTGGGTAAAGAAGGAAGATGGTGAAAATTAAATAGCTGCTATATTGTTTTGCCACTCCATTGATGATTTGGGCAATATTATTTGCTCCTCACTACAGTAGCTACTATATGACTGTATCTCAATATCCTTTAAATGCTGATTGTGCAGGTGTCCTAATTTAACTGTACACATGAAAAATGGAGAAATTAGTTAATCACATGTCTTGTAGTGATTTATGATGATCGTCTATTCCATGATCCTCTGCTTTACGCCCAAAAATGGTTGTTGTATCTTTAAGGCCCGGGATCGGGTGTGTGCGGGGCTGGGGAGGGGGGAGCTTTGAGCTCTTCGGCTGGTTTGTCCAAAGCCTTACTACCCAGGCGTTCCATGGGCCTGTGCGGTTTGGTTTTGCATGGCTAGCTTGGTTCTGTTGGCCCAGGAGAGAATCTTTTTCCTTCCCTGGCCTTAGAGAATCTGCAGCAGCAATCTTTCAGCTGCCTTTGAAGTGAACTGAACAGCTGGTAGACTGAGACCAGAGAAGCGCAACTGGCGGCGCTGGGAGACGGATCGCTCCGTTCCAGCCCCCAAACTTCGGGAAGCCAAGACGGGGAGAGAAAGCACAGCAAGAGGCTCCAGCCCAGCTGCTTCGTCTGCTGTGGAGAGGAGGTTAGCGCCAGAGAGTCACCGAATTTTCATCTGCTGCTCAAACTGCTGTGTGAAGCTCCTGTTTGGTTTTTTCCCCTGAGAGAGAAGCCGGCGCCATTTTGTACTGCATGTCGTGAGCGGGTATTTTCCTTGGCATTTTGGGTTTTTGTTTCAGTGTGTGTGTGTGGGTAAGGTCTGAAAGTTTAATATTTAGCAGTTATTTACTTTTTTCCCCCCTTGCCTTGTGGGCATTCTGTTTGTTAATAAAATATTGGGTTTGAGGGTTTTTTTACTTTCAGCCATTAATATTCATTTCCTATTGGTGGAAAGGGAACCCTTTTAGAGGAGACGACTCATTAGAGGGGTGTCTTCTCCTAAATTTGTCTCAAAACTGAGACATCGCAATCTGAGTTTCAGTTAATATATGAAAGCAATTCCAGTATGGGCTTTCACAGAAGAACTAGTCACCTGGTTTCAAATAGTTTACATGTCCGAGGTGGCAACAAGGCAAATAAGAGGAAAAGGGAGGTAATGGATAGGGATCTCCATGAATATTCATGGCGGAGACATTGAGGAACAAGGACCTTAAGCACTAAACAAAGAAGCAGTAAACCAAGTCCCATGGCAAAGTTAGCACCCAGAATATCAATTGAATTGCAGAATGGTTTGGGTTGGAAGGGACATTAAAGACCATCTTGTTCCAGCCCCCTGCCATGGGCAGGGACACCTTCCACTAGACCAGGTTGCTCCAAGCCCCATTCCACATGGCTTTGAACACTTCCAGGCATGGGGCAGCCACAGCTTCTCTGGGCAACCTCTGCCAGGGCCTCACCACCCTCACAGGAAGGAATTTCTTCCCAATATCCCACCTAACCCTGCCTTCTGTCAGTGTAAAGGCATTCCCCCTCGTCCTGTCACCCCTTGTCCAAAGTCCCTCTCTGTGTCTGTTGAAGCCCTTTTAAGTACTAGAAGAGGCTCTAACGTCTCCCCAGAGCCTTGACCCTGTGGTAATTAAGTTTTTCGTGGCACTGGGCTGGAGCAGTGACACACTGCTGAAAGTCCAATGCAAAGAGAGTTTTGAATACCACCTACTTCTTCTGTCCATACTGCTCGTGACAGGTGAATTTATCATCTAACTCTGCAGTGGTCTGGCATTCCTGCCTCCACCTTCAGTGACCCTGCAGAGCTGAGGGAGATGCTGATGTGAGATCACAGCTCTAATTGCTCTCATGCCAATGGATGCCTACAGGATGGACAAGCCTGCAGCTCGGCTCAGAGACCAAGCAACCAGGATAGCCTCTTGTTTTCTGTTTGATCACTGAACTTGGGGTTGTTTTAACAACCAGGTACCACCTAAGTGATCTTAACATCTTTGACATCTCAGAGCCTCCAAGCCAAAAGTACCTCCTGTGAAAGCAAAGCACACACACATGCTTAGGGTCCAAAGACACCCAATTTTATCCCATTTTAGTGTATAAAGTAAAATACAGACATATAATCACAACTTCTTGTATTTATATATGCCTTGGATCCATAATATCATATTCTTCGAAATGGAAAGAGAATTCAAATCCATGATGCTTTATCCATCCTCGAGGCACATCTTCTAGTGGCACTCCCATTGTGCAGAGGTTTAAAATCATAGAATCATGGTATTGTTCAGGTTGGAAGGGAAAGATCATATAGTCCACCTTCCCTGAAATGAGCAGGGATATTTTCAACTAGATCAGCTTGCCCAGATCAGGTCATGGTTTATGGGGATAAATACAAATAAAGTAATTTTAAAAAAGCATAATACTAGTAAAATACATAAATTTTAATATATACAATATAAACATTTATACATACTGTATAAAATGCATAGTAATAAAAATACTGTTGCAGATATTTTTTGCAAGAACTACTCTGGCAGAAAACCCTTGAATCCAGCCACTGGGGCACCAGGTGCAACACAATGAATATTCCACAGCAAACATTTTTGCAGCTTGATTAGCTGCATTTCCCCATTTTGAACCATGTTCCAAGTGTGTAACACAAGTCAGGAATAGTGAGACATGCTACACACAACATAGGCAGTGTGACAACAACACAGCCTTGAATAATGCAATACAGATGTGGATGAATGCAGATTAACCTACATTTGGTCCGATCGCCCGCCTCTGCCATGCTTGTGTGTTGTGTGTATTTGAGCTTGTCCTATTTCTTTACAAAATTTTATACATATTTATAATGAATCTAAAGTATTTTTTAACATTCAAAAGTGTCAAGCCAGTCACTGGCTTTGACTGAATTCTGCTTGTCAGTTTATGCTTTCCTGCGCAATGCCCCCATTGAATGTTTCTGTTGTTGAAATTAAGAGACTGTAATTCTTTTCAACTAGAAAAACCATAACAGATCTGGGTGTGATCTAAGTAGATGAAAGAAGAGAGCTGAGGTTTGAGCAAAGATCTTAAAGTAAAGGATTACTAACCTAAGAGAAAGGCTGAGTTTAATTTCCCCTCCCATCTTTACCCTTAAATACTGTGCTATTGCAAAGACTGCAAAATCCAGTTATAAAATTGGTTTGTGCTGTAGACATTAAGGTGCAGTGTTTGCATAACATACATGGAATTACTGGAGAGGAAATGTGGATTATTCCATTGAAATCACCCTTGGTATGAGGAAGGTTGTTGTAAAAAGCACCATGAAAGTCTAGGACAAGGCAGAAGGGGTTTAAACTGAAAGAAGGATGATTTAGATTAGATATTGGGAAGAAATTCCTCCTTGTGAGGGTGGTAAGGCCCTGGCACAGGTTGCCCAGAGCAGCTGTCACTGCCCCATCCCTGAAGTGTTCAAGGCCAAGCTGGATGTGGCTTGGAGTAACCTGGTCTAGTCGAAGGTATCCCTGTCCATGGCAGGGGGCATGGAACTGGGTGGTCTTCTAAGGTCTCTTCCAACCCAAACCCTTCTGCGACTCTGTGACTAAAGTGGGATGAGCAGACAGTTTCAGAGAACAGTATGGGAGAACTGGGAGGTGGGAAAGCTTTGGGAAGAGACAAAGCTTAAAATGCCCATGCATCCTTTTAGGAAACCATACAACACACCAGCACAAGTCACTGGGACTGTGTTGGTGTAATGGGGAGCAGAATAAGGGTCATTAAAGTTTATCACTTTTAACATGTAATACTCAGTTCATTCCACTTCCAGGTAACATATCTTTCTTTAGAAGTGATCCCTGCCAGAGGGAGGCACAAAAGTTAGAAGAATTGCAGGAAATGATAGAATGGTCTGCATTTTTCCACCCCAAGCTTGGGAAACTGCCAGGATCACTTAAGCATCAATCATGTTATGGGGAGGACTCACAGACTCCAGCTCTTTACGAACTGGATTAGTCCCATGGTACCAAATCTGTAAATACTGGGACCACCAAAGCTGTGTCGGGGGAGTATGGGGAAGAGACAGCAGAAGGCACTGGAACAGATGGCTCTATTGTGAAATCTCCTCCTAATTACTTAAAAAGGAGGACTGATATGAGAGAATGAAGCAGCTCATGGTATCTGCAGGTACCACACTGTCCACACCAAAGCCGTCACAGTGAAATATAAAGGGGTAAGGATGACTGTAGGAAAGCTTTATATGGAAAACGGTGAGAAAGCATGTTATGGAAGAAGGTTGTTTTATAATTAACTGGTTATTTTCAAGGGCTCCTTCAGTGTTTGCAAGGAGTGTGAAGCTCTGAAAACAAAGCTCAGACCAAATGGATTATGTCTTTATATCAAAGGTGCTCATGTTCAGAGGGCCCCACTGTGCTCCATCAAAAGCATGGTGCTGAGCACACCAAAAATATCAGGGAGACACACCATTCACACACGCATGAGAAAGAAAATCCCAGGCTATGTGCACAGCTACCTGTGCCAGCAAAGGGGCTCTAGACATGTTGTGTGCAGGAAACAAAGCCTGGAGAGCTGCACAGGATGGGACAAAACCCCAGAAACACTCAAGAGACTCAGAGCCTATTCCCATTTTGGGGAGCATCTTGAGTTGTCATGATTTGCGAAGCTGATGGGATATTATAATGCAGGGATGTCCTGGGGTCTTTTGGCACCTCCAGGCCCAGCCTGAAACATTCAGAGGAGGTTGCAAAATGGGCCACTTGCTTTGAGACAGTGCTGCACTGATGCTCATGTGGCCAGAGGATGGTGCCTCACCTGGTCTAGAGGATGGTGCCATTGTAATGCGGCTGTAAATAGCCTTAAAAATATATTTGGATCATGGAAACCCACTTTCCAAGAAAGGTATCATTAACATAGAACTGAATAAAAATACTCCTCCACTGCATGCTCTCCACATTCACCACCCATGCCAGACCTACCTGCCAAACCCAGCTGCCAGCACACAAAAGGGTGCCCAGCAATCCCTTTCCTTAAGAAAACAAAGCTCCCAGGCAGTAAATTTAGGAACTAAAAATTAAAAGCACCACTTTTATAAGTCTTCTGTGAAGAACTAGAAGGAGGATTTGTTGTTACAATGCACTTTTTCCACACAGCAAATGTTTACAGCCTCTCCAAGCCATTTGTATCCTGCTGGGTTTAATAATTTATCTCATTTGAAAATGAGGTGATCTGCAAATACTTCTTCCTTTGAAGTTGTTCCAAGCTTAATCGAAAAATAAAACATGCTAGGGACAAACATATGCAGCAGGTATTTAATTGAGAGAAGAGATGATGGAAAAAGGCAGAGTTCTCATCTCCCAGGCAGAGCATGCAAGCTTTAAACACACTCTTAGACTGATATTTATTGCAAGTGACAGAGCAGAAAGGTTCAGAAAAAGCACTCCTTCCCCTCCCATAAATAATTCACCTCCTGCAGCAGTTCATAAAATGTTTATATTAAGTAATAATTCAATTTTGCATTGCAAAAACCCCCAAACTAACATGCTAGGCAAGAGAAAAATCAACCCAAAGGAAGATGGGGGAAATGATTGCTTGGAAGCGGTCACGTTGGATTTCCTCTGCTAAAGCAGTTAAATGGGGTCATTCTTGCTTTGTTGGGTCAAATCCTGATCTTGCCCTGAATAGGGTGTTTTCCATTGATATCTGCAACAGCTACATGAAGCCTGCTCTTGAGTCATAGAGTCATAAAATCATTTATATTGGAAATTACCTCTATGATCATCAAGTCCAACCATTAACCCAGCACTGCCAAGCCCACCACTAACCCATGACCCCAAGAGCTACATCCACACACTTTCTGAACACCACAAAACGTTTTCCAGCCAGGCAGGGCAGGTTCAGTGGTCCCATATTAAGCTCTGCTGTCAAGAAATGACGCTTTTGATTTCAAGGCACCATGAATGTGAGGAGGCTGTGAGCCCACTAACAGGTTATTTCGTCTTGGTTGCAAAGATACACAAGGTCCAACAACATGGGGTAAGACTCCCAACAGTTGGACCCCAACATGGGCTAGAGGATGAAGAACATGGCAGGGAGGAGAGAGGGCAGTGGGACAATGACTGATGATCAGCAGAAGCCATCAAAATAATAGAAATCAAATGTCACCATGGATACACCCAGGCAGCTTTTATTAAAACTCTAATTGCTTGATCCAACCTGTGCCCTGGTGAGCATAAAAAAAAGCTAGCAGCACCAAGGTCACTGCAGACAAAAAAATCAATGCAAAGAATGAGTGATAGTGACTTCTTTTCTCCTAGATTCACAGAGAAGGACTGTGGAGATATCCTCCTGGCATCTCCAGAGGTACGCCATATCCCTTGGACTTTCTCCAGGAATGCACTTAATACATTTTTAACTTTTGACATCCAAGTTTTGCTCCTCTTGGCTGTGACAACAGCACGTTTGAGCATCCTAACCCACTGTTACATTTCATAGATGCAAAGATAATAATCCATTTCTCTCTTCCAAAACCATTCCATACTTTCCAGCTTCCTGCAACGACCATGTCTGCTGCACTCCTGGCCTCTCTAATGGGTGTCCTCAGAACCTTCTCTGATCCATGACTGCTCAAGTACAAAATCAAAACCTGAACAAAAAAAATCTACATGAGTCTTGACTAATGTGGAAAGATATCACATCCTCTCCATATATCTCAGTACATTACTTGCCCCAAAGTATTTATTTTTGAGTGCTTTTGTTGTTAATTTATTGTTTTTTAGATGAAATAACATTACTGACATGTGATTTGTGATTCCCTGCAGAACTGTTCCTCCACCAGCTGTTCCCATATGCACTGGCACCACTGCTGATCCCTACCTCTCTGTCATTCCCTGCCCTCACCTCTCCTAAACTGCCACTTCTTTGTTTCAAACTATTTCTTCAATATGTCAAGATCTCTTTGAATTCCAATTCATGCAAAATGATTTAGCCAAACATAAGTGAAGGGCTCAGCACAAGATTACATAGATGAAATACGGCTCTGGACAGGCCCTCAGGTGGGAGAGTCCTAATGCCACATTCTGCCCTTACAAATCTCTTACCTGTAATAAGGTATCAGTTAGAATTACAGGAGGAACATAGTGCTATATATTTAAATTGCCTGTGGGATATTTAAGGAATCCTACACCTAGAGAGGCTCCAAGAGAGCTGGAGAGGGACTTTGGACAAGAATCTGGATGAACAGGACAAGGGGGAATGGCTTCCCACTGCCAGGGGGCAGGGTTAGATGGGATGTTGGGAAGAAATTCTTCCTTGTATGGCCCTGGCACAGGTTGCCCAGAGCAGCTACGGCTGCCCCATCCCTAGAAGTGTTCAGCATCAGAGAGTCCTATTGATGGGCTATTCAAGGATGAATCTGAAATAAATAACCCCTAAGTGATATGAAAGACCTGCCCAAAACTGAGTTTGTAGTCATCAGCTGAGAAAAAACCAAGGAATGACATAAGAACTCGAAAGCTGGTGTCCCTCAGGCTGTCCACTAGTGATCCTTGTCAGATCACCTGAACATGGACATCTCTCTACCTGCAGGGTGGGTTTAAATGAGTGAAATCAAAGAAAAAAGAGGAAAAAGCTAGTTTTTTATGTATTTTGTAAATTAATATCTTCTTCCACAAGATCTTACACTGAACATTATACAGTAATATCCTATAATATTTCATAAGTAGAATATCCTTGATCATTTGTTCCTGTGGAAGCCTGAACACATCTCCAGCACCTGTGCAGCTTTCCAAGGGATGTCTCCACACAGCAAAGAGGGGATAGAGTGTGCACAAATATTGGGGTCATGGTGATTCCCCTCATTTCCCCGTCTGCATAGCACATCCATGCAGTTTCTATATCAAGGGCATAGTCCTGAACCTGGACACTGCCAGGCTCTGGTCTAGTACCCAGCAATACTCCTGTGGGCTGGAATGTAGTATCTGCCGAAATCCAGACTGGGGACCAGGTTAAATCGGAATTGCTGGCAAGTGTTTTGAGACCTTAAAACTAAATACAGCCTCTATTTCAGTGCTTCCACCTCCCCTCATTAGAGCAACACAGGTATGAAAGTGAGGTACAGCAGTGCACCACCTTCAGACATCTTCACTCTTCCCAGGCCATAACTGCAAGACAAGCCTCTGTTTCCTCCTATTTTGCATCCTGTCCTAAGTCTGACATGAAAAGACCAATTTTACACAATCATCCAGTATGACTTCCCACCCAATTTCCCTATCAAACATCAATGTGATATAGTCCGAAGCCTGGCTACTAGATCCCAGGACTAACTCCTTGGAGCACCCCTGTAGGTACAAAAATGCTGCTAGCGAGGGTTTTCTTGCTATTTTCTAAGTCCGTGAGAGATATTTCTCTCTCACAGAAGAGGTAGCAGGGAATGTAAACAACCAAGCCACCTGCAACCTTGAAAAGTCTTGTTTATGGTATAGTAGAAAATATTTTGACAATGGATGTTTTAGGATTTAGGCCAATCACCCCCAAGGGGTGGCTGGTCCTTTGTCCAATTAGACTATGAAGAAAAAAGTCTATAAAAGAGTTTGTAAAATAATTAAATAAATCCATCTTGCTGCACAATTCCTGCCTGCTGGATCTTCTCTCCTCCTCCTCCTCCCTATGGCTGTGGGACACGGTGATATACCGTAGGAACCAGGCCTGCGGTAATATTTGGTGCTGCCCGATGTGATCTGCACTCTCTGACGTGTCCTGCTGCTGCGAGCCAAGCTGAATTTCTCTAGAGGTACGTTGTTCCCCTACCGGGAGGTCCGACAGGACTGAGAAATGGCGAACAGCAGCTCACAAACTGACGCTGTCGTACTGGTCTGGAAAGGTGTGTTTAGCATATTGCACACCTCCATTCCTCAAAACTCAGTTCGGGAATTATTAGACTGGGCTACTTTAAAAGGGATTTCCATGGACAGAGATACTGCCCTGGACTTTGCCTTATGGCAGGAACTTGGCTGTGCTGTCCGACACGAGCTCCCGACTGGGGACCCAGCAGCGTTAGAATTATACAAAACCTGGTGGTCGTTATTTATCCTGCTGACAGACCTTGACTGTGATAGCAGGGCTGGATCGCCTATCTCGGTGATGAGTGATGGAAGAATGTCCGAGGGGGGCCCCGCTGACTGGGCTTCCGGGGAAAATGATGGTGGATTCGGAAAACCCCCCCCCGGCTCCACAGGCAGAGCCTGCGCCGGCTCACCCTGTGCAATCGCAGGACTCCACAGCCCCAGGAACCCCGCGCCGCCAGAGGCGGTGGGGTCAGGGCAGAGGCAGGGTGCACAGCCTGCCTTGCCGTTCGGCTGGACGGCAGCCACGGCTTATCCAGGGCTGCAAATCAGCGGCTTAGCCAACGGGACCCCCAGAGCGGCTCCTAGCTTGGTTGCGTATGCACCTGGATCTAACTTCTTAGCCGGCGTAGCGCCGGGCGTGCCTGCCCCGAGACTGCCTGGTTATGGTCCGCTGCCCTCCCTGGCGCTGGACTGTTCTGCGCAGTCGCAGAACCGAGCCATTGACCTTTTAATACAGCATCTGCCTTTGCTGACAGAATTACCGAACCTATCCCGAAGGATGGAGGACCTGCTCAGCCTGCTAGAGCGGCGGATGCCCGAGGCACCCTGCCGTGCGGGGCGCGCCGAGCCCGCGCTGGCCGCGGGAGCCGCGGCTCCGAGCCAGGAAACGGTGCGGCCAGCGGTGAAACCGGAAGCAGCGCTGCCACGGGAAAACCCGGAAGCGGCGGCTGCGGAGACGCGGCCAGAGACGGCGGCGCCGGGCACGGCCGGGGAGTGCGAAACAGCCGCGGGCAGCGGTGCCGAGCGCGGCCGGGGAGCACGAAACAGCTGCGGGGGCAGCGGCGCTAAGCGCGGCCGGGGAGCGAGAAACAGCAGTGGAAGCGGCGACTGCGCCGAACGCAGCCGCAGTGCAGGAGGCAAGCGCGGCGCCAAGTGCGGCCGCAGCCCCAGAGACGGCGGCTGCAGCTCCAGTACCGGTTCAGTCGGGACCGGCCGAGACAGCATCCCGTAAAGAAACTGCTGTCCAAACTGCCGCGCAGCCACCTGCAGTCTGTACTGTCTGTTCTGCCTCTAGCGAACTTAACCAAAGTGCCCCTATCCGTCCATTTCTGTTCACTCCCAGCACCGCAGAGTTGCCTTTGCCTGATGATTCCTCGTCAGGCAGTGAGGCAGATGAGGTTCTGGCCCCAGGTCGTCAGGCGGCTGTAGCCGTGCGGCGAAGAAAATGGCTGCGCCGGGCTCGCCCCTGGACCTTTCAGAACTGCACGGTAACAGTGTGTCCGACCCATTACAATCGCTTCTTAGAGTCAGTTAAGATGCGAGCATTGGAGGAGGGTGACTGGAGGTTATTAGAAACCCTTGGAATGCCAAATAGATCTGAGGATTCTGGGGGTAACTGGGGAGCTGTTACACTCCATCCGCAGGCTGTGCCAGTAGTTCCGGATGGTACTGGTTCCCCAAAAGAGATCCAAGCTTTCCCAGTGTATAAGGCTCTCCCAGATTCAGGGGAGCATGACAAGCATGAGGTAATTGCTTGGAAAGTTGCCCAGGACCTCCAATCCAAGGTGGCACAATATGGGCTAGGTTCTGCTGAGGTTATGCAGATAATAAGGGTGATAAATACAGATTTGCTTTCTCCATTTGATATCAGACACTTAGGTCAAATTCTATTTCAACCTGTACAATTTACAGTTTTTGAAAAAACCTGGAGAAAGCTGGCCGGCAAAGCTGCATTAGCAAATATGCAGCTACCTGCTGCTGATTCTAGACGGACAGCAGGAATGGATGCTTTGATGGGGACTGGTCCCTTCTCTGATCCCAGTCTACAGGGTAACTTGTCCTCTAGCGTCCTGCAGCAAGCACAACAGGGCAGCATGGCTGCCCTGTTGAAAACCATAGAGTTGTCAGCACCCAGAAAGCGATATACTGAAATAGTTCAAGGGAAATCAGAGTCATTCCTCTCTTTTGTAGAGAAAGTCGCTGCTTCTCTCGAGAAGCAGGTTGAGGATGACGGGTTAAGACAGATGTTGTTAAGGCAGTTAGTGAGAGATAATGCAAATGAAGAGTGCAGAAAAATCATAGATGCCTTACCAGGGGATCCTGAGGTAACAGACATGGTCGAAGCCTGTGCTAAGGTGGGATCTGGGAACCAGAGAAGGTCTGCTTTGGCTGCGTTCCTGCAGCTTGTTCACGCATCTTCTGGTCGTGAACCAAAGCAACCAAAACAGGTGAAGAAACGGAAGCAGCCTAAGCCGAGCCAAAAAGAGAACACACCGATCCCCCAGTGCAAGAGGTATGGCAGGCCAGGGCATTGCTCGGACTACTGTAGATCCCAGACTCATGCCAATGGTTGGCCGTTGCCGGGAAACTTCCGCCGGGGTGCAAGGAGGGGGAATTGCTCTCCGTTGCAGTCGCTCCCCCAGAGAGTGGCACAGGTACAGGCACAGGCCTACCCAGCCACGCTAGAGACGGCACCCAGGGACCAGACGGCACCCAGGGATCAGACGGTTTTGACGTCCACACCACAGCCGCAGTCGTCTTAGACTCTAGCGGTATTTATAAGGTTCCCTTGGATGCATATGGACCCTTAGCCCAGGGATCCAGTGCGATGCTGGTGGGAAAACCTGACGTTGCCCATCAAGGAATCTTAGTGCACTCAGGAGTTATTGATGCTGACTTTAAAGGTCAGATTTGCGCTATGGTCTCCACGCAAAAACCCCCTGTAACTATTCCTGAAAAGACCTGCCTTGCTAAATTAGTGCCTTTTAAGTCTTGTGTCCCCAGGATAGAACAAACTCACGAAGATAACGGCAGTGGATCTACGGGACTTCCGCAGGCCTTCTGGACTGCAGACATCTCTGACCAAAGGCCACAGATGACATGTACCCTGATCCTGCCGAACGCCCGTCCACCCCGGATTCAGCTTCGAGGTTTGATTGATACAGGTGCTGATGTAACTGTCATCTCCTTCTCTGCATGGCCTCCCTCATGGCCTTTAGTCCTGGTGGGATCGGCCATCGCAGGATTAGGAGGAACCACACAGAGCTATTTAAGCGAACGGCTTGTGGTGGTGAAAGATTCAGAGGGGCACACAGCTACGATTAGGCCTTATGTTGCTACCACTTCCCTTAACCTTTGGGGACGGGATGTGTTGGCAGCTTGGGGCATATGGATTGGGACAAATTTTTAGCAGGGGTCACTGTGCGTAAGGGCGCACAGTATCCTATACTGCCTTTGCAGTGGTTGATTAACACACCAATCCGAGTCAGACTCTGCTCAGTTAGTTGAATTAAGGGCTTTTCAGCGATTCTCACAGGAACCTTTGAATTTGGTTACTGACTCTGCTTTTGTAGCAGATATCACCCAACACTTAGATTGTTCACTTCTGAAGGAGGTGAACAATGCGGCTCTGTTTTCACTGTTGCAAACCTTGTGGTCTGCAATTCAGGCTCGAGTGCATCCGTATTACATTCTGCACATTCGAAGCCACACCAATTTACCAGGGTTTCTAACAGAAGGCAGTGCCAGGGCTGACATGCTGGCCAACCCTGCGTGGGTAGGGCCTCAGCCTCACAAAATTGCACAAGCCAAGGCATCGCACGGTTTCTTCCATCAAAGTGCACATACCCTGCAGAAGCAGTTTCATTTAACGCCAACCGAGGCGCGCGACATTGTCAGCGCTTGTGCTGACTGTCATGGACTCGCTGCGCCTTTGCCAGTGGGGGTAAACCCCAGAGGGCTAAAAGCCTTGCAGATTTGGCAAACGGATGTAACTCACATCCCAGAATTTGGTCGGCTGAAATATGTGCACGTGTCTATTGACACTTTCTCCTCGGCTATGTGGGCTTCTGCTCACACTGGAGAGAAGGGACGTGATGTCATTGCCCATTGGAAATTGGCTTTCTCAGTCCTGGGCATGCCAGCTTCTGTGAAAACCGATAATGGTCCTGCCTACGCCTCGGAGAAGACGTGGCAGTTTTTACACCTATGGGGTGTAGACCATACCTTTGGTATCTCACATTCTCCTACTGGCCAAGCCATTGTTGAACGCACTCATGGTACCTTGAAGCGTGTTTTGGACAAACAGAAAAGGGGAATGCATGGAGAAACCCCACAGAGCCGACTAGCAAAAGCTTTGTATACAATTAATCACCTTACAGTACCACAAAATTCAAATAATCCTGTTATTCTGAATCATTTTCTCTCATTGCAGTCTTCAGGCGAGACACAGCTGCCCCGGGCAAAAGTCTGGGTACGGAATTTACTCACTAACCAGTGGGAAGGCCCGCATGAGCTTATCGTTTGGGGTCACAGGTATGCTTGCTTTTCCACAGATACTGGGGTACGGTGGCAACCTTCAAAATGCGTTCGCCCTGACCTACGGCACCAGAGGCAGAACAGGCAACCTCCAAATGATGACCAGAACGCCAACCACCCAAATGGCGACCAGAATGTAGATCATCAGCCTAATGACTCTTCTGATGATGGCCAAGATGGCAACCATCAGGCAGATGGTCCTTCTACAAGCAGAGACTGGGATGGTCCTTCCACAAGCAGAGACTGAACTTTAAATTTCTTGTTATGGAGTCAGATAGTTAAAGCCTTAAGGACATATTTAGAATTAATAGCTGATGTAGATTTCTATTTAGGATTAATAGTAGAGTTGTTATCTTATAAAACAAAAAGGGGGAATTGTAGGTACAAAAATGCTGTTAGTGAGGATTTTCTTACTATTTTCTAAGTCCATGAGAGATTTTCCTCTCTCACAGAAGAGGTAGCAGGGAATGTAAACAACCAAGCCACCTGCAACCTTGAAAAGTCTTGTTTATGGTATAGTAGAAAATATTTTGACAATGGATGTTTTAGGATTTAGGCCAATCACCCCCAAGGGGTGGTTGGTCCTTTGTCCAATTAGACTATGAAGAAAAAAGTCTATAAAGAGTTTGTAAAATAATTAAATAAATCCATCTTGCTGCACAATGCCTGCCTGCTGGATCTTCTCTCCTCCTCTCCCTATGGCTGCAGGACACGGTGATATACCATAGGAACCAGGCCTGCGGTAATACACCCCTACTGCCCAAGAGGGTGTGAAAAAGATGATGATACGTATGTCACCACTGATGGACTACTAGACATTAAGATCCACTGGAAGACCAAAGATTGAGATAAGAAGGGCTGGACAGACACACCTGGCTACAACTCACAACCACAGTATGTTGAGTTTTCAGTTGTTCACTGCCAGCTTTGGATATTGCACAACCCTGCAAGATCCTTGTTCTAGAGGAAGCTGAGGGCTTCTCCAAACTACTTAACTCCAAGAGCTGGGCTTTGCAAACACTTAACGAAAGTATTGCCAAGACTTCAATGACTAGAGGTACCAGCAGAAAACCAACTAGAAAACCACCTTCTAAGGCAACAAATGTGCCTGTGTTTTCTGAGGGTTTCCAATTCTCAGAGCAGCCAGGGAGACAAATTGCAACTGGTCATAAAAATCTCTCTTGGGAGGATGAAAATCCTCCATGTACAAGGATCAGCATGCCAAGTTAATCTGCAGTCCTAGAACAAGCAAGAAAGGGAGTCTTGGGAAACGGGGCTGGGGAGAATCTCAAGAACACATTCAATTCATCCCATGCTCTGGAGTCAGGATCAAGCAATGGACCTTTATATCTCCTCTGAAGGTTGGCTGGCTTGCTGGAGATGCTACAGACAGTCAATGGCTGAAACAACCTGTCCTGTGTCATCCCAGAGTTCACACCAGCCAAATGCTGCAGACCCTCTCAGCCTTGTGGGTTACACAGAGCCAAGGGAGAATTTCTATGAGACACCAGGAAATCACCTCTCCCCTTAAAGAAAGTTGTGGCTGCCTCATCCCTGGAAGTGTTCAAGGCCAGGTTGGATGGGGCTTGGAGCAACCTTATCTAGTGGAAGGTGTCCCTGCCCATGGCATGGGGTGGAACTGGATGAGCTTAAAGGTCCCTGTGATTATGTGATCCTGCTCTGCTGCTATGCTGTCAAAAGCTTTTACACACTAAGGAAGGCTCAATCACTGCAACTTTCAACACCACCTTCACTGCTCTCTGCATGATGATGCTGTCAAAACCCATCCCAGTTCCCCAAAGCGAACACATGGTTTTCCTTGTGTCCTCCCTCCACAGGGCTGCTTGCCAACACATCCCTCTCTGGGAATCCTCTCTGAGTTACCATAGCTACTGACTCTAACAAGCTCTATTGCTTGGCTGAGACCGGTGCCTTCATCCCCTGGATACACAGGGTACCTGGCTGGGGGCTATCACCCAGCCATGGCAAACCCAACCCAGGGCTTTCATACTTTTCATGGGCAACCTCCAATCCCACCTTTCTTCCGTCATCTCAGATCTTCTGCACATCCATCTATATCCAAGTAACAAGAGCACAAAACATGTTCAAAGTCCCAATCTGCAACCCAGCATGCTGGTGTCCACAAATCCAGCACACTGGAATAATCAGGCCTTGTCAGCTAGTTCCCTCCCTAGTTTTAGGAACTTCACTGATAGTCTGCTCTGATGCACTGGTGGAAGTGTGGCTCAGGCTGCAAAAGAGTTTGCAAGATACCAAGGGTCTTTTCAGCTTCCTGCTGAGGCTCACGGTGATGGAACTACACAGTCAAAATGGATGTGAGAAGGGAGAGGAGCCACCTGTGCAGTGAAATGGTATCCTGAGGGCATCTGCAAATTTTCCTTTAAGGTCTCGTCCAATAAACCAACCAACAGCCCGACTGCTGCCTAAACCTGGGAATGGGCCCAGTCAGGGTTCACACCCCTGCCTGTGTTTCCAGCCCATCAGTGTGTGATGCTGATTCCTTTCAGGCAAAGCTCCCTGCACAAGAGCAGACACGCAGCCTCCTTCAGGGTGAAAGGCAAAGTGAAATTTGGGAGGGAGCCTGAAGCTCAGCTGTCAGGTCTGAAGAATTTCCTTCTCCGGCATCTGGATAACCTCTCCTTTTCCCATTCATCCAGCACAAAGACACTGTTAGCTCTCACAGGGTGTTTATCTGCCCAGCCTTGCAGATGCTGTCTTAGAAAACAGATTTCTCACTGGAATACTTTGCAAGGTTGCTGGTGCCTGATTAATGGTGCTTGGTTGCTGCTTTTCTTTTCTTGTGTTTTAAAAGGGTTAAATATGTGTGACACTGTGTGGGTTCTTTGCTGCTCAGAAAGGGGAAAAAAATAGAAGGTGATGGTCTTAAAAAAACTAGTGGCCTTCTGTAGTGAAGCTATATACTAATCAATCAAATTATTTAATCCCAGAATGTCTTGGAATGGGAGGGACCTTAAAAATCATCTTGTTCTGACCCCCTGCCACAGGCAGGGACACCTTCCACTAGACCAAAACCCTGTCCAACCTGGCCTTGAACACTTCCAGGCATGGGGCAGCTACAGCTTCTCTGGGCAACCTGTGCAGGGCCTCACCACCCTCACAGGGAGGAACTTCTTCTCAATATCTTACCCAAATTTCCTCTACTTCAGTTTGAACTCATTCCACCTTGTCTTGTCACTACAGTTCCTGATGAATAGTGCCCCTCTGGCTTCTTGTAGGCCCCTTCAGACACTGCAAGGTGCTGTGAGGTCTCCATGCAATATTCTCGCCTGCAGGCTGAATCACAGCTCCACCAAAAAACAAACCAACCACACAAAACCCACCCAGCCACCCACAAAAACCCAAACCAAAACTATCAAACAACTGAAAAATAGTTTAAAATTAAAACTTAAAAAATTTTAAAATTAAATTGGATTTTAAAATTAATTCTTAAAAATGTAAAATTTTATTTTTAAATTAAAATTTTTAAAACATTTATAATTTTTTTTTAAGAATAACAGCCTCCCTGCCTTCTCAGCACCAAAACCTCCTATTCCGTAGTGTTGACAGCACAGCTTGCAGCCAACTCACCAAAGCAGCAATAGTCTCTCCATATGCACACTGTGTGTGCAAAGTGCTGTGGGGTCCCCACAGCTGGAGGCAATTTTTGATCAAAAAGAAATTACTAACTGAAAGAAAAGTTTGCCATATAATGAGCTATTAATCCAAATAAAGCAGTTATTAATAGAAAGCAAAATGTGCTTGCAATAGAACACTTGAAGTGCTGGATTTGGGGAGGAGATAGGAGTTGGAGGCTAAAGGATTAACTTGGTGAACAGCCCAGTTTTTGTGTATAGTATTTTAATAATATATAAAAATAGATACACATGTATATAAACATATGATATAAAATATTAGTATATAAAATATATTAATCTAGAAAATAAATAATATATAATTACAAATATATATATCTCCTTCCAATGTCCTTTATATAATAATACATATATATATATGAATGACATTGGAAGGATATCCAGAATACTGAGTTTTACATCATGAGAATTAAAACTTCCATCCTATAAAACTTCCCTAAAATGGCCCTTTCCCTCCTGGCTGGTGCTGATCATGGTAGCAGAAGAGCATCCATGCTCTTCTGCCCAATTGGGCAAGGCTTAGCTGAAAACACCATATGAATATATATATGTACATATATATATGTAAATACATTCAGCTCAGAGCAAAGAACAGTGAGATTGATGCAAGATTGAGTGCAGAAGTACTTAGAAAGCCTTTTTAGCTGGTAGGAGACAGGAAAAGGAAAGGTCTCTGAATGTGAGAGGAGACAAATTTATAACAGATCTTACTGATTTATTTGAAAAAGAAAGGATAGATAATCTAAATTAGTTGTAGTTGATCGCTCTCCTCTTTATTTACTCTTTGTGTTACAGTGGTGACTTGAAGTCACCAAGTCAAAGTGGCATCTGCCCTACAGCATCAGCTCCTGCATCCCAAAGAAGCCGGTGGTCTCACCAGACACAGAAGTGTGTGGAAGGGGAGGAGGAGAGATGTTTGACATGTCCTTTGACATGATAACTGACTTAACAGACAAAAGAAATGTGGAAAACTATTGGGTTTCAGCAAAGCATTTTATCCAGGGCCATGTGGGAAATTCTTAATTAAGCCAGTGAACATGAACATTAGCAGAATGGAAAACCAGGCAGGGAAAATGACAGTGATGAGTGTTGGAAGGCTGAGCAGCAGCCCAGAAGGAGGTTAGCAGTGTTTAATATTTTTAAGGTTGACTTTGGCACAAAAAAAGTAGGGCAACACTGATGGGACCTCCTAATGACACAATGTAATATGCAGCACCAATGTGCAGGAGGATCGGGAAATCACAGAAGAAGGAGGGGATTGACCTTGACTGCCATGTTGAAAATGGAATGAAAATTATTAGTTAATTCTAGGCTTGGTACTAATCACCAGGATTTTTTGCTATGGCGTGTGACTGCCTAAGAAGGAGAACAGTATGGACATCCTTGTTATCAAAGAGTAAATGAGGGATCCATAATGAATCCATGATGCCCACAAATATGGCTCATGAGTCTTCAGTAGAAATGGGGACCTCATCTCCAAAGGGCAATAGTCTGCATCTCCGTTTAAGAAACAGATTTCATCTAGGAAGAGATAGAGAGAAAAGGCTGATACCCAGGAAGTAAAAATTTTTACTTCCTAGCTACAGAGCCAAACAATGTGGATACTGTACTTGGAGACACTGAGCAGTGACATTTGGACAGGAGAAAGTCACTAAGTATGCCAATAAAACAGAAAAAAAAAAAAAAGAGAGAAATAAACCAAATAAAACAGCAAACTACAACCTCTCCATTGATCCAGACTGGAAATGAGTTGCAAATTATCAAAGACTGAGGTCTTGGCACAGCCTTCCTGCTGGCATAATGCAGCTAAAAATTCTGCATTTCTGAGACAGAGCCTTGGGTGTTACTCATAAAGACTAAATAACAAACCAGATAATTGCACTTCAAGGTTCAGAGGGTCCCATTCAGCCCTATGTGCCTAAAGGTCTCTCTGAGGTGACCCAGCTGAGCAAAAGCAGATGAACAGGTTCTCAAGTATGTTGACTCCATCACCTGAATGCCACTTCCACCGCTTCCTCCTGCTCCACCCAGTCCTAAGGCATGCACAGACCAGTTCCAGCTTGCACACAGTCAAAGCAGCAAAATTCAGTCTTGCCTACACTGCTGAGAACCTCCCCGTTGGCTTTTGGGGCTGGATGTTGTCCACCTTAAACTGATTGCAGGGAATACACTGCCACATACTCCAGCTTGGAGCTACCTACCCCCCAGTGTCCCAAGCTTGGAGACACCACCAGTCTTTCTCAGCTGATGGACTATATCCAGAGGAAATCAAGAGCATGGTAGAATAGCTCTCTGCCTGCATGTTGTCGTTTGACACTGGCCAAATGCCAGGCACCCACAACAACTACTCACTCACCCTCCCCTGCTACAACTGGGCAGAGGAGAGAAAAAAAATTAAAGGGTTCATGAGTTGAGGTAAGGTCTGGGAGAAAACACTCCAAGGGCAAAACAGGCTCAACTTAGAAGTACAAAGTGAATTTATTAATAACAAAGCCAGAGGGGGATAATGAGAAGTAAAATAGCCCTTATAAACACCTTTTTTCCCCAACCCCTCCCTCCTTCCCACCGACAGTGCAGGGAGATGGGGGGTGGGGGCTTTGGTCAGTTCATCACCCAAGATCTTCTTCCACTGCTCAGGGAGAGAAGTCCTTCCCCTGCTATGCCATGGAGTCCCTTTCCACAGGAGACAGTTCTCCATGAAATTTTCCAGCATGGTTCCAATCTCACGAGCAGCAGTCCTCCCAGAACTGCTGCAACGGGAGTCCCTCCCATGGGCAGACAGTCCTCCCAAAACTGCTGCGGTGTTGGTCACTCTTCCACGGGGTGCAGTCCTCCAAGGACAGGCTGCTCCAGCCTGGAAGCAGGGGCCCTCTCTCTCTCCACCCAGTCTCCCAGTGGATCACAGCCTCCTCCAGGCATCCACCTGCTCTGGCATGGGCACCTCCCCCACGGGCTGTGGGTGGATCTCTGCATCCCCCGCGGATCCTCATGTGCTGCAGGGGGACAGCTGCTTCACCATGGTCATCACCACGGCCTGCAGAGGAATCTCGTCTCTGGCACCTGCAGCACCTCCTCCCCCTTATTCTCCACTGACCTTGGTGTCTCCATGTTTCCCTCACATGTTCTCACCTCCTCCTCTTCTCTGGCTAGAAAAAAACTGTGCCCCACTTTGTTTTTGGTCTTCTTCTTAAATACATTATCACAGAGGCGTTACCACCATCTCTAACTGGCCCAACCTTGGCCAGCAGCATGTCCATCTTCAGAGCCATCAGGGATTGGCTCTGCCAGACACAGTGGAAGTTTCTAGCAGCTTCTCACAGAAGCCACCTCTGTGGCTTCCACCCTCCCCCCCACTACCAAAAACTAGGCCATGCAAAACCAACACAGCCTGCATCATCCATCTCCATGCTCTTTGTGTCTTAGTGAACACCAGGGTCATTAGTTACTCGGGCAGCCAGTCCCTGTCGTCTCAGCAGACGTCTTGTCTCCTCCTGCTACTAAAGGTATGCATCAAGTGACCCCTGAGACAGAGCTCAGCCTTAGCCAAAGCTGCCAAACACCTCTCTGAACAGCCTTTTCTGGATAGAGAAAACATTCTGCCCCTTTCCTTCCACCTGAGAAGAAAATCGGACCCATCTGCCTACGCGGTTACTTTAATAAACGCTCTCATAGCTGAAACAACAAGGATTTGGAGAATGGTATCTCCCAAGGAATGTTCTCTGGCAGTGGAGTCTGGGATAGCCCTCAGTCATGCTATTAAACCTCTTTAACCTCTAAAACCAAGGTGGTTGCATCCAAACTGCTTGTAGGGATAAGTTCTTAGCTTGGGAGTGGGTGCTACCAAACTCAGTGTGAGAAGAGGGCTAGAGACAGTTCCAAGCACTAGAGTGAACATGATGTTTCCACACCCAGAAACATGTCCTGGGACTCTAATTTACTAGTACAGACATAGCCTACAGATCTGATCAGAAATTTCAGAAGGCAATGGAAAATTTCCCATCTTACAGCATAAGCAGTGCTATTAGCATTCTCACCAAGATGGGAAATGTCCTCCACTGGAGATTTTCAAGAATAGGTTAGATAAAATCACAGAAACACAGAACGGCTTGGGTTGGAAGGGACCTTAAAGCTCATCTTGTTCTGACCCCCTGCCATTGGCAGAGACACCTTCCACTAGACCAGGTTGCTCCAAGCCGTGGCCAACCTGGCCTTGAACACTTCGAGGGATGAGGCAGCCACAGCTTCTCTGGGCAACCTGTGCTAGGGCCTCAGCACCCTCACAGAGAAGAATTTCTACCCGATATCCCATCTAACCCAGCCCTCTGGCAGTGGGAAGCCATTCCCCCTTGTTCTGCCCCTCCAGGCCCTTGCTCAAAGTCCCTCTCTGGCTCTTGCAGCTCCTTTAGACACCGGCCTAAAGGTATCCCCAGAGCCTTCTCTTGTCCAGTCTGAACATCCCCAGCTCTCCCAGCCTGTCTCCAGAACAAGGAGAAGTATGAATTTCCTGCCCGTGTGTATCTTGGTCCAGCCTTCCTGTGTGGGCATCCCTCCCTAAATTATCTCTGCTGTATCTCTGAAAACCACACAGCAAGTCTCCAGTGCTGACTCATTCATCTCTATAGCTACTACAAATCTTCATTTGCTCCACATCTTTAGTACCTCCAGGGTTTGAGATGAATGACAGAACATTAGCAACAGGCAATTCATTAATACAAGAGGCAGTCCAAAATTTTCCATTGAAGCCTTTATTGTTTTGTTTCCTCTGCTAGGAAAGGAAGTTGGTGGGATGGAAAAAATAATTGGTTTGGTAAAAAAAAAATCTGGTTTCGCAATATTACTTCTCAGGGGTAAATGCATTTTCTTAGTACTCATTTGGACACCTTACAAAGGGGGGTAAGTGGTTCCTTTCCCTTTTGTATCTTTTTTCTTCAGGGAATAAAGGTAACAAGAGAAGGCAGAATGTAAGACAAAGGAGAAGGGGGGGAAAAACACCCAAGAAACAACTAATTCTGGCATTTTTCCACAATTTCCAAATAAAAAGGGAAAGCATTCATTCATTCCTTCTTTTATTTTTGCCAAATGTGCTTCTAATTGTTTCACATCCACCAGCAAATGCCACTGTCTGCACATTTTGTCGCCTGCTCTCTCTGGTCCCAAACCCCCAGGGTCAAGTCCAGCCTTTGGTGTAGCAGGGAGAAGTGCTCTGCCCATCCTGTCCAGAAGTTCAGGGGCAGAAATCCCCTTACCCAATACAGATAAAGCCCTCAATGATGCCACCACATCACAAATTGAACAAGAAACAGCTCCATCCACCACCAGCAGCTTTTCAAGCTGACCTGACTGAAGGATTCTCTGGTCCTTGGTCCCTCAGGGTCCATGGACCACCCTGAGAAGCAGGACCACAGGGAAGAGGGGGGGTGAAGGAGATGTAACCTGCCTTGGTTACCTGTAAACTTGGGCAGCTCATGTGCTGGGGAGGGAAAATGAGACAAGAAGTCCCTCAGTGCTGGAACCTGTGTCACGCCAAGCCACACCCAGTGAAAGCAGTGGGAATAAGTACATAAATAAATCCCATGTATAAGTGAATAGTTAATAAATTATTGTTAATAAATATATCAATATAAATAATGTAAATACTATGAATAAGATAAAGAAATACTAGAAATATTGGAAATAAATCCTATTTATTCTGTAGGATCCCTGGGCACAGGCAGTCTCTGGCAGACATCCACAGTCCTGCCACTCTGGCCTCACCGAAGGCTTCTGGCTCAAATGCTAATACAAACAAATCATTCATCCATCTGGCTGGGAGGAACCTCCATCTTCCATGGACATTACCATCTGGTACCACCTCTGCTCTCTAACTCTGGGCAGACCTGGGAGGAGATCACAGGCACATGGTCTTTGTGATACTTATCTGTCTTAGTATACAGAGGTTAAAAAGTCCCTTTAGCATGGACTTCCCCCATGACCTTGGGTGAGTTGCTTACTCTATCCCATGCTCTCAGGTATTCCTCACATGGAAATAATACCCAGTGGGACAGAGCGAGCTTAAAAACTATTGCTGGTCTGCTCTTTTGATTTCACCAAGGAATTGTTTCCCAACCTTGGAGACACTGATTTGCAGCAGTGGCAGAGGACTGTAAGGAAATCTCCCCCTGACTCTCTGCTGATGGGGAGCCTTCATCCATGCACAAGGAAGAAAAGCCCCATGTGAGCCGTCCTTGCTCCTCTCTAGCAAGAAGTCATTAGGAGGTAATTTTGGGCTGCTGCACGGCCCACAAGGTTGTCCCAATACACTGTGGAGTCTCCATCCTTGGAGATGTTCAATACCCACTCAGTATGTCAGCAGCCAGGTTCTTGGCAGTAATAAAGATTTGGAGAATTTGGTTTTTAAAAAGAACCCAAACAATAAACAACACTTATAAGATGCCTAATTGGAACAGAAAAGAGAACAATTAGCCAAAACATCACTTATGCATTAATGAAGAGGTGCTTATGTTTTAGGGCTGAGCGTCAGAGCAAACATTTCTCCTGCAATATGCGGCAAGGGAAGAAAAACATGGAAGTGGGAGAACACTTTCCCAAGTGGAAAGAAAAGCCCTAAGAGTATCGTGAAAGCCAACAAGCAACACAAAGAAAGCTGAATCCTTCTAGCTCTCCTTAGGTTTAACATCCCAGCTGACCCAGCCTTGGGGAGGAATCCTAGCCCAGTGCCTTAGGAATTTGTTGGAGCAGACTGGAGGGATAGGAAGCTGAGCTATCTGTATTTAAATATGCAAGTAAGTCTAATTATCTTTTGTAGCAGCGGAAGAGAAGCAACACAAGGGCTCTCCAGTTCCAGGAGAGCTTTCTGCTTTAGCTCTGCCATCTCCAGCATGAACACAGACCTTGCAAAGTGAGCAGACAAAAAGCTGAGTCTCTCAGATCACAGCAGATTTAAGGGCTATGTTACTCCTGGAAACCCCTTTCCCCACACTCTCCACCCCTGCAAAACAGAGCCCCCAAAAATCCCTGGCCATTTTCTTGTGTCTCAGCCAAGCACCACCATCACACCTGGATGCACCTGAGCCTCCAGCATCAGCCAGTGAGAGCTAGAGCTGATGCCAAATGACAGCAAAAATCAAGATCTTACTGCTTCAACTGTTTCCCACTCAGGAAGGGGGGAAAGCAGATGACTGTCAGCTTTGCTGTGCCACCAGTGGAACAGAGGAGTCAAGTCCCAGCTTCATCTTAAATATGCATGAATGTACTACCTGTTTGATGGCCAGGTGTCACCTCTAAATCTCCCCAACGAGGAAAATAAATCATTCAAAGCCATGAACACCTCAGCATTCACACAGCTATAGGGAAAAGCAAAAAGGCTGCCATCACACTTTTGTCACCGCAACCCCCAGCTTTGCTCTCTGCCACCTCCACTTTGGTCTCAGCAGCGGTGGGCTCTGCCAAAGAAAGTGCTGGAAAACACAACTGCAGCAAACCCTCCTTGCAAACGTACATGCAGGACAACCACCCCATCACTTTTGTTTTTGCATTCCCAACACATTGAACCCCTTGACACGGAGAGAAAAAACAGCAGCAGCTCACTGCAATGAGTTTCATGCTCTGAATCCCAAACAAGGTCTACTGCTGAGCTGAAATAAAGGCATCCATTTCTAGTTGGTTGGGGAGGTGGGGGGGGGGGGGGGGGGGGGGACAGAAGGATGTGTCATCCCCTGCTGTGCTGCGTTAAAACATGGCAGCATCTGAAGGCTGCCCCACCCAAGCGGCCTAGGATGCGTGTTCCTCATCCTGGCACATCCCCCACCCCCGGGATGCTTTGTCTTGAGGGTGGGCCAGCCTGGGATGCTTCCTGGGACGCTCCTGTGTGTGGGGCACCCCACTCGTGCATGGGACCCCTGCGATGCCGGGGGGTTGGTTGCAGCATGGCAGCCAAGGATGTGCTTGGAAAGGACCAGAGGCGACTTGCACATCCTAAGGAGGTGACCCCAAACATCACCCGTGTGGAAATCCAAGGTGGTGGGTGTCTGAATTTTGGAATGCAGTGGAGGGAGGGGGACACAGAGAAACTCAAACCTGCTGCCAAACCCCCGACAAAAAGTGTTCATGTATTCACTACCTGCACAGTACCTACTGCCCCATCATCGATCCTCAGAGAAATGAGGAATTTAAGGATACCTCCCCCCCGGCAGGAAATCTGCAAGCCCCCCTGGAATGTTTCACAGCCTCACTCCCAAGGTGGGATGCTCCTCTGGGGATGCGCAAAGGGGGACTGGATAAGAGCTGGCAAGGGGCCGGCAGGTTGGGGATCTAGATGGATGGGAGGCAGGGGGAGATGCCCTCTCACCTGTAGGACGAACTGACCCCCGCCGCCACCTCCTCTTTGATCTGCCTGTTGACAGCATCGGCAGCCGCCCGGCCTCTACTCGGCTCCGCCGGCTGCCCACCCGCCTCCTCCACCTTCTTCCGACCCTTCTCTCTCCCATCCCCAGGCCGCACTGTTTTGGGATGCTCATCCTCCACCTCGGGGTGTTCCTCCTTCTTTTCGGGAGCGAGGTGCACCTTCCGCCGCTTCTCCTGAGCCGGTTTCTCCGGGGGATCGCGGTCCGGGGCCAGGACGGGGGAAGGTCCCGGTTTGGGGATCCAGGGATGATCGCCCCTCTTGGGGATAGGCCAGGCACGGAAATCCTTCTGGTACTGCGTCTCCTTCTCGAAGGGAGTGTCCGAGGGCTGGTACTCACTCTTGGGCTTGCAGCTCGGCTCCGGCCGCTGCACCTTCCAAGGCTTGTAGTCGTGCCGCATGACCGAGTCGGCCGGGGGAGAGGCGTGCGGGGCCGGGCCGGGCCGGGCGGGACCGGGAGCCGGCTCACCCCCTGCGGCCCCCGCCGCCGCCTCGCCGCCGGGCTGGGTCTCGATGGGGGCCGCGGGGCGCGGCGGGGGCGCGGGGGCGGCGGGATGCTCGGTGGCCTCCGAGTATTTGGTGAAAACGAGGGGGACGGCGATGTCCGCCTTGTCCAGCTGGTTCCAGAAGCGGGCGATGCAGCACGCACGGGTGATGCAGGGCCACGCCATGGCGGCCCCGCGCCGGGAACGACCGCTCCGCGCTCCGAACACCGCACTGCTCTCCGCACCGAGCTCAGCGCTCCGCCCCGCCCCAGGTGGGCGGGGCGTGGGGGCGGGGCTTGCACACGCACAGGGGCAAGGCACGCACACGCGCAACACATCTGCACATCAATGCACCTACACACACGTGTGATACATGGCTATGTGTGTGCCCACACCTGCACAGCCACACAGCTGCACACACACGTGAGACATGGCTATGTGTGTGCACAGACCTGCACGGCCACACACACTTGCAAACACACGTGAAACGCACTCAGACATGTGTGCACACATACGCTTGATCCCAGGCCTACACACACATGTACACCTGCACATACATATGTAAGACATGACCATGTGTGTGTGCACACACCTGCACTGCCACAGACCTGCACAGCTGCACACCTGAACACACACGAGAAGACACACCCATGTGGCCCATGTGTGGACAGACCTGCATACTTCATACACACCTGGACACACACACGTGCACAATCACACACCTGCACACACATATGCCAGACATGCAAACCCAGCACACACTTCTGTGTGGGTGCACACATGCATGGTCACACACCTGTACACACATGGGCAAGTCACATACATGCATGTATCAACACATCTCCATGCTTGGTCACACACCTGTACACATATGTGCAAGGTGCCCATGTGTGCAAACACATGCATATGTGGTCACACACACCTGCACACATACATGAGAGATGCACACGTTTGGGTGCACACATACACCTGCACAGTCACACACACTTGCACACGCATGTGGAGATGTGCCCATGTATGTGTGCACACAACTCCATGGACACATACCAGAGCACAAACATGCAAGGAATGCCCATGCGTGTGTGCACACACACAAATGCTTGGTCACATACCTGCACACATATGTGCAAGGTGCTCATGTGTTCATGCACATGAATGCATGGTCACACGCACCTGCACACATGTATACAAGACATGCACATTTGCATGCACACACATGCTCAGCCACACACGTGCAACACGTGCCCATGCACATGCCCATGTCCATGCTTGTGTTCATGCACATGGAAAGACGTGAGCAGACACACTTGCACACGTGCACGTGTACATTCACACAGAGGGGTGCACACTCACACCTACACACATGCATGCACAGGAATGCAAACACACAGGCAAGACACACTTCTGTACACACACCTGCACAGGCATATGTGCACATGCACACACATGTGAACTCACACACAAATACACACATTTGCACACAGACACATGGACATGCAAAAACACAGAAATCACATTCACAAATACAGGTTCTCATGTAAGTGTACATGCAGTGCACACAGACATTTGTACACACAAATGTGCACACATGTGTACACACACAACTGCACACACGTGCAAACAAATCTACACACCTGCGTATATACTCAAACCTGTACACATGCACTCACCCCCGTAGACACGTGCAAATATGCACATGAACAACTGTGAAAATGCACCCCCGTGCTCACACATGCACAATGTGCACACCTGCATTCACATGTGCAAGCACATACATGCACACAGACATAAATATGAACATGCACACACATATGAACACACACACAGCTAGACGTGTCTGTCCACATATGTGCACTGCTGCATATGCACATTTGAATGCACAAGCACATGCCTAAAAGCACATGCATGCACACATGTGCACATACACACAGATGCCCACACACATCCAATCTCACAAATGTGCACATGCTGTACACATGTGCACGTGACCAGATGCACGCATATGCACACATACATAGAAATGCATGTGTGTTCCCATGTGCATACACTCATGCACAGATACTTGGTCGCACATGTACACATATGCGAGCTGCCCATCTGTATGCACAGGTATGTGCAGCCACACACACACACACACATACACGCATATACGTTTTATTCTTTCCTTTTACCTCTTTTTCAGTTGCAAACCCAAACCAAAACACCCCCCAGCTATCTCCTGCTGACAGCTTCCTCTGAAATCTGATTCCCAGGGTGGATTCACAGCCCCAAATCCCACCCTCCTTTCTAGCCTTGCCTCCACCTTCTCCCCATCATGCCAGCCCTCCAACCCTTCCTTCATCCCTTCCTCCATCCCTCCATTCCTCCATCCTGCCATCAATCCCTCCATTCCTCCCTCTCTCCATTCCTCCCTCTGTTTCTCCATTCCCTTCATTCCTCCATCGCTCTATCACTCCATACCTCCATCTTTCCATTCATCCCTCCATCCCTCTCTATTTCCATCCCTTCATCCCTCCATCCCATTCTCCCACTGTCCCTCCATCACTCCCTCAACCCCTCCATTCTTCCCTGCATCTTTCTTTTTATTCCCTGATGCCAATAAAGTCCATTTGCACTCAAATCGCATCCACACTTGAAGCCCTCCAGTCTTTGTCAGCCTTGAGGCACTGCCAGCATTTCTACCAGGAGCAGAACTCCAATAAAACCAGTGAAATCCACACACCCAAATGCTGAATTACAAAGAGAAAAAGCATTTCCCCCTCATCAGTGACTGCAGCTGCTGGGAGTGCAGTGACAGGCAGGAGCATCCCTGTGGGGATTGTTTCTCTAGTACAACGCTTTGCATCCCCTTACTGATTCTTAGGCCCTGAGGATTTTGGGCTTGGGTTTGGTTTTTTTCTTTGCTTGACTTTGCCTGGAATGGCTTAATTTCATTCTTACCTGTAGGCAAATTGTGGAAACTCATTTTATGGATGGTATTGGAGCACTCAGTGCTGGGGATGGATGGTTCAAAGAGCCGCCTTTGGAAAGAAAATAAATAAATATCAACTAGAGATGCCTATACACAGACATTGCTTTGTCTTCCAGATTTATATCATTCCTGCTATTACATCCAGTGCTATTAAAAGTGAGGATTATAATTAAAGATTTAGGAAGCTCCTCAGTATTTCCCAAGTTGGGACCCAAGCCATAGTGTTCTGGGGCATCAATGCACTGTGTATCAGCTTTGAAGGTCCGCAGTGTGCTCCTGTGCATCCACGATAGATGTGCTCATCTCTGCTTAGGCTGGGTTTTGAAATAGAATCACAGAATCACAGAGGTGGGAAAAGTCCCCTAAGATCACTGAGTCCAACCATTCCGTCAGCACTGCCAAGGCCACCAGTAAACATGTCCCAAATGCCACATATACATGGCTTTTAAATTCCTCCGAGGATGGGGACTTCACCACTGCCTTGTGCAGTCTTTACCAGGGCTTGACAACCCTGTCCGTGAAGAGTATCCAATCTAAACCTCCCCTGGTGCAACTTGAGGCCATTTCCTCTTGTTCTGTCTCTTGTTACCTGGGAGCAGAGCCCAACCTCCTCCTGGCTCCAGCCTCCTTCCAAGGCACTGTTACGAATGGAGACAAGCTTAGACAAGTCCTGCCTTTGACTAAGATTTCTGGCAGTAACTCTGTTTGGGGCGGTCTGCACCCCAGATCGCTCTCGTTCGCAAGTTCTTAATAATGGCGGATTAGGTCTATTGCAAAATGAATTATTTATTGAATAGACACAAAATTAACAGACATAAGACTTTAAACAGACTACCTACTACACAGGAAAAAACAAAAAGAACTACTAGTAGATAAAATACAGTGCACGATAAAAAGGTACCTATATTACAGCTAGATAAGAAATAGTACAGATTAGGATTCAATGTAACTTTCCATACTGATGATGGAGTACACATAGAATTCTTTCCTTCAGTTTTTGGGAAAGTATCCATGGAATTTGCCTCCATACTTGGAGAAGAAGTCCTACACATTTCCAAGGTGTGTGTAGGAGGCTTCTGCCTCTTTTATAGTAAAGTGAAGTATCTCTCAGTTAGGAATTCCAGCTTATCTCCTCACATCTTGTTCTCAAGGCCAGTTGTTTATTGGGAATTCCACCCCTGGTGCCAGTGAGAGAAATAACTCACCAGCTAGGTGTCTTGGTTTTGAAAGACAGGTGTCTGCTAAGGAAGGCAGAGGCCCCCCTTGAAGTGGCAGATATAACCCCTTTTCCCTCCAAGTTATTATATTTTGAAATCAAGGGCCTTTAGGCAAAGATGTGGGAAATAGGAATAACAGTTCTTTACTGTCTCTCTATATATATGTATATAACCAGTCAAACAAAACAACAACAACTATGGCAGTAACAGCAAACAATCACAAACCCAGTCCCAGCCTTCTCGGCTGTCAGGCCCTTTCCCCTCGGGTGCAGTTCCACTTGCAGCCGGCAGGGGCGCTGGCGGCTCCCGGTGAGCAGGGCAGGTGCGATGGTTCCTCCGCGGCTGCAGGGGGCGCTCCGGAGCGAGCTCGGGAAGCACACGGCACCGGTGCTCCGGGGATCCCGGGGAAGGATGGAACAAAGGCTTCACAAACCCCTGGGCAGCCGATCCCGGACTCTCAAGAACAGCAGGCTGGAACGGCAGGCTGGAACGGCAGGCTGGAGCAGCAGGCTGGAATGGCAGGCTAGAACGGCAGGCTGGAGCGGCAGGCTGGAGCGGCAGGGACGAACGCAAATCCCGGGTGGCAGACGAGATGTATCCAGATGGGAAAAACCCATGGAGGCCCAGGCAGGCAGGGCGAGCAGGGCTACAGCGTAGCGAAAGCTCGAAGCAGCAGCGGAGCAGGGCAGCCACAGCTCGGTCTCCAGCAGGGCAGGGAAAGCGGCTTTTGGGGTCCCGGCGTTGTTTCCAGCAGGAAGAAAGAACGGCCAAAAAGAAAGAAGCAGCAGCTCCTTTCTCTGCAGCTTCTCTCTCCGGACGCTCAGAGCGAACTGACCCCACACCCAGGTGTAGACAAAGGAGTAGCCAGGCCCGCCCCACTCCCCTTTTTGCTTTTCTTAAGTACAGCTATTTGTCCCCTAGCAGCATGCATATGGGAGAAAATTCCTTTAACAGGAAAAAACTAAGACTAAACTAAAACCCCAACACTAGGCAAGCTGGCCTGGGTTAGCTCATCAATTCATGTGAGGGGGAGAATGTCCGGAGTTATCGCACCAGCTGATGGACAGAGCAGATAAGCTCTTCTGTGGTAGGGGGGAAGTCCTGCCACAGGAGTTGAAGAAAGTGAGAAGGTTCCCCTGAGCCTCCTTTTCTCCAGGTTGAACCACCCCCATATCCCTCAGCTGCTCCTCATGTTCCAGACCCTTCTCCAGCTCTGTTCTCTTCTTTGGACATGGTCCAGCCCCTCAATGTACTTATCAGAGTGAGGAGCCCAGAACTGCCCCCAGGACTGAAGATGCCTCAGCAGGGTCCAGCACAGGGGGATGGTCACTGCCCTGGTCTGTGGGAACCCAGAGTGCCGAGAATATTTCTCTGCCTGTTTTTAAGGGTTCTTCCCACCTGAACAACACTGTTTTAGCTTCAAACCTTGGAAAAAATGACCAACAGTCAGAAAAGAACTAGAAAATATGGTGGTGTGAATTAGGTGATAGACTACTATGTAAGATTGTCACAGGGTGAAAATTTTAGAGGTTTTGGCCTTCTCTTTGTAGTACATAGATAAGAGTAAAAAATATCAAAATGGAGAATTGTTGTTGTTTTCTAAACCTTCTTTTTCTTCTTCTACTACTCCATGTTCTGCAGTAAAAGTAGTTTGGAATGATTGGATAGAAAATTCCGCAGTTCCTAGCCATGTTACTGAATAATTGGCAGGAAAGTGAAAATAATGTAGGTTTTTAGTAACTATTGGTTAAAATATCTTTAAAAGGCTGTGTAAATCTTGATAATTAGACTCACTCCTACTTTTCTTCCTTCTATGCTGTACCGGGGTCACGCTAGTGGCTCTGTTCCTCTGATAAGACTTAATAAACAACCATCTGCAAGCATTGAAACTAAAGGAAAAGTCTCAGCTTATCTTTGAAACTCCTTGCAAAGACTTTCAGTAAATTCTTTCCCATCCGGAGGGACTTGATTTATGGCACGGTAAAGTGTCACTGGTCCTTTTGGACACACCATTGCTGACACAGGCGAAGTGCCCTTGGCCTCTTGCCTGTCTGGGCACACCTGGGCTCATGTTTACCTACTCTCAACCAACACCCCCTGGTTGTTTTCAAGCAGCAAAGATGGTAGAGTCATCCCAAAACTGCTGTTGTCAGACCCCAGCTCTGTGTTTCCATGCACACTACAGGTTAATGGCAAACAGCTTGTGCATTGAATGGACTACGGTATAACAAAAAAAAGTAATATATGTATGGAAACAGGAACAAGGAAAATTGGAAAAGAATGACCTTATGATGGTGACCCAAGGTCTGCAAGGAAGATGTGCAATCAAAAGATTGCAATGGGATCAAGCTTGCTGGCTGGTGAAGTTCAAGATTGTGTTTCTTTTTAAATACTCTCAGTAATTTCATTTATCTGAAAGCTGCCATGGTGATTTTTGAGAATGTGAACCCCATCTTGGTCTGAGAACTGTTGCCCACAGAGGCCCCACACATGTTTGTGGACTGTCCTGCAGAAAACCTTTCGAAGTACATCTGTGTTGCTGTTTCAGAATTTGTTGCACTGAGAGCTGTTAGTGAAATGAGTTGTTCTTAATATAACAGGGAAGTTTTGTGGGAAGAATGATGTGGACCTGTTGCAATGAGTCCAGAGGAGGCCACTCAGATGATCACAGGGCTGAAGCCCATCTGTTCTGGAGACAGGCTGGGAGAGCTGAGGGTATTCAGACTGGACAAGAGAAGGCTCTGGGGAGACCTTAGAGCCCCTGCCAGTCCCTAAAGAGGCTCTAAGGGAGCTGGAGAGGGACTTTGGACAAGGACCTGGAGTGACAGAACAAAAGATAATGGCTTCCCACTACTAAAGAGCAGGGTTAGAAGGGATATCAGGGAGAAATTCTTCCTTGTGAGGGTGCTGAGGCCTTGGCACAGGTTGCCCAGAGAAGCTGTGGCTGCCCCATCCCTGGAAGTGTTCAAGGCCAGGTTGGCCAGGGCTTGGAGCAACCTGGTCTAGTGGAAGGTGTCCCTGCCCATCGTAGGGGAGTGGAATAAGATGATCTTTGATGTCCCTTCCAACCCAGACCATTCTGTGTTTCTGTGATTCTGAGATATTAGTGTGTTGCTGGAGGGTGCAAGCCTGCATGAATCCATTGCAGCAGCTCCCAGTCTGGAGCTAATCCATGTCCTAGCTCTGCATTCAGCAGTGCCATCACACAGGGATTTGCACAGCATCTTGCACCTATTTGGGGACTGAGGATTGGCATGCGCACGAAGGGCTTTTGAGCCTCTTTTTGAGTGTCCCTCATATGCAGCAGGCCTGGGCTCATGCCACATGGAAATGCTCAGTCATGCATTAATCATCTTTATTTATAACAAAAGTCATGGACAAAACTGCCTTGTGAGGTTTTGCAGCATCAGGAGATTTTGCTGCTCTGCAGATACCATGCAGAGCTGGATGGTGTCAGAAGCTGCAGCGTTAAAAAAAATTGCTTAGCATCTCGGTGAAATATATGGTTATCTGTATCTTGAAGCATGGCTGCTCATTCACATTCAGGAATCAACAATGGAAAAGCATTATTATTATTGCAACCCTAGGGTATATTACCATGTTCTGCAGCCATAGGGAGGAGAGGAGAGAAGATCCAGCAGGCAGGAATTGTGCAGCCAGATTGATTTATTTAATTATTTTACAAACTCTTTTATAGACTTTTTTCTCCATAGTCTAATTGGACAAAGGATCAGCCACCCCTTGGGGTGATTGGCTAAAATCCTAAAACATCCATTGTCAAAATACTTTTCTACTGTACTATAAACAAGACTTTTCAAGGCTGCAGGTATTTGGTTGTTTACATAACTCTGCTACATCTTCTGTGAGAGCGAAAAGTCTCTCATGGGCTTAGAAAATAGCAAGAAAATCCTTGCTAGCAGCATTTTTGTACCTACACATCATCAAGTAAAATCCATTAGTTCTAATCAGTGTAATTGATGTGCTGGCTGCAAACCTCTCTGAGAGAGGATGGAAGTTAAATAAAAATATTTCTGTTTTTAAATTACAGCCACCATGGCAGGAAGGAGGAATTTCTTCTCCAGCCACCTCTGGGAAAACGGCGTGGCCAAGTGTGATGCCACATCGTGGGACAAGGGGGCTGGCCAAGGACATTGGTGTCATACAGCATCAGATTGTATCAGTCTGGGGCACAATCCTGCCAAAAAGTTTATTATTAGGAAGAAATTCCTCCCTCTGAGGGTGGTGAGGCACTGTCACAGATTCCCCAGAGAAGCTGTGGCTAATCCATCCCTGGAAGTGTTGGACAGGGCTTGGAGTAACCTGGTCTAGTCAAAAGTGTCCCTCCACATGGCTGGATGAGCTTTAAGGTCTCTTCCAACCCAAACCAGTCTGTGATAGTATGATGATGCTAAAGGCACCATGGTGCAGTACAAACCGGAGCAATACCAGTATTTTGCAGCACCCAAAATCATTACTGACTTTGAGCAGAGCAGTGGTTCCCTGTCCTCTCCATGCTGGGATCCACTGGTGTGGAGGCAAGGAATAGCTCCAAGCATCTCCTGTGCAATAACTGGGATGTTTTGGAAGCTGATTAATAAGGTACCTGATCAACCTTCTTCTCCTGGCGTCCTCACATGAAGCCAGGGCACCTTTCAGTCAAGCTATTGGAGACCATCCAGGGACAGTTTTGACAGTTTCTCCTGCATTTTGTGATGGCATGAAGAGCAAGATGACTGGCAATGATGATGTGAGCAGATGTTTATGCTGCAAGAGCTTTTTTCTGCATGACAATCTGATGACAAAGGTGGATTGGCTTCTTTTCTCAGACCACCAGCTGACATCTCATCACATGCTGCTGTACATATTCTCCCCCACACCCTGTACACACATATCCATCCATTCTTTTAGGAAATAATGCTATAGCATTGTGAGAATGGCATGGCAAAGCTCATGACCTTATAGGAATGGACAGTGAGTTTATTTAGGGAAAACACCCCATACAGTGGTAGCCATCTCAAAGGTAGGCACCTAACTCCTTGTTAATCACTGACGAGAGTTAGAGGAAGGGGATGGCAGCTCATCCCATTGCTCTCAGGAGGTCACTGATAAAAGCTGAAATGAAGTGAAAATGGAGAAAAAAATCACGTAGGAGCCCCACATCTCCTTAGAAGCCTTTTTCCCCCATTATAGAGGGACCCTGGGCATCTGCTTCATGGGCTAATATCAGCTTGGGGTCCGGTGGTGGACAACCCGGTGTGTTGCGACCTTCCTAGAGAAAGTGTCTCACCAGGGAAAGGCTTTTCCAGGGGCTTTAGCAACTTCCCTGGGTGACAGGTTATTTCAGCAAGTGTAGCAACTTCTCTGCTACAAGTGATATCAGCTCTTTTTGATTCGGCTCTTTGTGAAATCACCCAGGCAAAACTTGGGGACAGAGAGACAGGAGCCTCTTATGGCAGTTCCACAGAGGTAGCCTTTATTGTCCAGCAGCCCCTGTGAAGGGGAGGCCAGAGACAAGACCTCCCTCTCTTCAGGAGTAGAAGCAGAGGTTATATGGGGAAGGCAGAGGGTGGGGTAGAAACCAATTAGCCAACAGGGTACAGGCTATTACCGTAAAGAAGCAAGGCATGTTGGGAGTGGCTCTTTTTGTCACCGTGACCCAGAGAAAGGTTGCTTATCTCTGGGGAGATTCTTTTGGGCCTCAGGCCTCTCTCCAAGGGAGTGCAGAGGGCTCCTGCATCAAGGGCTCACAGCCCTCCACAGGCTAAAGGTAGGTGAGACTCCATCTCCAAAGCCAGAGTCAAACCACACTTGCAGCAGGTTGTTCAGCTCCACACTACTCCAGTGAGATGCAGGAAAGTTCTATTCACTCTGGCTGTTCCAGGCACTCGCTCCACTCTGCAGGAGATGTCTTGGCACCAATTGCTCCCATTCCTAATATCTATCACCAGAGACAAGAGAAACATGACAACGCTGCAGGTGACAATTTAAAGGGGAGTTTTAGTAGCCTCCTATCACGGTGTCCCTCAGTGGTAGGGAGGAGAAGAGAGATCCAACAGGCAGGAATTGTGCAGCAAGATTGATTTATTTAATTATTTTACAACTCTTTTATATACTTTTTTCTTCATAGTCTAATTGGTCAAAGGATCAGCCATCCCTTGGGGTGATTGGCTGAAATCCTGAAACACCGTTGTCAAAATATTTTTCTACTGTACTATAAACAAGGCTTTGCAAGGTCGCAGGTGTTCATAGTTTATAGAACTCTACAAATATCTTCCGTGAGAGAGAAAAGTATCTCACGGGACTGGAAGGAAGCAAGAAAAAGTCTTGCTAGCAGCAATATTTGTATTCACAGCCTCCCACATCTTAAATCATTTTATAATCATGCACAGCTTCTGCCTGGTGGGTTCACAAGGTTCTGCCCTGGGGTGTTCTTGTCTTCCTTGCCAATTTTGCTTACGATTCGTGTATGTTGTGAGAGTGTTTTGAGGCCAAATGGGACAGGAGCCAAAGCAATTCCATATCAGAGTGCTGCATAAAGAGAATAATTGAAATCCATAAAAAGAAAATTTGACCAATAAATCAAGTGTTCTAAAGGACATGAAATTCTTTAATGAAAATCACTGGCATAACACAGCCAGATTTCAGAAGAAGTGATTTTGTACCAGGTAGAAGGGGGAGTAAAATTTGAAATAATTTGCATTAAAAAAAACCCCAAACCAAAATTCCCACCCGGCAGACATGAGCTTCTCTCACACCCACGCTCTCACTCAGAGCTGGAGAGGGACAAAGACCAAGCTTGGTGCAATGGTATCACATAGGTTTGGGGTAGTACAAAGGAGGAGAACCTTACTACTGAAGGAGTGATGGGTCAGGAAGGAATAGAACTCAGAGAATCCACTGGGCAACTACCAAGATGGTACATTCAGTTTCCTTCTGACAATTTTTCCCATTGGAGGGTAAATTAACTCTAGGAGTACATATGAATGACTGAGAGGCTTTAGGGTAAATAAAAGGGGATTGTCTATGATTGGAAGAGAGGAGCAGTGATCTGAAGAGTGCTTATAGCTTTTCTGCTGGAGCACTAAGTTCCATAGGATCTATAAGTGGTGGGATTTCAACAAGTGTATTGGGTTGACCCTGAGTTGATGGACAGTCTTTAAGACCAATTACGCTTCTCACAATTTACATATTTAAACCGCACAGAAAGGTGGGACTTCCCCTTTTTGTCGGAGCTCGCTTGCTGGGAGGTGGGGGGGCTCCGAGCCTCCCGGCCCCGCTGGGCCGGGCCGGAGCCACTGCCCCTTTCCCCCTTTCCCAATGCCGCGGCACGGACCCTGGGTCGCTTGGGGGGGACTGTCCGAGAGCCGCAGGCAGCTAAAACCAGCCATAGACTGCTCACAGCTAAACCCATCCAGCGCAGCTTCTGGGGACAGGCGGGTCCCTCTCCTCTCCATGCGGAGCCAGCGGAGTCAACGGGAGCTGGCAGAGCCTCCTGTCTGCAGCCAGCACACTTCGTGCTGAACTGAAGAGGACACCACGCAGCCAAGCAGCACAGAGGGACCGAGGCTTTCCCCACCGTAAAGCCTGAACAAGAGCACCCTTCAACATGGCGGCTTCAGAGCCAGAGAGAAAGAGAAGTGAGTCACGTGGGACGGAGCTGGAAATGGCGACGGGAGAAAAGAGGGCGGTGCCGCGATTCTGGCACGCAGCTTAAAAGAAACCTTCTTACATGCCGTGGTAAGAAACTGTAATACCACAAACTGTTTGTCTCTTTAATCCATTTGAAGAACATGGGGGGATGGAGTATCTTCGTGTGCCTGTGAAGATTGTGAAGAGTGCCTATGCCAGGCTATATAGAAGTAGTAAGAGGCTGTTAGAGACTTGTGGTGAAGAAAAGCCTTTGTGTGCAGGCCAAAATAACTTATCCTTAAAAAGATGAATAACCCCATGTGATGGCCCATGTTTTGTAGTGTGAAGGAACTGTGAGATTTTTCATGGGAGAGATGTTCTACACACAGCAGATTGATTGTTTCCGGGCGGATCTGCTGTTAGTGGCAGTTTGGGAACCATGTGCAACTGAAGGAAAACCCTTTTTTCCTTAAGCATAAGAGAGAGACTTTTCAAGAACTGGAACACTGACTAACATCCCATGTTCTGTTATCCTTTGTGTGAGTTGGGTAAAAGGAGAGAAGTGCTGGAAAGGGGGGGGGGGATTTGCTTTAATTTTGTTTTGTTATTTTCTCTTTACTTTTAATTCTATTAGTAATAAAACTCTTTCATTGTACTGCAACTGTTTAAGGTTTGTGCCTGCTTTGCTTTTCTCCTAATTCTTATCTCACAGAAGGAAAATAAATAAGTAATGAATATTTTGAACCAAAACCACTACATTTAATTGGTGTTTCCGCCCGGTTTCGAACTCAACCCGCTACAACAAGGAAGTCCACAGGTAGCTATGGCCAGCTGCTCCTGCCAACTATGAAGTATCCTGGCATCCTGTATGAGCCACTGCATTGTTCCTTGCATTTCTTCCTGCAGATCCTCTGTGTTACACTTTTTTAGTGCTGATCCTGGATCGTGGCCAGTGTCCATGTGCAGCCTGTGAAGTCTCATGGGCATGCCCTACCATGCTGACTCGCAAAGCCTGGTGACTTGAAAAACCCAAAGTTCCATGACTCTGAGCTTACAGGTTCCTCATACTCTGAGAGAGACATTGCTCCACTGAGTCACAATGGCCACTGACAGAGGTATTACAGAGATGACTTATTGAGGGCTTAAAGGAACCTGATATTCCCAGACTAAATGCAAACCATAGGAGATTAAATAAATGAAACTATATATAACTGAAAGGGAAAAGCCAAGGGGAATGTAGTTGGAGCTTTATCATGGCCCATAAGTTTGTGAATGCCTGAGTTGTTAGGAAATAAGACCGACTAAGGTATCAGGATATAAGATATAGAGATCAGGGCTCAGTGTTTGGGCATGTCACGTACTGGTTAGCGAGTTCAGAGACTGATCTTCCCTAAAACAGGAAAGAGGAGGCTGAGGGGGGATGGACACCTTCTTGCTCTATACAACTTCTGTCAGGAGGATGGAGCTAGGAGATGGTCAGTCTGTTCTCACAGGGAACAAGAGACAGGATCAGAGGAAAAGGCTGCAAGTTGTGCCAGGGCAAGTTTAAGCTGGAAACTAGCAAAAAATTATTCCCCAGAAGAGTTGTCAAGCCCTGGAACAGGCTGCCCAGGGCAGTGGCGGAGTCCCTGTTCCTGGAGGGATTTAACAGACATGTGGATGTGGCACTTGGGGACATGGGTTAGTGGTGACCTTGGCAGTACTGGTGGAATGGGTGGACTCTATGAACTTAGAGAATTTTCCAACCTAAATTGTTCTGTGATTCAGTGATTTTAAGTCACAGATTCTATTTTATCTACACTCAGCAAGGAGATGCATCTCTTCCAGTTCGTCCTGAGTAGAAATCTATGATTCCTCTCTTATTTAAGCAGAAGATTTTTAGCCCTCCATAAGTAGTTATTGTTCTGTCCTTAATTAAGAAAGTAGAAAGACAAAAAGCAAGTGACATAACCACCACAAAGCAGGACATAAATATTTCTTACCTAGCTGAGCATTGCTTAACTCAGCTCTTCCAAGGAGCCGACTTGCTCATAAATCCGGAGGATGAGCCTTCCTTGTCATAATAAGCCACAAGCAAACACCTGTGACTCTCTGCAGTAAAACTGCTTTGGTATTAAGCAATACAACTGGTCTAGGGCTTAGCCTGAAATTTCCAGGAGCAGAAAGTGCTTTCCACATGTCTGGGTGTCCCCAGGGCACAGGTGTGACTCTTTCCACTAGTGAAAACCAAAAGAGTTCCTTGGCATGGCTAGTCTCCAACAAGGACAGGAGTGCTGGATGGAAAACACCCCGAAACATCATCACTGGACCAGAAGGTTCCCTGCAAGTACTTTTCATAGAGTCATAGAATTTTTAAGGTTGGAAAAGTCCTCCAAGACCATTCAGTCCAACCATTCCTCTAGCACTGCCAAGCCCACCGCTAACGCAAGTGCCAGATCTACATGTGTGTTAAATCCCTCCAGGAATGGGGACTCCACCACTGCCCCAGGCAGCGTGTGCTAGGGCTTGACCACTGTTTTGGGGAAGGAATTTTCCCTAATAACCAATCTAACCCCTCCTTGGTCCCACCGTCCACCTCTCTGACGGTGTTGGTGTTGCAGCCCAGGAAAACCAGGAGCCCTGGGCCCACAGATCTCCCCACAGAATTTTGGAAATCACTGATGGTTTCTCACCAGGAAACATCCTGTCTCCAGGTAACAGTGCTGAAAGAATTAAAAACCTCCTTTGTTTTCTTGAAGCAGGCAGGGTCCTGACATTTGCAGCAGAAGACAAAGGATAGGGAGAGATTTGAGTGAAATCTAAACCAGTTTTAGCTCAATTAAAGCAACTGATGCCTTTAGGAAAAGACCCCTTTCACCAGAGCCCTGTTGTCATAGTGATTTGGGAAAATGGAGTCTAACAGATCCCTCATAGCCCAGCATCTTGCTAGGCCTGACAAAGGGGAGGGATTATTTTTCAGCTAACATATCTGATTTGCTTCTGCCAAGGTTGGTTTTACTTTTGTTCTGTAATTCTTGGCTGCAGTGACTTTGGGATTTGAAATGCCCCGCACACATGTGAGTAAAGCCTTTGTACGTGGCCAGTCCTTTCACAGTGCTCACTGCTCAGTGCAATCTGTTCATGATATTATTCTGTATCCTGGTTACAATGAGACCTTTGGTTTTCCCAGCCCTCCCATGAGATGATTGCTTATCTGAGTGTCTTTTCAGTTCCTTGAGGTTTTTTCCCCTAAAATTTCAGATTTTTTTTTCTCCATATAGTAAATTTCATCTCTTTGCACATGACAAGGCAGAGGCTCAGACTGTGCACCTGCTTGGACACAGAAATGCAAAACGAGAGTAGTATTTCCTTTCTCTGCACCTATATAAATGTGTGCAAGGATGCACATGGACACTCATCTGCCCCATCCATCCACCATCCATTCATGTCTTGGCAGAGGCATGAGGTTGCTCATGTACCCTGTGCTCAGCAGTGAAACACCCTTGTGTTGTCTCCCCACCTCCTTGGCTGAGACTGAGACCCATCCATATCACATCACTTGTGAACAAAACTGACCTGCCTGTGCTTGCCCCTTCTGCTTGTCCCTTCCTGTTGTGCACAGGGTGATTTGTAGGGGAAGGGCAAAAATAAAACTGGCTTACAGGCATGAATGCCTCATTGTCTCTGCCAACATCCAAATATTGCAAAATTTGAAAGAGACAGGATCTTGAAGGCAGGATCGGGTCCTGAATGGAGTTTACTTCCCAGATTTGGGTGGTAGAAGCATAAAATTGTTACCATCTAACAATGTTGTGAGTCATGATGGTGTAAAGTCCGTGACACCTCCCTCTCCTCCCTGTATGGGATGGTGCTGTGTGCAGCCACCACTGCCACTGTATGTTGCACAATCCCTTCTACTGTAACACTGGGTAGATATTGACAGGTGACTGCACTTTGCATTCACCACTTGCTTCCTTCTCCTTGCAAGATGTGCATGCAGAGCCCAAGATGAAGGTTGAGTTCGCTCCTCTGTCTCTGCCACTGCAGAGAAGGCTTCAGACAGCATCAGTGGTTCAATGGGTCTTCAGCTTCCTGGGTCTAGGTAAGAGACACCTCTTCTTCCTTTTTCTGAGAAGTCAGAGAAGCTTTCCATAGAATTGCAGTATTGGGTTGGAAGGGACCTTAAATATCATCCAGTTCCAATCCCCTGCCATGGGCAAGGACACCTTCCACTAGACTGGGTTGCTCCAAGCCCCATCCAACCTGGCCTTGAACAGGTCCCCAAGGGATGGGGCAGCCACAGCTTCCTTAAGCAATCTGTGCCACTGTTTTTGGCTTCTTCTCACCACCTGATCAGAGCACGGTGGCACTAAGGAAGTGTATGGCTGCCTGCCTGTGCATGGGAATATTTACAGGTCTTATGCAGCATCTAAACCTGGGTGGGGTTTTCAGTTTCTCTTGCCCTTTAGGTTTAGAGTTTTCCTGGTTTAAGCTGTTGCTCTGCTTGGTGTTAGGGATGGGAAACAGAATTACCATGCTTGAGGAATGGTACCATAAGAAGAGCATTGAGGACTCTGCTTTGCAGCCCTGGGAACAGACACTTCACTTTTTACAGATGCCCCTGAACATTCGAAAAGGTTGTTTTTCAAAGAAAACCCAAACAGTTGAGGAAAAGACACACCAGCAAACTGAGATGCAGACAAACTCATTGCTTGGTGGATGGCATCAGGTGCTGATGGAAATGACACACATGCAGTTTTGGATAGGATGCACAGGGAAATAAAGAGATGGGAGACCCAGAAGTGCGTCATCAGAGAGTACAAACTGCCTGGAGACATTTAGAGCCCATCAGGCTGGAAGGTGGCATCCCAGTGTTTCCTAGCGTTAGGGAAATAAAGAGATAGGAGTATCAGAGGCAGGTAATCATTGTAAAATGTCAGGGGCCATCTGCAGCCCATCAGGAGCCAAGCTAAAAGGTAACATCACAGAGTTTCCCATTGTTATGCCAGTTGTGAATCTCAGATGGGATGTGCATAAAGCTCCTCATTTGTTGTGGCAATACAGTTGTTGACTAGCCCCAGAACATAGCAGGTCTTTGTGTGTATCCATTTCCTGGTACACAAACATCTCCAGAACTATACCTGCACAGAAAGCACAGGCTGTGCTTCTGAGTCCCACTTGGTTTCTGAGATGGGCCCTTCCAAATTCTGCCACAGACTTAAGTCTGAATGGCCACCTTTGCACCGGTATCTGATGGACCGGAGGACTGCGCCATACTGGTCCAGATAGTGTAGCTCTTTAAATGTTTCTTGGTGTAGGATTGGTCCATGCTAAGTATCACTCTTCTGAACTACACATTAGCCCAGTTTGGGCAATTCCAGAGGCCAGGGGCCATTGCTGGTCACCGGGATGGGTGAAGCTACCTTTTTTTTGGAAGAGAAGTGCCAAACAGCCACCCTTGCTGCCATTGTGTACTTGTGTTATAAACCCTGGGGGTCTCCCTGAGCAGAAGAGATGCCACCTGTGATCAACATTCCAGTGAAGAAGAGATGCCACCTGTGATCAACCTTCTGCCACCAGAGAACACCTGTCAGGAGGAGACATGAATGTGTCCTGGCAAGAAAGATGGAGATCTGGCAAGAGCTGTGCAGCCTTGGACCCAGCTGGCCAAGATGGGACATTTTGGGGTGCTCCATGATTCCCTCTCTGTCCCTGCCACCTGCATTTCCTTCCACAGTACATGAATCAGTTGGGATGCAGTAGAGATGTGGTCGCAGTGCTAACAAGGGATCCAACAGCACATCCCCATTCCCAGCATGGATGCAGTTGGGGCTTATGGAGTTTTAACAGTATTTTCCAATAAAACAATTTGTACTTGAGGTTTTTTTCCTTCTTGGTATTGGGAGCAAACTGGCACTTGACTTTCCACAGATGAAAATTACTTCTGGAGCCAGCAGAATGACAGCAAATGGCCAGGAGGAAGGAATCCTCTACAGTTGTAGGAGTTACTTGCAACACAGGTTCTATCTCCTGCAGGGAAACGCAGCTTGCTCTGCATGGGGATGAGACCTAAACCCACTCCTCCTCCCATGGCTGACCTTCCAGACCTTATCTTCTTTCCCCGGAAGAATTTGATTTGTTGTTTGGGTGTTTTGGTGTGTTTTTGTGGGTTTGTTTGTTTCTGGTTTTGGTTTTAGTTTGGGGTCTTTTTGGTGATACAATCTGAAACCAAAAGCAGTTAAGAAATGCTCTTAAGAAGGGCATTAGAAAGGTGATAACAAAACCTTATGAAGCAATTCCAGCTGGTTTGGTTCATTTTACAAAGTTTCTTTGAGCCTGGAGCTTTCCACCCAAAATCTCCCAGTTAACAACTGCATAAGGTAGATGCTAAGAGATACCATTATTTTCATCGTGAGCTGCCAAGCACCCCTTGTTGCACTGTTATAACCCTCAGGCACAGAGCTCAGACCTTCCGTGGGCAGGATTTAGCTGCTGGTTGCTCCATTGTTTGGGAGACAGGCTTGTGCTTCTGCTGCCAGAAGAGGGCTTCTGAAAACACCCATTTGACCGCTGCACAGGTCTTCGACCAGAGATCCCAGCAGCACTGATTGCAGGCAGCTGTTGCTATGGTTGTGCAAATGCATCGCCTGAAAAGCCAAGCTCTGGGCAAGGGACTCATTCATTCCTGGCAGGATGGTGGGTGAGGGCAGCAGCTTGGCCTCAGTGCTGGCAAGGAGCTCTGCTCCAGCATCCCTTGCAACAGGCAGGCATTGTCTGCCCTGCCAGTTTTCCTGAGGATGTTCCTGACAAGAGCATGGAGACAAAAGGTTTCATTTTATTTCAGAGGCTGACAGCTGCTGTAGGAAGAGTTCAAGGTGTAAGAATGGGTTGCAGGGCATGGAGTGAGGACCCCATTGCCTCTCCAGTACATGATCCGAGTACCGACCAGTGCCCCCTCGTAATAGAAGGGAACCAGGCTACTGCAGAGAAGTGAAATCAGCAGGCTGGTGCCCAAGCCTGCTGCACTGCTTCCTGCTGCCTCTCTCATTCCTACTCTCCACTGGGCATGGACGTCCATCCAGACACACCATGCAGAACCATGAGTGCAGGGCTGAACCATGGCAAACAAACCTAGTGCAGGGGCAGTAGACCTGGGCACGCTGCCTCTGCAGACCCAGCATAACAAACCCAGCCTTCAAACCCTTTGAGTCATTAGGATTGGCTTAAAGGGCAATGTGGTACCGGTGTGATCAGGCTTCCTTGGCAGCTAAGTGTAGTCCACAGTCTGCCCAGATCAGCTGTGCCCAAGGGTGCCGTATCAGTGTAGGTGGTCACTATCAGGGACTCCAGGCTGGCACTGGGGACCTCAGGAACATGCATCTGGAAGCATTCAAGGCCAGGTTGGATGGGACTCTGAACAACCTGGTTTAGTGGAAGGTATCCCTGCCCATGGTGGGGCAGTTAGAACTGGATGGTCTTTAAGATCCCTCTAACCCAACACATTCTGTGATTCTGTGATGATTTTGCAAACCTTCCTGACAAGCGCAGTATGAATCTGACTCACTTTGGGGCTGTTGCAATAAAAAAAATCTCTTTCTGTGGGCTGCAGTTTTCCCTGTTTCAGGCTGAATGAACAAATTCTGGGTTAGCAGCACTTTGATGGGACATGGTCGCTGCTTAGACTTGGCCAGAAGAGTCCTCCATGTGCTTTGAAACCTGTGGCTTGTTTGGAACCCATGGCTCACTTGGACCCCATGGCATATTTGTGCTTTCTGTGATATGGCCATTTTTTTGTCCAGAGAGGGATTTGCAGCTCACAGCAAAACTACTCAGCATAAGAAACCCACCACTTCATTTTTGCTCTGAGCTTCTTTGAAGGAATCTATCCCAGGAAACCACTTGGCCTGTGAAAGAATACAAGTAAGCCATCAATTGATGTCTCTTTTCTTTGCTGAGTCCCATACAGCCATAGAGATGTGAGATGCTGAGTCCTGGACCATGAAAAGTTGCTGCAACCTTGCTCAACAGGTGCAGCGCAGAGTCCAAGACCATCCTATGAATGCTTCATCCAAAGCCAAATCTCACCATGGACAACCACAAAGAAACCTTCTTGCATCTGGACTGGTCAGAAAGTGCAAGATTTAGGGTCTGCACATGGCATTCCTTCTTGTCAAGGACGCTTTGGTTTTAGTTTTGGTTTGAAGCAGTCTCCACTTTCCATGACAGTGCAGACAGTGCAGCAGCTAATCTCAGCCCAGCCCAGAATTATCTGGCTATTTTCAGATAACAGAACTGATGCATCTGCAAAGACTTGCATGATGCCCTTAGCCCTGCTCTTACAGCCCTTGTCTGCCTTGAAAGGGCTCTGTGTAAGGGCTTAAGCCATTTTATAGCAATTTAGTATGTGCAATTGGACTATAGCACAAGAGTCCAGACCTGCAGAGGGAGGAGATGAGGATCACGCCTGTTTGCAACCTCACACCCAAACCTGCCCATTTCTTCTGAGCAGTGGGACTGGTGGTGGTGGACTCAACCTGGGGACCTGACATGGCTTTTGGGAAGCACTAATAGAGCTCTGTGGCAAATACTCTGCCACTGGTGGCCCAGAAAGTCTCAGTGTCCAGACAGTGCTACAGAGTGTCTCCTTCTCACCAAACTACAGACCATAAATAATCAGGTGCCTGCCTAAGGTTGGAATTGGTTTAGATGAAGATTTAACTGTACATTTTCTGGAACTTTCCTGTCTCTTTGGTCCCATCCACAGTAACTTTCAGACTGACAGTCCATTCTGGGACAGGAATGGGCTCCTTTCCCACAGAGCACCAAAAGGTTTTAAAAGGACACAAACCCCCCAAAACTTAAAATTGAATGAAGGTCACTGAGTGCAAATTCTGCTCTGAAAAAAAAAAAAAAAAGGTGAATTAAAAATGAATTGAGGAAGAACTTAATAAGTATATAATTGAGAGATAAAGCATGGATTTGGACCAGAACTACTCCTTCACTTTGCAGAATGTACTTTGAGCTTTGCACAGTATAATAAAAAGAGAATTAGGCACTGCACAGTTTTGCAGCAGGCCTGACAACCTAACTCCCAGCTGTAGTAAAATTGTGTTTATTTATCATGTGGACCCTGGAGCTGCAGTTCATGTTCTATGCAATTCCTGAGAGTTACAAAGTCTATGTCTGAGGCATTTGAAAAAGAAGCATGAGCTGCAGGTTGAGGGAGGGGATTCTCCTCCTCTGTTCCACTTTTGTGAGACTCCATTTGGAGCGAGTCCAGAGGAGGCCACAGAGATGCCCCAAGTGCTGGAGCCCCTCTTTTCTGAAGACAGGCTGGGAGTGCTGGGGGTGTTCAGCCTGAAGAAGAGAAGGCTCTGGGGAGACCTTAGAGCCTCTTCTAGTGCTAAAGAGGCTCTAAGGGAGCTGGAGAGGGACTTTTGACAAGGCTCTGGAATGACAGGACAAGGGGGAATGGCTTCCCACTGCCAGAGGGCAGGGTTAGAAGGGATATTGGGAAGATATTCTTGGCTCTGATGGTCGTGAGGCCCTGGCAACCACAGGTTGCCCAGAGAAGCTGTGAGTGCTGCATCCGTGGAAGTGTCTAAGGCCAGATTTGAGGGGACTTCTATGATTCCATTAAAAGTGTGGCACCAGGTGGGAGCAGTAGTTCTTTCTGACCTGCAGGATGCATTACAGGCTAGAACTGTTGCTTTGCAGAGAGCTGCAGGGTTTTTTCCACTGGAAAATTTGTAGTGCCTACCCAGGTGCCTGCTGCAGTGTCTCTACTTATAGGAAGACAAACAATCCCATTTCAGCTTTAAGGGGATTTAGGATCCTGTTAGATTATTGCACTTTTCCCCCCCATAGGGATTATTGGTTCTATCGTGACAGTGTTTTAAAAAGGGGCAAGGATTTGCTTTTCCATGCTTTGTAATCAGGGTGACTCATCACCAAAAAAGAAAAGCTACAAACATGATCCACTTATTTATCCATAAGTGAAAGCAAACAGGAGGTACACAAAGGTCTTAGATGAGAGCATTCTATTCCACTTCTCTGACAGGCCTTAGCTGAGATGAGGTGGAGAGAGCAGGTACGAGGTGATTCCCAAAGATGGAAAAGATGTCTCAGAGCATGAGGGTGTGGATGCATCTATATCACAGCTGAAGCTGAAGCTGAAGCTGAGCAGGGCATCTCCATCCTCATATCTTTCAGCCCTGGGTGGTGGATCTGTGATGAAGACCCAAAGTAGAACAAAATGTATAAAACATTATGTAACCCATGAGCTGGGGAGGGCAAAGGACTTGGATGAATCTTTGGGTATTTTTCAGCTCAGTCTTTCCCTTCACAAGCAATACTAAGGCTTCCAGAGGAACAGATGGAGAGGACACAGCTCTTCCCAGGCGCACATCTGCTTTACCAGGTGGCAGCTTGGTGGCTGATCATCACTTTCCAGTCTCTGCAGACAGTATTGGGCTTGAGTGGGATTTCATGTACCAAATGATGTTTGTTTGCACAAAGACTTTTCTTCTCTTGTTCCCATGCCAAAACATAGGGTATAAGGGAGGTGGGAGGTAGAGGTAAAAGCTGAGCACTAACTGGAGAAAGTCCCAAGTTATGGAAGTCTTAGAGAATGAAATAGAACATTCTTATAAAATTCATGATGACATCGAGTTGAAAGAACTGAAAATCCTCTAGACTCCAAGATTAGAGTTGAGACTGAACCTGAGAAGTGGAGGAAAGGGTCCAAAATCAATAATAAAAAACTCAGTAAAGAGTAAAATCTTATCTATGTGTATAAATCATGGACACAACTAAAATAGGGAATCATTAGCTCAAGAAAAAGCTATTGGGGACTGTACAGGCTGGATATAGGACCCTTTTTGCTGCCATTGCAAAGTATCAGGTGTCATCAGGGGGTATTAACAGCAGTTTTGGAGTAAAACAAGGCCATTATCATTGCAGAGATTAGTCTGACTCCAGAGAAAAGCAAGACAGCAAAGGATAGAGAGCTGATCCATGAGAATGTGAATCCACTGTGAATGCAGTGAGATCCATCAGTCTTTTGGGAAGAGGGGGACATGGTGGCCTTTGGAAAAATTGGTGGTTGCTACAAGGCAGGTGCTTGGTGTCTTTTCAGGTTCCTGGGGAGGATAAAAAAGAAACCACCTCTGCATCAGAGGTTCCTTCACACTGACATATTCAGCAGCAAGCTCAGTGGAGGCTTGGGCTACATCCCAGGACCAAAATGCCTCTCCAAGTGAACTATTCCTCTCCCAAAGTCCACCTAATCCAACTGCCAAGTCACTGCTGGCTTTTCTTTCAGCACAGTGCTGTACAGCTGCCTTCATCGCCCTCTTCTTCACTCGTTTTTGGCTGGTCAGTACCCTCTATGCTGCATGGTGGTTAATAGACAGGGAGAAACCCAGCAAGGGTGGGCGGCGGATCCACATCCTCCGGAACTGCATCATCTGGAGGTACATGAGGGACTATTTCCCCATCACGGTAAGTGCCACCGATCCATCGGCTCTTCAGTGTTTCAGGGACCAGCTTTGTCCTTGGAGTCTGGATACAGTCTGGGGTCAGCAGTCATGGCATGGGGTGCTAGAAGTTTAGTGTTGAAGGATAATCTTCCCAGCTCCCAGATTACTGGAAGACACAGTAAAAAATGGGGATCACCATGTTCACAAACCACATCCTTCAATCATCTGTCTTTTCCACACCTATTTAACCTTGCTGCATTACAGCTGTTAGGTAAATCTCACCTTTGTTTTCCGTGTCTATATTGCAACATTCCTGCCCTTCAGGTTGTTCAGAATTTACCTATTTGGCACAGGGCCAAGTTTTAACCAAAATCAAGAGATCCTGGGTGTCCTGCAATGTCAGTATCCCCTTCTGCTGAGGAAGGGGATGGATGGGTAAATCTGTGTGTGCACTGGGCAGTCTCACAGAGCTGCTGTTCTCTTGAGAGGGGCTTCTGTGACATTCCCTGATTTACTTAATGCATGTGGCTGGCCTTTGCACTTACTCTTTTATCTGGTGTCCCCTTGGCATGGTGTGGATGCATGGAGTAGCAGCAAGTCCTGCCTCAGAGCCATCACCATTTGGTACAAATCTGAGGAATGCAGTAGAAGAGCTCATGGGTTGTGCAAGGAAGAGAGCTTCAAGGGTAGATCAGGAAATGGGAATTTCTAAGGTAATTCCTTTAGAAACCCATTGCCTGTTGAGAGAACTCAGATGGGATGCACCCAGCTGGTCAGAAATCACCTGGAGTCAGAAGCTGGGTGCCGCAGTCCAGGATAATGAAGTCGAGAGCCCAAAAATCCAAAGAACCCACCAGCCCAAAAGAAAAAATAAGAACCCAGCCTGAGAGTCCATCCTGAATGGAGTAGGGCCTGGGATAAGGATTAAGGGGAGCCAGAGCAAAGTGAGGACCAGAGATGACATGCCCATCAGCTTTCCTGCTCAACCAGAAATGACCCTCTTCTCTGCTCTCATAAGATCCCACCTGGAATACTGTGCACAGGTCTGGTGCTCCCAACATAAGAAGGTTAAATGGCACTTCTGGGGCAAGTCCAGAGGAGGCCACGAAGTCAAAAAGGGGACTGGAGCACCTGTCCTATGGAGACAGCTGAGAAAATTGGGGCTGTTCATCCTGGAGAAGGTTGTGTGGACACCTCACAGCACCTTCAAGTATCTGAAAAGGCCTTACAGAGAAGATGGAGAGAGACTGTTAATCAGAAACTATAGTGATGGAACAAGGGGGAATGGGTTCAAACTGTAAGGGAGTAGATTTAGATGGGATATTGGAAGAAATTCTTGGCTGTGAGGTTGGTGAGGCCATGGCACAGGTTGCCCAGAGAAGCTGTGACTGTGCCGTGCCTGGAAGTGTCCAAGGCCAGGTTAGACGGGCCTTGGAGCAACCTGGTCTAGTGGAAGGTGTCCATTCCCATGGCAGGGAGTGGAATGTTTTTAAGGCCCCTTTGATAGTGAAATCGGCCAGAAAATAAGCTTTCTAATACAATTTGAAGTGTTAGAAAGCAGGCATTCTTTATCTGTGCAGAACATATTACAGGGGTATCTCCTTTTATCTAATGTGTGTGATAAGGCTTTACAATAAGGTATTTATCCATTATAATCATACATGTTCATTAAAGCGTGTCTCCTAGCTAACACATAAATCATCACTTTTCCTAGAACTTATTTGCATGCCTCCTACTGGAAATCATTTTATGATCTTGGAGGATCCTCTAAAGGGATCTCTGGTGGTCCTATTCAGTGAATACTTCGATTTGAAAGGTGACCTTTCCTTGAAATTTTTCTTTAGGCATATGCTGTTGCTTCTTGTTACCTAACTTGCAAAAAAACCCACTGTAGTCCTCTTTATCTGTTCCTCCACTGGTAAGACGCATTTATCATCCAGCGTGCATACCTTTACATCCTTTTATGGGGTTTTTTGCTAATTAGGCTTTAAACTCTATTCAGCAACTTCAGGAAAACTGAAAATTTCTATTCTCTATGTTATTTATCACATTCCAACCCAAACCATACATTAATGCAATGATTTTTGTGACTGTAATAATTATATGCAAATATATATTCTGTAAATTATCTGCGGCCATAATCCACCACTTACGAAGTGTTGGACCAACATCTCTGCTGAAATTCAGCTGCCAGCTCAGCCCAGCAATGATCCTTCTCCTGTCCCTTTCTAATGGACATGGAACCCCGCTCCTGAATGCTTCACTGCATTCCGTGTCTCTCCTTTCTTTTAAGAGGACCACTAAGACCAGTAGAGGGAGCATGGTATGGGGTTTGGCTGCAGCTACCTGGGGGAGGGCCGGGAGGGTTCTGTGGAGCCTTTCTCCCCATTTCTCTGGGAGAAAATAGAGGAAGTTCCACAAAAGGACAGCAGAAAAATTTAAAAAATATATAATATAGAGAGCATTATAACCAGGCAATCACATAATACTATTTCTCCAAGATATTTTTTCAGTCATAGAAACATGGAATCATAAAATGTTTTGGGTTGGAAGAGACCTCAATGAACATGCAGTTCCAACCCCCCTACCATGGTCAGGGACACCTTCCACTAGACCAGGTTGCTCCAAGCCCTGCCCAACTTGGTCTTGAAAACTTCCAGGGATGGGGCAGCCACAGCTTCTCTGGACAACCTGTGCCATCAGCATCCTCACAGCCAAGGATTTCTGCCAAATATCCCATCTAACCCTGCTCTCTGGCAGTTTGAAGCCATCCCCATTTGTTCTGTCCCTCCAGGCCCTTGTCCAAAATCCCTCTCCAGCTCTCTTTAAACCCCTTTAGGCACTGGCAGGGGCTCTAAGGTCTCACCTTTTCTTCTTCAGGCTGAACAACGCCACTTGCCCAAAGTCCCAGCACAAGGGGCACAAGGAAGTGAGATGTGGGGACACAGACTGGGTTGGCATCCAGGACTCTGGGCTGTATTTGTGTGTAGATTGAGTTTGTTAAGCCCTGGAGAATTAGGCATTCTGGGAAGATTAAGTGTGCCTCCTAATCCTACCAGATCCCAGCAGCAAACATAGCATGGTCAAGTGTTTGGAGGCAGCATGTGCTGCCTGCTGTCTTATTTTAGGAAACAGCTTTAAACACTGCTTTTAAGGGATCCCTGTGCATGTTTGCTATCTTGGAAGCAAAGAGAGGTTGGGATGAGCATCTGTTCTCTGGGCAGTGTGAATTTGCAGTATGCTGCAGTACATGGAGCATGCCAGTGATGAGCTAGGCCACTGCAGTGTGTGCAAGGTGCGCCTTCTGCTGATACCACCCTTGCACAAGTACCACTTTGCTGTTGGATTTATCCCCCTTGGAACTGATTCCATTTCAATTAATGATTTGAGAATCAGAGCCAGGCAGGACCCAAATGAGCTTGAGTGTTTTCAAAAGGGGGATGAGAAAAACTGCAGTGAGAATCCAAGTCAGGGTCCAGTTCATTGCCCAGAGAAGTTATTTCTGCTTAATTTCTCTGCATTTAAAACCTACCTTAAAAAAAAAAAAAAGTATGTGTGTATATATATACTTTTTTTTTTTTTTTTTTTAATATGCCCTCATTGTAGTCCTTCAATTGGCCTGGAATTGTTTCAAAATTGTGTAGATGTGGCACTTGGGGACATGGTTTAATGGTGGTCTTGTCAGTGCTGGGGTAATGGTTGGACTTGATGGTCTCAGAGGGCTTTTATGACCTAAATGAATCTATGATTCTTCAATTCCAATACATGGCTGAGCTCAGCTGCATTATAAAGTTGTGAAAAATACACAAAAAGGTGTAAAATTAATCTGGTTGGGCTAGAGTATGTCTGAACAGATGACCAGTGATGTCTGCTGTGTTGATGTTGCCTACAGAGTGATTTTGGATGCTGTGGACTGCTCTATCTATGCTATGTTGAAAAACTAGTCAGTAATCTGTCTGCTGCTGCCCAAACCCTATCTCCGTGTTCACAATCCCTTCCTCATCATTTATCAGTGCATCTTTACGATGAAGGATACACCCAGCCTAACAGTAAAAACAAATTGCATCCTCTGGGCAAGTGAATGGACATTGTGGCTTTTTCTCCCCAGTCCCATCCTGTCCTGTCACCATCCTCCCTCATACAGCCATGGTGCTTTGGTAACCCCAGATGAGGAAGGTGAAACTGGAAAAGTGTAAGCATAATCTTGACAAGATCTATCTCTACCACAGTCCTCAAACAGAGGTCACCATATTTCTTGCTGACTGAAAATTGGGGCTGGATGCTTGGCTTAGGCAAGACATCTCACCTTTGGATCACAAAACCTGGGTTATGAGTCCATTCTAGCAGTAGGAAGTGAAAATTAACGTCTTGGGGGAAATTTTGTTGTGGTTTTTTAGGTTTCTCAGTTAATTTCTTCCCGTTGTTTTCAGGGAGACGCTAGAAGGGGGAGGGGGTGACTTTTTTGGGTGAATAGCCAGCGATCGAGACACAAAAAGAAGTCCCCTGGCATTCCAGTGGAGTTGTTGTGGGGTTGGGGAGTTTTTGGCTGGGGGAGTGGGCTTTTCTGTTCAGGGTTTTTCGGGAGTTGTGGCGTGATGCCACGGTAAGTTGTGGACTCGGACCCGAGACTTGATGGGGGTGGGTCCTGCCTTCCTTCCATTCGGGGATTGAGGAGAGCGTGGTGCTGCGGGAGTTTGTGTATTCGGCTCCAGGACTTTGCTACGCTACAATTCGGCACCACGATCGAATCTGCCTGCTTTCCCTGCTTCTGCCAGCTGCTCCTTGTTAGTGCTGAGATCGAACCCTGAGTTTGCAAAAGGAGCAAGTTCCTTCCTCCCCTCCCGGCGCCGGCTGAGGGGATCACGGCATCTCTCTGCCTCGCTAGAGCCGGCTGCGCCCCCTGCGGGCCGTGATCATAACTACACCATAGGGAAAAACTGTAGTTGGTGGGCTGGAAGCTTCTGCTATTGTACTGTGGTTTGTTCTGTCCTGATACATATATATATATATATATATATATATATATATTCTAGTAAAGAACTGTTAGTCCTTTTTCTACTTTTTTTTGCCTGAAAGCCCTGTAATTTTGAAATTAAAATCGCTTGGAGGGAGGGGTATTTTCTTCCTGTTCCAGGAAGGTTCCTGCCTTCCTTGGCAGACATTTGCCTTTTAACCCAAGACAGGGACATATTTTGTTTTCAGCTGCTGTCATCATTCAGAGCAACCCCAGTAGGGTTAATCATGCCGGCTTTATTCAGGGCAGCCTGGAAAGAACCTGCGGTACAGGAAAGGCCCCTGTGGTCTTCGCCACACTGTTTTCTCCCTGTGAAGAGCCACCAGGACATTTCTTACAAGCCTTGGGGTTATCTAAGTGCCAGCTGGACCTTGTTGTCTGCAGCAACCTCTGTCATTGTGCTTGTGGCCTTGGTGGTGTTACTGGTTTTATTGTTAGCATAACTAAAATGAATTATTGGAGAATTAGTTGAACCCTTGAAGCTGTAGTTTGGGAAGGCTCCATCCCGTGGCTCATTCATTCTCATCATTGCACAAACCGTGATGGAGGTTATTTGAATGTTTTGTGATTCTGGGGAATTACAAGGCACTGTAGAGGGGACTGTTCCAGTTCATGTGAACCAATCACTGCCAGGAATGTTTCCTTTCTCTCCACAGAAGAGTGGTATTATTTGTAACTGGGGACTTGTGTCATGGCCCATGACATTAAATACAATTTCTGATTTCCAGAGGTCTTGGCTGTTCCCTTTGCTTCCTTCTGTTGGCTGGAAGAGGGATTGTCAGGGAAAAAGAAAGTCATGGCCAAATGGCCCAAAGCCACCTTGCTATCCTTTTCTGAGAAACTTCTCTGTCCCATGTGTTGGCACTCTTCTGTTCTGGCGGGTCCTTAAGTAAGAGGGGGGGCATGGCTGTGATCTATTGGAGGACTGTCCCCCACCATCTGCACTGCTAATCCACTGGATAAAGGAAGTCCTACAAGAACAAGGGAGGACTTTGGACCTTCCATCCTTACCAAGCCTTTGGAGTGAGGGTGGTGAAGTCCCATCCAAACTCAATTTAAATCCACCTAGCTGGTCAGATTCTCCAATATTTGCTGCAAACGCAGCTCTGACATGGCATTGTGACACCAGGAGAAAACCCCAGGGCTCAAAGATCTCACTGTTTCCAACTGCCCCTCTCAGACCTTCACCATTGCTGGGACCTGAAACCCACCCTCAGCAGCTGCTGGCAGTACTCAGATACTTGCCCTTCTTTTGGTCTCCCATTCAGACACCCTTGGATGGGTGACCTGCTTCTTTTCAGCTTGGCACAATTTGTCCTTCTTCAGATCTGGCTGGGTTTCTTGGATATCTTTGTTGGGCTTCTTCCCACAGAGAAACTGACTGCCTGTTTCATCCTGCAAGAGATGCTTTTGGGAGGTGCCCATGGAAAACTAGAGACCTGAGGATTTGTTTAGTACAAAGTTGAAAGGAGGTTTATCCTACTTAAGAGCAGATTACTGACAGTAACATCCACAGAAGCAGAGTTTGGGACCAGAGAAGGATAAAAAACAGTAGCAATTCAATTTGGGAGACTTTAAATGAAGAAGGCAGGAGCTTGCTGATCAGCTCTCCTAACCTCTCCTCCTCCATCACATCCTCTTCTGCTCTCTGAATGACTGTGGGGGTAATGCCATGCTCCTCCCTCTCTCCCACCTCATGTTCATTGATCCTTAAGGATGCAATGACATGGCACATCAGTGTCCTCCCTGACTACATGCCCCCTGACATGGTATGCACCATGCAGTGCTCCTACTCATTTCAACTTGACTTGATTAATTCCTCACTTAACAACTTTTTAACCCCTTCAGCCCTGCAGACAATGCATCTCCAGGGGTTTCTGGAGCACCCACCCTCCAAACCTTTAGACTCTGGGAGAATTTTATTTGAATCATAGAATCACAGAATGATTTTGGTTGGAAGGGACCTTAAAGGTCATCTAGTTTTAACCCCCTGCCATGGGCAGGCATGCCATTCACTAGACCAGGTTGCTCCAAGCTCCATCCAACTTGGCCTTGAATATTTACAGGGATGGAGCATTCACAACTTTTTTGGGCAACCTGTGCCAGAGCCTCACTACCCCTTCCTCAAGCATTAGTGCACCAGCCTTAAACAGGGAATTGCCTGTCCTCTGTCTTCCCAAGGTTTGGGACAGGACAATCCAGTCAGTAGGGAACAACTAGGAGAACCCAGCCACATCTCAAGGGATGAATTAAATCATCCTGGTTAAACCAGTGCTGAACTCCTGGGCTGATAAAGTCACTCAGAAGCCCTAGCTCCAATTATCTTAATTCCACTCCAAAATTAATTAAAACTAAACCAAAACAAAGATGAAATGAAGAGCACTTTAATACCTCATCAATATCATCAAATTAATAATCTATTTGGGATGTTAATGCCATTTAACTAATCCAGTTTAAAATAAATTTGGATTAATTTGCTTGAGATCCTCACTAGTACATGGGCTCTTATCAGAGCTCCTGTAAGTCTGCATATGCATTTCCCTAACACAGCTGACAGTGCATGGAGCAGGTCCCACCATGTCTCTTGGGGAGCTGAGGGAACTGGGGCAGAGTTTCACCCATGTCCTGGACCCACATTTGAGTAGACAGAATAAAGGGAGTTTTCTATTACAGAGTACTCACTGCAAGCCCTGAAAAATTGTAGCTATCAAGCTATACTTCTCCATGATGAAGCATAAAATAGACCTCATCCTTCAAAATTTAAGTTCATTAAGTTCTTCACTGAAAGGGTTGTCCAGTCGTGGCACAGGCTGTCCAACACAATGGTGGACTCCCCATTCCTGGAAACACTTAAAAGCCATGTGGATATGGCAGCTGGGGACATGGATTAGTGGTGGCCTTGGCAGTGCTGGCAGAGCATTTGGACTCCATGATCTTAGAGAGCTTTTCCAACCTAAACAATTATGATTTGTTAGGAAGGCCAAGATCATCCCACATCTGGGATCCAGAAGGCTTCATAGCACTTTTGAGAATGCATCATTACTGCTCATCAGCAGGCATCCTGACCATGCCAAGGGGAATCTCAAGGAAGTCAACAAACCCATGGCTCAGCTTGGAGAGCACAACCCTGAGCTGCTAACAGCTCATTTCTTTCAGACCACAGGTCATACACATTAACTTGGCATCTCAGACACCTCTGAGATGAGATACTGCTCTTAGCTCACCAGAAAAACCTTGGGTTTTTTCATGCTCATGCACACACCAGCTTGGTTGGACCCTTAAGTACTTAGACAACTATTATATGTTCAATTCATTCATAAAGACCAGAATAGCAAGTGCCATCCAGAGGGTGTGGAAAAGACAGCTCATTCAAGGCAGGATGGAGGATAGTCCCACTCCTTGGCACCTCAAACCCAGCTCCATTAGGCAGTTCGGCTGGACAGCAGGAGAGGGAGGCTGTTCACAGTCACATTATTAACTTTCCTGGCAGTTTGGGAATGGAGACTGACCTCTGCCAGGTGGAGAGGGAAGAAGTGAGACAGTGGGAACAATCCAGAAGGGAGGATGGAGTTTCTGTGTGGAAGAGTTTCCAGAGGGAAAAGGGTAGTGTAGAGTCTAGACCTACAGTGTAAGAGACTTTGCCCAAGTCTCTCCTCTGCTACAGATTTCTTTCTTAGTCTTGTATAAGCTCTCTGGTTTCTCTGTGAGTTTTGGCCAAATCATCCAGATGTGAGCAGATATTGTGACAACCTGAGGACATTCTTTCCCCAGGGCTACTGCAGGGGACAGCTCTTGCAGAAACATTAACCAGATGCATCAAGTCTTGAGGGATTCAACTGCTACCCTCCAGCTGCCCATGGCTTAGGCAGTGAGTCAAAAATCACAGACTCAAATACCAGGGTGACATTGGAAGAGAACTCTGGAGGTCAACATGCCCAACCCCCTGCTCAAGCAGGGCCACCCAGAGCCAGTTGCCCAGGACCATGTCTTATCACAGAATCACAAAATGGTTTGGGTTGGAAGGGGCCTTAAAACTCATCTCATTGGAACAAGGACACCTTCCACTAGACCAGGCTGCTCTAAGTCCCATCCAATGAACACTTCCAGGGATGGGGAAGCCACAGCTTCTCTGGGCAACCTGTGCCAGGGCCTCACCACCCTCATCATAAAAATACTTCTTCCTCATAGCTAGTCTTAATCTTCCCTCTCTTAGTTTAAAACCATTCTCCCTTGTCTTGTCACTCCAAGCACTGTCCTGTGTTCTTTGCTTTCCTGTCCTCCCTCCTCTTTCACTGCGAAGAGCACCAAGACAGCAGCTGATTGTTTCCTAGGGAGGGTTTTTACAGATGTGTGGTGTCTTAGCACAGGCGAACTCTCCCATCAAGGAAGTTTGCACAGTTCAGTGGCTGCTGTCTTGTGTCCCCCTCCGCGCTTCTTGTCTCCTTGCACATACACAGCCAGAAATGTAGCAGTTTCCAACATGCCTGAGCATCTTGCTTCCCTGCTTATAAATCAGTTGGAGATGAAAGGTTGTTTGGAAGGTGAAGATGAATGCAGGAAACATTGATGCAAGCTGAGATTATTCAAAATAGCAAATGGTAGCAGGGGCCTTGGGCATTTAGTGATTCAGCCATCTGCTTTTCTTCCTGCCTAGAGACCTCTGCATTTAGGCAGTGATGGGACTTTTGTTTGTCCATTCCCCTCATTAGGAGCAGGTGCTTGAATGGGCACATGTACAGTCAACAGTGCCTTTGGACAGGTGGAAAATGAGCCATGATGTAAGAAAGTAAAATACACTCTCATGATTAGCCTGCAGTTCTAGCTGCTTCTAGGAAAATACATGCACCATTAACTGCACCCTGAGTGCAGATTGAATCAGGGTGCTTGGAGGGGTGACACTGAAATGCATAGGGCTTTGGTTGTTCTTGAGCACAAGTGCCTTTGAGTTGTCTGGAAATGCATGGTGCCTCTGTGATAACAGAATCACAGAATTGTTTAGGTTGGAAAAGCCCTCTAAGACCATCGAGTCCAACTGTTGCCCAGCACTATCACAAACACCCACTTAACCATGTCCCCAAGTGCCACACCTACATATTTTTTGAACAATTTCAGGGATTGTGGTCCCACCACTTCCCTGGTCATCTTGTTTCAATGTCTGACCACCCTTTCAGGGAGGAAATGATGTGATGACTAACCTTGGAAAGGTTCATCCTCTGCTGCTGCTGTGAGCATCCTCAGCACCCACAGAAACAGTGCAGAGATGTTAGCATTCACTTTTGCCTGCTTCTGCCTGGGCTGTGCACATGCTGGCTGATATTGGCATGGCAAGGTCTTCTTGGTTCCAGAGCTGGAGGGTGGGTTTGTCACACCAGCTCCTCTCCCCTGGGCAGTCCATAACAAGTGTAATTAAGTTCAAATCCCAGTTGTTCCTTATCTCCCATTAACCATCCCCTCTTGTTCTGTGGTACCCATTCTCCCATGTAGTCTATCCCAGGCTTCAATGTCACTTTCAGATAGGCTGAGGATTTTAACAAGCTGCTTAGCCAGCCCTCAAGGGCTGGCCATGAGCTGCACTGTGTCTGCAATCCATGCTGCCCATCCCTAAAATGCTGGACATGGGCATTTCCCGTTCCCTCCTCCTGCTAAAGTTGCTGCAGCCTTGGGCAGACATCCACTACTCTTTGATGGAGCTGGGCACCCAACACAGACACAAACAGCTGGCCTCCTGCAGGCTTTCCCCAGTGGGAAGAAAACCATCAGCTTCTCTGTTAGATGTCTGGGAATTAGATTTCAACTTACCATGTGTGAAAAACATCCTGGAATCACCTGGCACATGCTTCAGGACAGGATAAACCTTGGATCCACACCAAGCTGTTGGGTGGGACATGTGCTTGTGCTGTGTAGTAGGTCTACCAGTGATTATGCACTTCCTCTGCTGTTCTGGTTGTGGGATCAAGAGGGATTGTGTGGAAAAAAATCATCCTTTTTTCACTTTTCCCCCCAAATTAGAAAATGTATTGGAGGACATCTTAAACAAAGTTGGTTCCCAACATCACCTAGACCAGTTCAAGGCAACATAAGGAACTGTGCCATTAGAAAAGTCATTTTAGGCCAATTGGTAGGAGGAGATGGAAATATGGGCAATGAAATACATCTCAGTGAAAAATGAGGGAGTTGTTCCAGTTGACCTTTTCCAACAGAAAGGCACGGTGGGTGTGAGGCACACCCCTCCAGGAATGCCTTATCTGCTCTCCATAGCCAGTGTTCCACCCTGCTGAGTTGACAGCACTAACTCTGGCCCCTTTTCGGCTTCATCCCTGGGTCTAGTTGATGAAGACAGCAGAGCTGGACCCTCGGCAGAACTACCTGGTGGGATTTCATCCCCATGGAGTCCTGGCAGCTGGAGCCTTTCTCAATTTCTGCACAGAGGCATCTGGCTTTTCCATGCTCTTCCCAGGCATCACCCCACATCTGATGATGCTTTCCCTGTGGTTTCGCATCCCGTTCTTCAGGGACTATGTAATGAGTGGAGGTAAGGAACATGGGCCTCTGGCATGCAGTGGTATATGTGGGTGCTTTTTAGAGGAACACATAGTGAAGATACATGGGAAAGAGGAGTCAAGGGTCTGTTTTTCCCCATCTGGGGCCAATTGGATCCCATTCATGGACACAGCTATTAGAGATGGTAACCCAAAACCTTTGAAGTTAAAAATTGCCCTCCTCACTGTTATCTCTGTTGTTCAACTTCATAAATGGTCTCTGTGCTCAGGGCATCACTCTGCCAGCTGCTGTGCAACAGCAAAATGCAGAGCAAATTGTGAACAGAAACACTGAGAGCGGCAGGGCAGGGTGTTCCTGTATCTCTTTCCATAAAAATTATATTCAGGTTTGAAATTATGAGGAAAAAAACCCCCTCTTTTTCTGAAGCATCTGCTGCTTCCAGGGAAGTAGCATCCAGGGACAGAGGATGAAAATAGCAGCTCATGCTACTGCAATGGAGTGTGGCAGGGGAGGAAGATGTAGTGAAAAGGAATAGGAAAAGGGACAGGTAAAAATTAAATGGAGAGAGGCGAAAGGGAGTTTTGAGAGATTTTTGGACACTGGCAGAATGACCTCCATCTCTCAGTAGTGGGCTTGGCAATGGTCACTTCTCCAGATGAATGTGGGCAGAATTCAATAGGCTAAACATAGGCATCCTGTTCCATCTGATGTACCTTAGGGCATCCGTTACCCTGTTTTCCACATAAACTCTGGCTCCTGCTGCTGAAAAAATATTTACATAGAGAGTGAGAAATCCAAACAGTGAGATATATGAGATACTTATGACCCAGGTGAAGGCAGGTTTAATCACTGTAATGTGGGAGCTGGGTGCATAACTCAATTTCAGGTCAATTTAATCCATTTCACAATGAGGTTTTAATGTGCAATTTATTTCAGCCCCTGAAACAAGGATTGATATTTTTTTAAATAGTCAAAACAATGTTGCTTTGTCATTTCTGAATTAAAGATTTCTAACTTATTCAAGTAAACAACACCAAGGGACCAAATCCTTCATTAAATTCCACTTTAAATTAGCACCATCCACTGAAACGTGTGTTTTGACCTAAAGCAAATGTTTCTCTGACTTCAGAATTATTCAGAATTGGACACGGTCTCACTTGACAACAAACTGAAACAGATTTTTCCTAGGGCTCAAGTGCAGCTAGTTCTCAGTTTATTTTTTTTCCTTATTTTTTCCCTCATTTCTCACTTCTGAGCCAGACAGCAAATGGATAATTTTGTACTCACCCAGCAGAGCTGTGGACAAATCCAGCACCTTTTAAGGGAGTTGGGCTGGGGTTATCAACTCTGAAAATAAACTATTCAGCACCTCTCCAGAGATGGATTATGGGGGAAAAAGGTTCAGAACAAACCACAGTCAGGTGTGTTTTACAGATGGGTTTTACTTTTAATTCCTCTCTGCTCTCCAGGCCTCATCCCCTCTGACAAGGAGAGTGCATCCTACGTGCTGCAGAAGCCAGGGGGTGGGAACTTGCTGGCCATCATTGTCGGTGGGGCACAGGAGGCACTGGATGCCCGGCCAGGATCCTTCACCTTGCTGCTGAAGAACAGGAAGGGATTTGTGCGCCTGGCCATCCAGCACGGGTGATGCAGGGGGTGGGGTCCAGGGGTGCTGAGGGAGGGGTGCTTGGCTCTGTGACTGATTAATGGGTGTTTCTGCTTTGGAGAGGAATGAAGGGGTTTTGGGATGGACTTTGCTGATCATGTCACCCTACTGGTTTTGACTCCCTGCAGCACCCCCCTGGTCCCTGCCTTTTCCTTTGGGGAGAATGATGTCTTTGACCAGGTGAAAAATCCCAAGGGCTCCTGGCTGCGGAGGATTCAGCACCGGCTCCAGAAGATCATGGGCATCTCCCTTCCCCTCTTCCACGCACGAGGCATCTTCCAGTACAGCTTTGGGCTGATACCGTACCGACGGCCCATCTGCACCGTGGGTGAGTCAATCCACAGAATTCTGACATGATGCCAGACACACTCAGGCTGGCCAAACTGGGGAAACAGGGTCAGTCCCAGAGTTGTGACATCCTCCTGCCAGGCTGAAGCATCATGCCAGAGAGCACGAGCAGTAGTGGGCTAGAAATGTGGTGCAAAGCAGCATCCCCAACTGTTCTCGTGTCACACTGGTTTGGCAATCTGGTTTGATCTCCTGACAGATCTCCAGTCATCTGGGTTGTGCTGGGAAGAGCCCCAGAGCAAATGTGGCCACCTCATCACTTCTGTGAGATACAGACAACCCCAACACCACAACATGGTGACAAAAACCACTCCAATAGGGTTGCGTTAAACATCTTCCAAGGCAGTTTTACAAACACAAGTAGGACTAGCAGGTCAAGGGAGAGGATTCTGCCCCTCTGCCCTACTCAGGTGAGACCCCCTCCTGCAGTGCTGCCTCCTGCTCTGGGGTAAGAGCATCAGAAGGATGGGGAGCTGCTGGAGTGAGTTCAGAGGAAGCCACCAAGATGCTCTAAGGGCTGGAGTGCCCCTGCTCTGGAGACAGGCTGGGAGAGCTGGGAATGTTCATCCTGGAAAAGAGAAGGCTCTGGGGAGACCTCAGAGCCCCTGCCAGCGCCTAAAGGGGCTCCAAGAAAGCTGAACAGGGGTTTTGGACAAGGGCCTGGAGTAACAGGATGGCAGGGTTAGATGAATGGGAAGAAATTTTTGGCTGTGAGGGCCTGGCACAGGTTGCCCAGAGAAGCTGTGGCTGCTCCGCTTCTCTGGAAGTGTTCAAGGGCAGGTGGGACAGGGCTTAGAGCAACCTGGTCTAGTGGAAGGTGTCCCTGCTCATGGCAGGGGGGTAGAATGAGGTGATCTTTAAGGTCACTACCAAGCCAAACTATCCTGTGGTTCTGTGAACACTGAAGCAGTTTGCAGGTTTGCTCAGTGTCCTGTGCAAACACATCTGCAAATCCAAACCTATTTGCATGTGAAATGAACTATTTTGACCAGAGACCATGTCTGTGGGAGACCAAATTTCAAGAAAATCCTTGGTTTTGAGTAAGTTTTTCGATGTCTCCATGCTTGGCCCACTAGCGTGGCTGATGCTCTGTGAATTAATGTAATTAAAAATGCTGTTTGGAATGGTTAGAGCTTACACCACTGATTAAGTTTGACAATCAGCAATTACTTCTAATTGTATTACAACCTGTTTGGATTGTCTCAATGGTGTTATGAGCTGTGTAGCATCACATGGACTCTTCATTAATTGGATGAAGAATAGCATTATAAGATGTTGAAACCCTCTGTCAGTTGACAAAAACAATTTGAGTAAGAGACCGGAGCAAGAGAGGTACCTCATGGACTTCTCTGACCCCTGCCAGGTACCTGGTCCTGCCCCTGGTAGCTCTGGGAGATGGAAAGGCTCTTCTAGTGATAGGAATCAAAATAATTAGATTTTCTGTCGAATAAAACATGATTTTAAGAAGATAAATAAGTGCTTGGTTCCTAATAAAAATCAGATGTTTAATAGAATCTTTAATCTGAGCAAAGTGGAAGCACCTCCACTGCAAGTGTATTTAAATAGTGTGGGACTCCCTTGTTCCTCACCTTCCCCATTTGCAATGCAGATTCCCAGGGCCATGTGGAAACAGCTTGGAAAGCCCAACCTAAATATTATCCTGTCTTTATATTGTGTTTATCTGCAGCACATCTGAGATGTGAGAAGCAGATCTTGGGACTGCATTGGGATATACCACTTATTTCAAAAGACTACACAGAGGGTCTTTGACATTAACCAACTTTGTAGATGAGTAAACTGAGGCAAGGACCAGTGTGATCCTGGAGACCAAGAGCTTGGTCAGGATCTGAGCCACCATCCCTCCTTGGCTCTGCTATCTCCCAAGCTCCAGGAAATAACTGGCCATATTAACCTGTCCATCCTGGAGAGGCTGACCTCAGCTCTGTGCTAGGGTGAGCAGTGTTCAGACTGAATCCTCCTAACACCTGTGCTTCTTTTCCAGTTGGGAAGCCAATTCCAGTGCAGAAGAAGCACAGACCCTCTGAGGAAGAAGTTGATCAAGTCCATCAAAAATACCTAAATGAGTTGTCCAATCTCTTTGAGAAGCACAAAGCTAAATATAATGTCCCAGAGGATGGTCACCTGGAATTTATATAGAGTGCCTCAAGCAAGGTGAAACCATGGAGATCAAGCTCCAAGTTTCCCCTTTCGCTGGAATTACTTCACAAGCTCAACATACTCATAGTTAGCATATAGTCTGTATAGCACAGGGAAAAGAGCTTGATTTTCCAAGTATTTGCATGGGTGTAGAGCCAGGTTTTTAATTTTTTCTCCACGTAGGACACATAAAAGATATAAAAGAGAAGAAAAAAAAATCCCATTTGTGGTCAGCACAATTGAAACTCCCCAGCACAAAACTCGCACTTCCAGTCTGGCATGGATGCCAGTTTATACAGATATTTCCAGGCAGATCTGAAGTATTGAAATTATTTCCTTTGCATTATTTTCATTTTGAAATGGAAGAATGAGCCATAATTAGTGCTGAAGGCATATGGTTTTTAAAATATAATTCATCTAGATAAACAAATGAACATTGTTTGTTTGGTGCTTTTTACGTTTTTAATTGCTCTGTGCTCTTTTTTCTGAAGCACAGTTTATCAGAAAGGTCATATTCCTAGTATGATGCCAAGCACCCTCAGCAGAATGATGCCATAGCCCACTGGGGAAATAGAGATTAAATAAATTCCATTAGAAATATGTATTGGAACTATAAAATAGTTCTAATTATTGTAAAGAAACCAGAAGCCACTCTGGCAGTTATACTCACACCACCTGAGCTGGGACTGAGGGCCCTTGGCAGCTTCACACTCCACACTCACACAGTCAGACTGGGCTTCCTTACTGGCTCAACCCCTGGTTTCCATAGCACAGTCTCAGACATCCGTATCCTTCAAATAATTTAATTGCACAAGAACAAAATAACACCTTGGGGTGGGAGCCTCCAGAAGTGAGGAGGAATCTCCAAAACCAGAAACCCTCGGCTTATGTGCCCTTACTATCTGAGTGTGTGGGAAAGTCTGGGCTCTTCTTGCTGAGTCCCGGCATCCTGCAGTGTCTCAGAGCATCCATTTGCTTGGCTGTGCCACAGGTCCCTGTGCCCTTTTGTTGGGCAAAGGGTTGCCAGTAGCTTCTTGTCTCCACCTCTTGCCTCCAGAGCTCCATCTGCAGCTGTCACTGCAGCTGCCCCTGCGCTGCCTGCTCTGAATATGTTCTTAAACAATTAGTTTAAAAATATAAATAGAATTAAATTTATAAAGTCTAGGGACTCATCCAAAGGGTTCACCATACCTGGGCTCGAGGAGTCCTGCTTCCAATTTGATTAGTTTAATCCCAGACATCCCTGCACAGGAACACGACCAGTCACCAGCTATGGTAGCAGGGTCACTGTGCATTTTGTTCTACAAATGAGACCATTTTCTTAGGAAAGAGGACCAAGACATGGGGGAAGGCAGAAGTGATGTAAACTGGAAATATCCATTGAGGTTTGGGGGAGACACATTTGGCAGGTGATCAAGGCTTTAAATAGCTGCTTCTTTTTGATATCCAGAACTTCATTAAACTCTGCACTTAATGGGATTTTGCAGTGTGGGAGTTTCAGGTGGCAGGAAGCCATCTGCTCAGTTCACCCTTACAGAGCCCTGATACTTTCATCCCTCCCTTCATTTCTTTCTCTTCCTCACATCCCATTCCCCACTTGTGAGGAGCCACCAAAAATCCTAGAGACCACATGCACTTCATTTTTGTTCCTGAAACTGCAAGAATTGCATTTAACAAGAAAAACTTGTTTAGAACTTGAAAACTCTGTCTCAACTGACAATACCAGGCCATCATTGGCGTTTGTTTCCTTTTCCTGCTTCCTGCCCTGACCAAGTTATTCCACCGTATTCTTAATCTGAATGACCCACTGCAAATCCTTCCCATTCCCAGAAAACAAGCAGCAGCAAGGAAGAATTTAATGGAGCCCTGGTTAACATTCTAAACATTCCTGTAATCCCACACTTAATCCAGTCCAATAAACCAGGTCATATATGCTATGATTTCTTGCTTGCTTTCTATTTTTCTTTTTAGTTAAGGACAGAGGTGCCCAAGCAGGAGGAAGATTTTCTGCACCAGAAACAAAAAAAATGTATCTCCCACCCTTTTCTCTTGGAGTTCATCACCATCCAAACTTTACCCTAGCTCCAGGTGTTTTTCTCTATCCTTTCTTCTGCCTTTCCTTTTACTGGCCATCCACACACAGATCTCAGGAATGTTGCCATGGCCTTCTGGAAACATCCCAGTGGGGATCAGTGCCAGAGGGAAGCGATGGGTATGTCCCCAGGGTCACATCACAGTGTGCTGTGGGGATGGGGGAGGTCTCCAGAGGTGAGGACGAGGAGCTGATATTTTGATGCAAGGGGAAAAAGAGAGAAGGTGCTGCTGTTGGAATGGAAATTAGCAGTGAAGGGAGGGAGAAGATTTCCAGAGATGTCAGATGAGTGGTTGAATCTGGTGATGTGTTGGGGGTGTAGGAAATGGAGAGGGGCAAGATGCAAAGTCATGGACAAGGATGGCAGATATTTGTAATGACAAGAGGGGTTTGGTCAGTAGAAAAGACTTCTACCGCACTGAGAAGCCATGTTAGAAAGTGTGCTCCCAATTGGCAATGGAGGCCTCGGTCTTATCCGCTCAGGGCTGTCACAGTGATACCTCCAGTGCCAGAGACACACCTGCTTGAGAGGTGGGCTGGCCTATCACCTTTCTGGCTTGTGATACCAGCCAGAAAGAGAGAAAAGGCAGAAAATGGGTGGTCAGGAAAAAATCCCAGGGAGGCATGGGAAGGAAGATGCTGGAGCTGTCTGAAAGTTGTTGCGGTGATCAAGGAGATCCAAAGGTGAAGAAAGACCACGGTGCTGGAGAGGAGTGGCCAGAGGAGAGTGTTGGCTGTACATAATTGGCTTTCTTTAAGGTCAGTTTTATCTCACAGACTGGAAAACAGACTTGATTCCTCAGGAACCTATATAACCCAGGAGGGAAAGGTCAGTGCCTGGGCTTGTATTAAATATAACATTAAGAACTTTAATTCATAGGCATCCTTACAGCCAGGACTATTTACGGGGCTCAGCACAATGAGAGGTCCCATCTCAAGAAGCCAGAGCTGTCTCTGAGAGAAACACTGTAACTCAAAAAGCTTTTGTGCCATTTCAGCCTCACACAGAGCTGTCTGGAGGATTAAAACTCCTCTGATGCTACACAAGGCAGGAGAAGCCTAAAGAAAAGTGTTCAAATCAACCAAACCAAACAGTGTTTAGGTTTGAACTCTTTAGCTTGGAACTGGCTCAACTGCAGGCACCTCCAAGGCACCCTCAATTTAGGGACCTCCGAGCTGTCACCTCAATATAAGGACCACTTAAAGCTAAAACAACACTCTATGTTTCCTTCCAGCATGTCCACTCCCTACTTACACAGCTGGCTTTGATCTGAGAAACAAGCTCAAGGAGAAGAGATATATCCAATTGCCTTTCTTGCAGAAATTTCAAATGTCACCGTTTTTGGGACTTACATGGAAATTCTAAAGAAAATACAGTAAGAAATAAAAGTGTGGTGATTCGGTATTCCCCTTCTGCCTGTCACTTCCTCCCACCTCTTCCCTCCTGATCTCTCCTGTATTTCTGTTGTCAGAGGCTCTAATCTGGATTTGCCTTACTTAGCAGGTTCAGATCATGAGGCTCAGAAGAAAACCTCTGATGACTGATGTAGCGGGTTCAGCTCATAAACCAGGCAGAAACACCAATTGAGTGTAGTGGTTTGGTTCGAAATATCCATTACTTGCTTATTTTCCTTCTGTGAGATAAGAATTAGGAGAAAGCAAAGCAGGCACAAAACTTAAAAGAATATAAAGAAGTTTATTAAACAGAACTAAAAGGAAAAAAAAATAAGAATCAGACTAAACCTTCAGAACACTTTCCTCTCCCCACCTTTCTCCCTTCCCCCACTGACAACGTAAAAAGACAACCCTTGAGATTATCAGTCAGTTTACCATTCCTATAATAATCTTTTTTCATTTCACTTAGGGAGAGGATTCTCTCTTGCTCATGCTATGGAGACATCTCCACAAGAAACAGTTCTCTTGTGGCTTCAATGTCACAGCAAGACAGCCACCCGGGATGGTTCTCTGCTCGCATGTGAAAATCCTTTCCCTCAACTTACAGCTTTCCCCACAACTGCTTTTGAGGGTTCAATCTTTAGCTAATGAGGTACCATGTTAAGGATGAGCCGTTCAGAAGCAAAAGATTCTCTTCACCTATCTCTGGGATCATCTTCATCTCTAGGATCAGAGGTCTTCCTCCCTGGGAGCAAGGATCTTCATCACTTTCATCTCTCTCTGTTCAAGCGTCTCATCAAATCACAGCTACTTCAACATTTGCTTGTTTCAGCACAGATACTTTTGCCCATGATTGCAGTTTGAATGCTCCACCCTCCATGTTTCATGAAATTACAACAGGTTCTCTGATGTATCATAGTCCATCACCATAGCTTTACAACAGAATTTCAGCTTCTATGTTTGAAGCATCTCCTCTTTCTCCTCTCTCAGGGGTTTAGCTCTTCCTTCTTCACTGACTTTGGTGTCTCTATGGTGTTTTCTACACGTACCCTCACCTTTCCTCTTTCTCTGACTCGGGAGAGGATTGATGTCTGTAGGTTTCATCTGTTCTGGAGAATCTTACAGCACTAAGAGAGTTAATCTCACCTGGGCCTTGCAGCTGGAATTCTCCTCTCTAGGTTGTTGGTCACCTAATCTCTGCCAGGCAGTAGCCTCAGATGAATTTCGGCCGCATTAGGTGAGGGCCGGCCTGGCCGAACTGCACCGCGGGGCCACCTGCATGGAGCAGGGCTGCGAATGGAACAGGGCTGTGGATGGAACAGGGCCGCACGGCTCCAGGATGGCTGTCTCCCAGCCGGCCTGGGCCGCACTGAGGGGGCTGCACCAGGTGTCCAGCGAGCCGAAGCGTCTGAGATCTTAGCCAAGCCGTGTTGTGGCTGACCCGGCCGACCCAGCCGAGCACCCAGCCGAGCAGGGCCCAGCCTGGCCCCGCTGGGCCGTGCCGCGGCCTCCCCCCCCAATGAATTGTACCTTGTACCCAATGAATTCCTTTCTGCACCTCCCATCATGTGAGCTCACCTCTTGACACAGCCTTTCTCGGAGGAACCATCTGACACAGGATTTTGGCAAACCACCTTGTTCAGGTTATAAAAACCCATCAGTGAAGAAATAAATCTGCAATGACCAACAAGGCAGGAGGGTATATATTGGATTTAAGAAATTATTGAGTATGATTCATCCATTTTTCAAGCTTGTGCTTGATTTTACTTCTACCCATCTCCTGACCCCAGCCCCCTTGGAGATGCTAAGCCATTAACTTTAGGCTGGCAACCTACTGAGCCACCATATCTCTGGGGTACAGGGGGCTTGTGTGCTTCAAGCAACACATGACCTTCAAAACAGAGAATACACTTATCAGGAGGGAAAACACCTGTAATATCAGGTAGTTGTGAGCCAGCATCTTGGGTGTCAGGATACAAAATAATTCCTGTGAGCTAAAGGGATTCATGTTTTATTAGATTATAAGAAAAAGTACAAGCCCAAACACGATTTCAATGAGCAACTCAAGGTGCACAGAAAAGCACTACAGCAAGGATTTGAAACCACTTGGGTTTATGAAATGCTTGCAGAAAACCATGAATGCACAGAATATCACGCATTCACAGAAAACTGTGCATGCACAGAAGAAAAATAATGCAAAGAACAAAAATTCATGCCTAATTCTTGGTGAAGAAGGTTTTCTGATTCCCTAGAATTCAAGGGGAACAAGTGCTAGCAAGCAATGCTTTTATCTTCACCACTGCCAGCAAGGGCAGAACTTGGTTGCTCATCACAAACAAAATCTTCATGGACAAGGATGCATGTGGATGCTGAGGAACTCAGCTCCACATCACAGAGTACTTTGAACTGAGAGACCAGTGCTGCATTGTCAAGAGCACATAAACAGGGCTGTGATGTCAGGATTTTCATAATTGTTCACAAAGTGCTTAGCTTCTACCTTCTGAGAGGGAGATCCTCTAAGCTGCCATGTGGCAGGATCTCCTAGGAACGCTAAGATAATTTTCCTCATCAGCAACCCCAAAATCTCGAGATGCTCACTTGCTAAAATCACAGTGTGTCCCTGAGAGGAGGGAATGAGCTGGGTGCCAGATTTTTCCATGCTGTGTTTTTGACATTACCTACAAATCCCACAGTGTGCCTTGCTTCCAGGAACTGTCAAGCACTTTAAAAGTAAATAGGATACATAATCCCTGGAGAGATAGAGCAGGAGCTCCTTTAACCTCTCTGTTGATGCTGGGCTACTGTCAACCCAAGATCACGAATGTCACAAGGCCAGAGAGCAAGAATAAGCATGACCTGTGGCCCAAATTCCCAGGTCATCTAGATCCATGTGATTTGTGGCTGGAGAGAGGAAGACTGTGGCAAAGGTGAGACCTAGTTCCTCCTGAATCATATAATAGCTCACCACCCTCATTGTAAAAAACTTCTTCCTTATATCTAATCTAAATTGACCGTCTTTTCTATGAATACTTATATTTAAACATAGAGAGGGAGAAAGAAGAATATCAATCTAGGAAGAAATAGGTCAATCAAGTTGAAATTACAATTATTTTAAAGCAAGCAAGCAGAATGGTTAAATTCTTATTTAAAAATTAGAAATGTAGAGGTGATGACCAGATTTGACAGTTATTTAGTACAAAAATTGTTCCCTTCCTTGGAAAGTGCAAATGACACAGAAAAAGGATAGTGATCCATTATCCCCATGGCTGAGGAGTCCCTACAGCCTCATGTCCTCTTTCAGTGGCCATCTCTCTTAGTCTCTATTTCCACTCTCCTTCCTTCTTAGCCTGCTACTCTATTTGGCATCAGTTCCCTTGTAGAAACCCTTGCAATCGTGTTGTATCAGACCTCATTGTGTCTGGGATGTCCACATCCTTCGGCCAAAGACTGAGATGGAATGGATTTCACATCTTGCTGAGAGCATGTGTGCAGCAGCACAGAGGTCACTGCAGCCCTGGCACAACACAGTGATGATAGGATGTGCTGCTGGTTCTCCCTTGCCAAACTTTAGGGCTGGCTGTGGCTGGAGCAGCAGGAAAGGTTAATCTTTGTTGAAAGCTTTATTTGGGTAAGGAGGCCTTCTACCACTTCACTTTCCTTTGTATTAACCAGTGCAGAGCATTAGGAGTATTAGAAGCATTAGAAGCAATGAAACCCAGTAATAAACAAAGCAATTGGACACTGATGTCTGTAAGAAGGAAGAAATATTCATCACTTCCTAGCAGGTCACGCTAAAACTAGCCTCATGAAAGATCTTCAGAAGCCTATTAGCTAAGGCACATCCTGCGGGAAATCCTCTTAGAGCAGTGGAAGTGACAATGTAGCTGATATTACTGTTCCCAGCACCGCAGTCATAGAGAAACAAGGCTGGGAAGGGGTATTAAGAGGTCAGTGCGGCCATGCCCTTTATCTCAAGGAAGGATCAAGTCCATGCATGTAATGTGTCACCACACAGACACGGTGTTAATATGCTCTTGAAGACTTTCTATGATAAAGATGACACAACCTTCTCAGAGGATTTATACCTAACCCAAATTTTAACTCAAATTCTCAAGGATGAACTTTGGCTCTTGGCTTTTTTTTCCCCATCCAGTATGGGAATGAAGATAAGATTATTCCCTTCTCTGTCTGTCTTCATGTCATCACATGTGATGTCTTCTCAATCCACAGTTTTTCAGGCTAAACCACGTTTATTTGATCAGTTGGATCCAGTAAAATCTCCATAATAATCTCTATCAGAATGGGTGCTTGATTGTACACAGACATGTATATTTTGATGATCATCTCACCTTCTGGAGTTGGACAACACAGGGTTGTTGGAGGACACATGAGGACTTCCATGAGTCTGAAAATAGTCCAGCACAAAAAAGTTGATAGAAAATGGCCTGTGAAAGGAGGATTTCCCTTCTTCCCATTTATACCCCAAAGCTGTTGATCTGTTCTTGGGTGTCCTCAAAACACTGGTCCATATTTGGCCAAGAAATTTCTCATATGGCAGATCACTGAAAAGATCTGCAACATAGTCTAGTTGAAGATGTCCCTACCCATGGAAGAAGGGGGAGTTGGAATAGATGGTATTTCAAGGTCCCTTCCAACCCAAACCATTCTATGATTCTATGATAAACATTGTTTAGAAGACTCCAGAAAAATGGGAAGAGATGAAGAGCCATTGAAAGGCTCTGTAGAGAGTAAAGACAACCTCTGGTGACTAGATTAGTGTTTTGTCCTTCAGCCTGTAGATGGCACCAAGAAGTACCACTCTTATTCTGCACTTCCTGGCCTGTTCCTGCAGCCGTGGGGGTGCACAAGGAGCATCTGCAGAAAGAGTCTTGTTGCAGTCAGCGAGACTCCCTGGTGAATAAAGGGTTGCAAGACTGAGTCTCTTTGGTGCCTACAGCCCACGTGCACATGTGGAACAACTCTACTGGAACCTGCAGGAGTTGTGAAACAAGGCTGGCACCTTCTTCGTGCAGACTCTGTTAATTCTTAGTTTATTAAGTTTTATATTTTATTGTGATGCAAGCCCATACATTTAACAGCATGGCTGACTGAGACAGCTCTAGTCCACCACATGTGATCACATCATATGTAATCTCTACATCACATGTAATCTCCATATCAAATCCTGCAGTAGCAGGGCTGTGAAAAATATTATAGAAATTACATGCTTTCCACATTTCAAGCTATTATAACACAGTGGGGAGGTTTAGGTTATTGCTCAGATTGGCTGACCCAGGAGCAATTAAGATTCAGCCTCCCACAGGCTGTCCACAAACCCTTTCTGCTGTGTAACATGCAAAGTGCAGTGGGGATATTGTGTTAGCTGCCTTCCTGAGGGAAGGAGAGGAATTTCTATTTCAAGATCCTTCTTCATCCACAATGGGGAGGCATTTTGAACCATGCATGGCTTCTAGAGATGTGCTTTGAAATTCAAGAGCCAATATAGAATATCCAACCATGCATGAGTCAAAGTGCCAGAGAAAAAGGTATTTTGGCACCAGAGTGCTGCCAAGCAGGGTCTTTTGGGGTTTTTTTTTTAGTAGCAAGTGGTACTGGAGGGTGTCCAGAGAAGGACAATGGAGCTGGGGAACGGACTGGAGCACAAGTTCAATGAGGAGTGTATGAAAGAGCTGGGGGGGCTCAGCCTGGAGAAAAGGAGGCTCGGGAGGACCTTCTCACTGTCTACAGCTACCTGAAAGGAGGGTGCAGACAGGCGGGGGTTGGGCTCTTCTCTCATGGGACAAGTGACAGGACAAAAGAAAACAGTCTCAAGTTGTGGGGGTTTAGGTTGGATATCAGGGAAAATGTCTTCACCAAAAGGGTGGTCAGACATTTGAACAGGTGGTGGAATCACCATTCCTGAAACTGAAAGGCATGTAAATTGGGGACATGGCTGAGTGTTGCCCGTGGCAGTGCTGGGGGAGTGGTTGGATTCAATAATCTTAGAGGGCTTTTCCAACCTAAATGATTCCATGACTCTACAACTTTAGGACTCTAAGTGCCTAAGAAGAAACCAGATTGCAAAAAGAGCATGAGGAGAAAATCAGGTAGGTCCTGACACTTTGCTCTAGGAGTTCTATGCTTTTCTCTCTGCATCTGCATTTCCAATTTTTTAATTGAGCATTTAACTTTTTTCTGTGATAAAATGATCCTCAATTTTAATTGGTGTGGTGGCTGGTGAGCACACTTGCTCTAAAACAGCAAATTAAAGCATTGCAAACAAGCCCTAAAACTTTTCTCCATCCATTTCTGCAGCATAGAGAAGCAAAAACTTCAGCTTTTTATAGACAGAGGTACTTCAGGGCAAGAGCATTTGCGCCATTTGTGTCTCCCAGACTACCGACAGTGATGCTGTCCTGCATTCAGAGGAGAGAGCTCTGGGACAGGGTGAAAGGAGGCAAAATGATCTTTGCAAGGCATAATTATCAAGCAGGGGTTTGATTGCAGCTGTTCTCAAAGGTGAAGGCTTCTAAATGAGCATCTGCAGCAGATCTGGGGCCTCTTTTGGATATCCTGCTAAATTTCAGATCATTATTACTGATATGTTGCAAGAGCTTCTCATGCATGGTCCAAGGAGTATCACAGTAAGTTTTAAATTGATATCACAATCCTGTCTTGTAGCTGGAAGTTGCAGTCAGACTTAGCCAAGGGGGAAAATCCGTGAAAATACAGGGGAAAAAAGGTTAGATCTCTGGTAGAAATGGTGAAACCAGACCTCCAACATGCCTGGGGAAGAAGAGCATTCTTGGAAAGGAGACTTGTTCAGTCTGAGACCTTCCTGAGTCCCCTTGTTTGGCTTCCAGCCCCTCATCAGTAGAAAGCATTTGGTTCAAGACCTCAAAGGGCAGCTTGGACAGACTAACATGGGCCTCTGCACTACCCATAAAGCACAGTTAGGTGGGTGACAGTGTGTCCGCAGGCCTGCTGGCAGACCCACACCTCACACAATGGGGAAAATGGTGCAGCAGATGGCCATGTACTTCTTCTCTTGCACCTTTCCCCAGCATAAATCTCACAGAAGTTCTGGTCCTACAGACCAAGGATGGGCCAGGGCAGCTCCGACTCGAGGAAGTCCCAGCCTCAACATTTCAGGGCTGGGATCAAAGAATCATGGGATCATAGAATAGTTTGGATTGGAGGGGACCTTAAAGCTCATCTCATTCCACCCCCTCTGCCATGGGCAGGGACACCTTCCACTAGACCAGGTTGCTTCCAAGCCCCATCCAATCTGCCCTTGAACACTTCCAGGGATGGGACAGCCACAGCTTCTCTGGGCAGCCTGTGCCAGGCCTCACCACCCTTACCATCAAGAATTTCTGCCCAATATCCCATCTAACCCTATCCTCTGGCAGTGGGAAGCCATTCTCCCTTGTCCTGTCACTCCAGGCCCTTGTCCAAAGTCCCCCTCTGGCTCTCTTGTAGGCCTCTTTTAGTATTGGAAGGCTGCTGGAAGATCTCTTCAATCCCTGTGCTCTCAGGCACATCCCATTCCTCTTCTTCTTCTTTGAGATCGACATGCTGGGGGTCATCAATATGCAGTCTTCACCTCCTCTCTTCCCACTGAGACAAATCCCTAGATGTAGACATGAACTTAATAACAAAGCAATGTCTGTTGCCTCCAAACTACACCTCCCAGTTTGCAGTCCTAAGGAACCCTTCCCTACATCTTAGGCCACAAGCATCCTCCCACAGGAGGGATCCATCCTCCCTTTCTAAAAACCTACAGCTTTTCTCCAGTGAAGGGAAGAGACAAGCAGCCAACAACACAGAGCAGAGATGCACCAGCTTAAGAGAGACAGTCTCCAAGGAAACAACCCACAAGTGCTTCTCATGGAGCAGATGTACCCAGAACATGTCATGCTACACCTTGAGAAACCAAGTGCCTGTGCAGCAGTGGGGAGCTTGCCTCTCTGCCCTGTAGCAAGGTGGTCTCTTCTCACCAGGCTACTTTGCAAGGTTGGGGTGCATCTTTCCTTGTTCTCTGCTTGAGGCCATCCTGTGCTCTGTGCAGAGCTGAAACCTGCGGGGAGGATTGCAGGAATCTGCAGGAATCTGCCCTGCATCCTGTGCTCTGTGCAGAGCTCAAACCTGCGGGGAGGATTGCAGGAATCTGGGGCAAAGGGATGATTTCCCAGACTCTGCTTTTCTCTGCAATGGATGCTGCTGCTGGAGAGGCTCCAAAGGGCTCTAGGAGGTTTGATGCAATTGGTAAAACCCTTGGAAACTGGAAAGCATCAGAAATGGGCTAATTCCATGGGGTAACTCTTGGATATGTCCTTGCAAACTGCAGGTGATCTGTCGGGTAAATTTCTACTTTTTTTAATCCATTTTTTCCTTATGATCTTGGGACTAATGGATCCTGCACAGGATTTGGGGCCATACCTGTCATGCCCAGGGTGGTGGAGAACACTTGAGAGGTCTGACTGGCTGAAAGGTAAGGAGAGGAAAGACAACCTTGGCTAAAAGCTTTAAAGCTTATCGACCCTTGCTGTGCCCAGGGGATGGAGGGTGTATGATGCTTTTGCTAGGAATTTGCCTGGCATGAGAGCTGGGATGGAGGCAGGGAGGTGCAGAGGAGCACTTGCCTTGGCTTCATCAGAAATGCATGGTCTGTGTGTGGCTGGTCACCTTTCCAAGATTTGTGTGTCAGTTTCCCCACTTGTGTTTGGAGACTGGTGCTGTCCCACGGCTGTCTGGTTGCAAACACATCAAAAAACACAGAGGTTTGAGGAGTTCACAGGGAAGCCTTTAGGAAAATGCAGTCTTCATCATGGGCAAGAGCTGAAAATGCTCATTTTTTAAGAAGTATAGCAAGATGCTTCCAAAAAAATCATGAAAGTCTCCCACCTTTCAATAATAACTTTTTTTTCCTACTATATTTAACCAGTTTCCCATGTCTCATTCTCCCACACCCTTCTTAGGAAAGAAAGCAAACGTATTTAATAAAAACACTAAAATCACATTTCTTGGAATGTGTGTGCCAACTCTTGTTTTACAAAACACCCCACAATTGGATTAAAAGTGGAGCTGATGAACTGTCTATTAGTAGTTCTCCTCCTGTTCTCTCTCCTGTGCTGAAGTAGTAGTCATTCAGCACAGGGACCAAAGTTCTTTGGACATATAGTTAATTTTTAGGTGCTCTAATTTTAGACTGTAGCTAGGCAGCTCTACCATGACTTGCTGCCAAAAGCCAAAATCTTTGCTCTGTGACTTGCATAAATCTTCCTATCTGTCTGGTGGGGAAAAGTGAGGGTGGGACTTTAAAAAAAAAAGAAAAATTATTTTTATTTAATGCCCTCCAGCACAAAGCTCACTGTGAAGTCTCTCTTGCAGTTTTGGCCTGAACTTTGCTTCCACTTGTGGAAAGAAGGAGGTGTAAGTGCAGCTTAGAAGGGGAAGAAATGGCTACATTTCAAAATCTCTGTAATGCTAAATGACTTTTAACTACATGAACAAAAAAGGCAAGTGCTATGAAAACAGCTGATGCCAGCTTTGGGCACTGAAGTGGTTGTACCATTAACTAGTGAGTTGCAGAGAAAATACTCTTTGCTTCAATACTACAAAAATAGTGGCTGTGTACACTGAGCATGGAGGTTTGCAGTGTTGGTGTTCCCACCCCAGACAACACCTAATAGGTGGTGAGGCATCAGAAAGGATACAGAACCAGTATCCAACAGGTGGACACAAGAAATGTGGCATTTCCTCCTGTGCTGGGCACTGCTGAAGCACCTCCAGTCCTGGGGGCAGTTCTGGGCCCCCCACTCCAACAAAGACATTGAAGGGCTGGAGTATGCCCAGAGAAGGGAACAGAGCTGGGAAAGGGTCAGGAGCACCAAGAGTGTCTGAGGGAGCTGGGGGGGGCTCAGCCTGGAGAAAAGGAGGCTCTGTGGGGACCTTCTTGCTCTCCACAACTCCAGGAGGGTGGAGTCGGGGGGGTCAGGCTCTGCTCCCAGGGAACAAGGGACAGGATGACAGGAAGCAGGTTCAATTTTCCCCAGGTGCGGTTTAGGTTGGATATAAGAGAAGATTTCTTTCCTGAGAGAGTTGTCAGGCATTATAATAGGCTGCCCATGGAAGTGGTGGAATCACTATCTCTGGAAGTGTTCAAAAGGCATGTGGATGTGGCACATGGGAACATGGTTTAGTGGTGGCCTTGGCAGTGCTGGTTTAACAGTTAGACATGATGATCTTAGTGGGCTTTTGCATCCAAAATGATTCTGTGATTCCATGCCCATTGGAGTTTTACCCTCTGCTCATCCCTTCCTTTCATCAGTGGTCTGCTAATCAGTCAAATTTGCTTTTAACACAATCTGGATGACTTCAGGCTTTGCCCAACCAGTTAAATAAATGCTTATTCTTCCTTAGTTTCTTTTCTGGGGATGTCCCAGGATGCAAAAGTCCCAGGGATGTGTTAGCAGGGGTTTTGAACAACCTGGTCTAGTGGAAGGTCTCCCTGTCCATGGGAGAGGATTGGAACTGGATGATCTTTAAGGCCACTTCCAACCCAAAGTATTCTGTGATTCTGTGATTTTATGTGTCAGTGTACTCCTAAGGTGCCCATAGCTGCAGAAATCCCTCTAGAGAACAGGGATTTCTGTCATGCAAACATCTGCTTCCCAGGCAAATTCTTTGAAGGAAAAACCGGATAAATACCTGTGAGATAACAGCTGGGTGTGACACCAACACCAGCGGGGGAGGGTGTAAAGCACAACTTGGCTGAAAATCAAGCCATGGGCTGGGGGCTTGGACAATTCTTTGGCCACATGAGGTGGATCCTCCATATGCAAAGGTCAGCCAGTTCAATGATCATGGGGGTGCTCATATATCTGCAGGTATCTCAGCATAGGCTCTGCTGAGGTCTCCTAGGGAGGGAGGCATTGCTCCCTGCTCATTCAGCTCTTTCTGGCTCCAGACATGGTAGTGGACGTCTTTGCACCCTGGCAAAACATAAGCCAATGTCACTGGACCATGCCGATGACCCAGCCCAGAATGACTTTATGCATCTGTAACATGTTGTCCTGTTATGCTTCAATTAGAAAGTGTATGATGACTTTAAACTAAAAAAGAGCAGGTTTAAAATAGAGATTAAGAAGAAATTCCTATGAGGGTGGGGAGGCCCCAGCACAGGTTGCCCAGAGAAGCTGTGGCTGCCCTGTCCCTGGAGCTGTTTAAAGCTAGGTTGGATGGGGCTTGGAACAACCTAGGATGCTGCCCCTCTTCATAGCAGACAGGTTGGGACTAGAAGATCTTTAATGTCCCTTCTAACTCAAACCATTCTGTGTTTTTATGATCCTGTAATTCTATGATCAGTGGTTGTCATTTGTGCAACGAAGAATGGGCCATGCACAATTTGTTACTGGGTTCAGAGATACCCTGGCTGACATTTATTTTGCATGTCTAAAGTGTGGCTGCTTCCTGCCCATATGGCAGGCACTTCTCTGGTGATGGAGCATTGGAAAGTACTAGTCTAGGCTCCTAAAATCAAAACACCTAGCTCAGAAGCATGGACAGAGAAGAGAGTCCAGGCACTGATGCGAATCTGGGGTGACAGAACATTTCCACCCACCCACAAGAACAAACAGGACTTGAAGGATCCTACCAAAAGCCACAGCCAGAAAGCAGGAGAGACCAAGGGGAGCTTTGAAGCTCATGAATTCAAGACTTAGGAAAGGGGTGAAGGACTAAGCGTGAAATTCCTACAACCACCTAAATCTGCATTGTTTCTTCAGAAGGATAGAGCAACTTAGTTCCCCAGTAAGCTTGTGCCTCAGTTTCCCTCTCCATACCCTCAGCTTACACAGCTTTTGGGTTTATTTGAAATTCTGTAGAGAAGCAGGTGATGTGTGGGGATGTGGGAAGACACCTCTCCTCCCTTAGCTCAAGATTTAGCTCATCACTCAGGTGATGTATGAGCCAACAGCACACTTTCCTAAATATTACCTAGAATGTGAAGTGTTCCCATCGAGGCAGGAAAAACAACCAGAAGACAGATGAACCCTCCACTGACTTTCTGCTACCTCAGTACAAAATGCTAAAAATACCCTCAGGGAGGTGAAGGATGGACCTTCAAAAAGGCAGGGGCAGATGTCCAGGAGCATCATTTTGTCAGCATTGCTGTTTGTGAGAGCCTCCCAAGTGGCACGTGGAGGCTCAGGTTGCATTTTGGGCTGATGTGAGCTCTTCCTAGCCTCCTGCGTCTTAATTACCTGGCAAAGGAAAAGGACACAATGTTTTGGAGGGAAAGTAGGGAACGCCATCAGTGACACACAGTGCAAACAAAGTAAGCACAGATGCCACACGGCAGGAAGAAAAATACTTACTGCAAGAGTAAGAAGGGGTCTTGTCACAGTTTTTCCTGCTTGGCAACTTGACAAAACAAATATTGCTGGTTGGCTGACTCAGGTTCAAACTCCTTGTTAAATCCCAGCTCTTACTGTCTGGCTTGTTGCTTACTGATGATAAGACATCGCTTCCTGGGAGGGGATGATTATGGTTCAGAGGAGGATATAAGGATGAAAGCAGGCATGATCTGGAGGTCCTTATGGTCTGGGCGGAGCTCTTTGGTGGGGCTTAATTTGGCAGAACAAACTTGGTGTTCTTGCAAAGTCCTCCTGCTTAATGCAAGGCTTTCCTTTTCCATGAGGACGCTCCTCATGCGCAACAAATAGTCTACAAAGAGAGCAGAAAGAGATTTCCAATCTGAATTCATCCCACTGCAGACATCAGAAGAGGTGGTGGAGCATGTCCAGAGAATGGCAGCAAAGCTGGGGAAGAGTCTGGAGCCCAAGTCATACGAGCAACAGCTGAGGGAGCTCGGGAGACTCAGACTGGAGAAAAGGAGGCTCAGGAGGGACCTTCTCACTCTTTACAACTGCCTGACAAGAGGGTGGAGCCAGGTGGGAGTCAGGCTCTGCTCCCAGGAATCAAGGGACAGGATGAGAGGAAACAGCCCCAAGTTGCCCCAGGGGTGGTTTAAACCGGATATTAGAGAAAATTTCTTCATGGAAGGGTTGTCAAGGCCTGCACAGTCTGCCCAAGGCAGTATCGGGAGTCCCCATCCCTGGAGAGATTTAACAGGCATGTAGATGTGACATTTGAGGACATGAGTTAGTAGTGGGCTTGATAGTGCTGGGGGACTGGTTGGACTCGATCTTAGAGCATTTTTCCAACACAAAAGATTCTGTGATTCTACAAAATAAACACTGAATTGGACCTGATTGTGGTACCTGAGCTATGGTCTCTACCACAGGGACAGATCTATCATCTTCTTAGTAGGCTCAGGAGTAGAAATTGAGGAGAAAAGGCTCTTCTCAGATGCTGTGGTTGCAGCCTGTGCAGAGACTGCTGGATTAATGAACAACCTTGCTAGCTGTAAATCCTCAGTTTTTAAGACACGTATCAACCCTTGAAACAAAAATCTTCTAAAAATACTACTGCCCTAAAAGAGAAAACTTAAAAATCCATAAGCATATGTTTAACTCAGGCAGATAAATGACTCTATGGTTTTAAATCAGAGAAAGAGAATTACAAAGACACATAAGCCCTACACTGGTGTGTAATGTGTTCTGACAAACCAAATACACAAGTTTCTTATATACATCCAAACCTCTGGCCTCTGAGTGAAGACATTGAACACTGATTCTTTGAAAATAGACCACTAAGTAGCCATACAGAAACAAAGCTACAGAGCTGTACACCAAGTTTTGACTCAAAGTATTGCAAGTTTGCCCCATACCTTGCCAATGATTCCTGCAGTCTCTGAATAGAAGTGAGAAGGGAAAAATAAATGTGTTCTCAAAAGATTTATTCAATAGGCATTATCCTACAATGTATTAAAAAAAATGTGACTGCATAAGGATTTACTGGTACTTCTCTGTGAGATTCTGTTGCCACTAAAACCCAGAAATAAAGGAGTCTAAAACTATACTGAATACTTCTTGGCTGCAGAGAGCTGGAGGACTGGCTCCTGTCTGTGTTTCTCTGTCCACAACCCATGTTTTTCAGACTCATGTGAAGTAATAGTCAGGTATTTGAAAATATGTTATTGTTCAAGAATAATCATGACAGACACACAGGTTAATAACAGACAAACTTGTGCATCTCCTGCATCAACCAAAACATCAAGAAAACAAGCCCTGGGCATTTCCAAAATCATCTATCAAACCAACACCCAGTGCGTGGCTTCTTGTTGGGAAAAACATCCTTGTGGGAACACAGCCAAGATATTTCTAATCTATTATTTGGGACTGTTTGCTGATTTTCAGTGAGCGGGATGGGAGAGGAAGAAAAAAGTTGCAGGACAAGTACTCGTAAAAGAAGTGAGATACTGCACTGCACGGCTCAAGTAGTGGGAGTAAAAGAATCTGAGAATGGTTTGGGTTGGAAGAGTCCTTAAAGCCCACATTCCAACCCCCTGCCATGGGCAGGGACACCTTCCACTAGACCAGGTTGCTTCCAAGCCCCATCCTACCTGCCCTTGAACACTTCTAGGCCTGGGGCAGCCACAGCTGCTCTGGGCAAACTGTGCCTGGGCCTCACCATCCTCACAGACAAGAATTACTTCCCAATATCCCATCCTACCCTGCCTTCTGTCAATTTAAAGGTGTTCCCCTTATTGTGTCACTACATGCCCTTGTGAAGGTAGAGGCTTCCCTGAGGCTCAGTTATATCATCAGGTCAAGGCTTAAGTTTTCCTTCCTCAAAAGAAACTTGGTGACACTGTTGGGGAAGATGTTGGGGAAGATGAAACAGGAAAGCCTTGGAAATATGATTGCCTGACAAAAGATTTTGGGAATATGAAAACTACAGGCAACATCGAAATGAAAGCCACTTTTGAAATACCAGGTCTTAGTTACTGAACAACTAGAAAACAATGGTATGGCCGACTGAAGTAATCCCCTCTTGATGGAACAATACCCTCTGCTTGCAAACAGGTCCAAGGGTCAGAGCAGACCCTACTAGCTCAGCAGAAGGGGTCCAAAGAGTAGTTTTTAGAAGTTAAGATGTAACACTCTATGGTAATATAAGAACTCTTATAGGCTGTATGTAAATGCTATAGGATTTGTATCTTGTATTAGATTGGTTAGTGACAATTAGAATATTCAGTGCAGAAGATGATTTATTGTATTGTAACCAGGACTTCAGACATTCTCAATTCTCACTCTCTCTCTTCTACTCATTCTCATTCTCATTCTCACTCTCTCTCTTCTACTCATTCACATTCTCATTCTCTCTCTTCCACTTCTACTCTTGCTCCTACTCTCTCTCTCTCTCTCTCTCACCCGTTCACTCTCTTGCTCTCTTGGGCCTGCTCAGAGCTGAGTCTACCAGCTCTGAGCAGTGCCCCTGTACCCACGCCCTTTACAATAAACCGACTGTGTCCCAAGACCTGCCTATAGAGATCTCTCGTCTCCATCCGTCACCGTCTACGTCCGGCCGTCCCGACTGGAACCCAGAACCCCCGCAACCTACAGTCTGGCGCCCACCGTGACTGCCGAGCCCACACCCATAACCTACAGGCACAACTTGCAATTTCAAGTCACAAATTAAAGCAGCTGCTGAGGCTGAGGCTGAGGCTATCTATGGTGGTTGTATCTTTACTCCTGACAGCTGTAATACTCCATGAAGCACTAAGGGATTTTATTATTATTAGTTGATTTATTTAAATTTTAATGCATCCTTCTAGGCTGGGATACCATTGCAGTATATGGAGCAAGAAAAGCAGCCCAAAAACCCCATGTCCTGGGCCTGGGTTGATCCCACAGTGTGGGCAGCAGGGGAGGGGGTGATTCTGCCCCTCTGCCCCACTCAGGTTAGACCCCACCTGCAGCGCTGCCTCCAACATCAGAAGGATGTGGAGCTACTGGGACCTTAGAGCCCCTGCCAGTGCCTAAAGGGTCTCCAAGAGAGCTGGAGAGGGACTTTGATCAAGGGCCTGGAGGCACAGGATAAGGGAGAATGGCTTCCCACTGCCACAGGACAGGGTTAGATGGGATATTGGGAGGAAATTCTTGGCTGTGATGGTTGTGAGGCCTGGCACAGGTTGCCCAGAGCAGCTGAGGCTGCCCTGTCCCTGGAAGTGTTCAAGGGCAGGTAGGATGTGGCTCAGAGCAACCTGGTCTAGTGGAAGGTGTCTCTGCCCATGGCAGTGAGTTGGAAATTGATGAGCTTTAGCTTCCTTCCAACCGAGATCATTTTAGGATTCTATAATCAGGATTCAGAGAATTTGCACCAAAATAAATAAAAAGGTGAATATATATATATAGAAAGATGATGGATCTGGACAGATAGTGATCCCAGCAAATAAACTATTTTCCATCTGCTTGTCTCATGCTGTCATGACTTAGCAGTGGTTTTTTTTTTTTTTTTTTTGGCAGGTTTTTCTTTCAGTTACAATAAGAAGAGAAACCTCAGTCCTTCTTTGCTTGCAGATAACTTTATTTAATTCAACAGGGAACACAGGCAGGCAGGAGAATGTTCTCTTTCCTCTCAGCAGTGCGCTAGAGTGATTTATTTCTGTTCTGGGCTCCCTTTTGGAGGTTTTAGCCAAGACCCCATGGTCAAGACCCTTTCTTCAGACAGGCTCTTGCAATTTTACATTATTATGCAGATTTCAACAGGCCACTGCAAGTCTTGGAATGCAGCCTTATGGCCTAATGGGGAGTGAACAAGTCCTGCTGCTATTTTGACTCATAAGGATGGGTGTGGGAATGCCTCAGGGGACCGAGAAGAAAAGTAAACCACTCTTTCACCTCTGAATTGCAGATTTAAGCTCTCCACAGCAGAAAATATGACTTTTTTTTTTTTTTTTTTCAATGAAACATACTGCTAGACATGTCTCTCTGGGTCTAGAGGTGGATATTGCAGAAGCATCTCCAGAAGCAACTGGGAAAAACTGCTGACACAGCTAGGCATGATCCTGCTCCCACCCTAAAAAACTAGTCAGAAGTTGAAGCATTTTTGGGCTGTTTCAGTCATGACTGCTACCTGTCCTCTGCATGTAAGAAGCTCTATATGCTCATTGCTTTCCACAGGCTTTTCCTTGAGGGATGCTGAAGTGCTTCTTAAATACAGATTATTCCATTTTCTCCAAATTACAGAAGATGAAACTGAGATTAGGAAAGAGACAGAAGCCTGGTCCTTTGTCCAGAGCTATAGCAAAGTCCCTCCTTTACCAACTTACCCAGACACAATACAGTTATAAAGAATCGGGTTTAATGTCATGGGAGGTGGGACAGATGAGTCTGTCCCCAGAAATCTCTTGGCAAGTGCAGCTACATTAAAACCTCGGTGCAAACCTAAATAACACCTTGTTTCTTATGGATCACTTGAACAGACCCTTAAGCATGTTGTTAGAAGAAAATTAGGCTTAGTCAGTAGTTTGGACATTACCAGCAGGTTGTCTTAATGAAAATGATACTTAATGAAACCATTAGAGCTTCTGTTAAGTTTTAAAGTTTTCATTAATTCCATTTTCATTAAAGTTCCTTTAAAAATTCATCCAAATGACTAAATTTTTCTCCTTTCTACCTTTTATCTTAATTTAATCATTCTTTCAGGAGCTAAGAACTCCCAAAGCCAACTGGGGAAGATAAAATCAGCCAAGAGAGGGGTGGGAGAGCATTTGAACAAGAAGACGGCCATAATGTCTTAAACAGCCCATCACTAGTAGAGGCATGAGGTGATCCCCTCCCCACCAATGGCAGGGGAGAATGGATTGAGAGCAGCCCTGAAAAGGAGGACTTGGGGGTGCTGGTGGACAAGAAACAGAACATGCCCCAGCCATGTGCTCTGCCAGCCCAGAAGCCCCTGTGTGCTGGACTGATCACACAGTATGGGCAGCAGCGGAGGGATGATTTTGCCCCTCTGCCCCACTCTGGTGAGATCCCACCTATAGAGTTGCCTCCAGCTCAGGGGTCCAGCATCAGAACGACATGGAGCTGCTGGAGTGTGTCCAGAGGAGGCCATGGAGATGCTCTGAGGGCTGGAGCCCCTCTGCTCTAGAGACAGGCTGGGAGAGCTGGGGGTGTTCAGCCTGGACAAGAGAAGACTCTGGGGAGACCTTAGAGCTCGTCAGTGCCTAAAGGAGCTGCAAGAGAGCTGGAGAGGGACTTAGGACAAGGGCCTGGAGGGACAGGACAAGAGGGAATGGCTGGGAAGCCAGAGGACAGGGTTAGATGAGATATTTCAAAGAAATTCTTCCCTGTGAGTGTGGTGAGGCCCTGGCACAGGTTGCCCCGAGCAGCAGTGGCTGCACCATCCCTCGAAGTGTTCAAGGGCAGGTAGGATACGGCTCAGAGAAACCTGGTCTAGTGGAAGGTGCTCCTGCCCTTGGCAGGGTGTTAGAAATGGAGGAGCCTCAACGTTTGTTCCAATTCAAACCGTTCTGTGATTCTACAAAACAGAGAATGAAACAGCCTGTATAGGGGGCGGGCCCCTGCTTGGTCTCCCAGCTCCCAAATACCTATCCCATGCAGAAAGCTGCATCACCTGGGCCAACAGCGTCCCCCCAGCCCCACGTCTGGGCTGAGAAACTCGGCAGTCGAGCCGAGCCGAGCCGAGCCGAGCCGAGCCGAGCCGAGCCGAGCCGAGCCGAGCCGAGCCCCTCCCTCTCCGCCTCCGAGCCCCTCCCTCTCCACCTCCTCCCCGGGCTATATATGGATACGCGGCGGGTATCTCTTCTACTCGCTGGCTGCACCGGGGCTGTGGGCTGGGGTGCGTTTCTCCATCCCATGGCCCTACCCGAGTTCTGACCACGCCTTCCACCATGAAGACCATCATCGCTGCCTATTCCGGGGTGCTCCGAGGTACCGGGGGGGCGGTGAGAAGGGGTGGAGATGAGCCCTAGTGCCCGGAGGGGGATGCTGCGGTGCGGAGGAGCATTGCGGTGTTTCAAGGGCTGGGGTGGGAGCAGCACTGAAACACTCAGCTTTATGATATTCCCCATTTTTTTGGCCGCAGGGATGTTGTTCTAGGGCAATAAGCAGGGGGAAGAGCGATGTGCAATGGCGGGGAGGCAGCTGCAGCTTTTCTTGGGTTGAGGATTACAAGTCTCTGCGCAGCTTTTGTGTTTTAGAGAGCTCGGAGGCTCCGGCTGCGCTCCTGGGGCTGATGGAAACGGCTGTGGTTGGTCTAAGTGAGTTTGCACCTTGGCAAAATGTGGGCGTGGGGCACTTGCGTATAAGCGAGTCCTTTTTTCCCCTTTTTGTGATGGTAGGAAGAGAAGTGTAGTAGTTTTATCGCCACTGCGTGGCTGATAAAAGTTTAGTCTCAGCCTTATTTTTATAGAATTATTTAGCTTGGAATAAGACCTCTTTATCAAGTCCAACTGTTCCATAATACTGTGTTCCCCACACCTACATCAACGGGAGAGGAGAAAAAGGGCAACACATTGCTAATTTTGTTGTCTTATAATGAGGAGCTGAAGATTCAGTGCTCAGCAGGAGCTTTGTGGTAGCCAGTTCCTCCAAGTTTGCTCTTACAGCCCTTCGTGCTGGTCAAGTGACTTGTTGAGAGAAGTGGAATGGGTGTCAGTGCCTGACACCCGTCGTGGGCAGAGCTGCTGCAGACACTGAACACTTCCCTGCATACTGGAACATGCTGGTTAACGGCTTTGGAGAGACAGTATAGGAAATCACAAACCACAGGCTACCTTGCCTGCTTGTAAAGGCATCTCAAAGGATCTTGCAGGAATAAATTCAGCAAGTCTGCTGAATCGAATTTTGTATCCCTTCTGCAAGGATGCTTGTCTAGAGAAAGGTCAGGATTTGCAAAGAGTGGGGGCTTTGTGTGAAAATGCACTTGGACAACGATTTACCCCGTGATTTGTGGAGGGTCCTCGAGTGATTGCTCTGTGTTGTGGAAGGCTTTTTGCCCTCAAAAAGCAAACTGCTAATACCTCCTGGGATGAAGAGACCTGTGAAATGGCTTATTGATTAAGCAATCGTTAGCAGAGCTGAAAGGACATGAACCTCGTGAATTAACCCCTGAAGTCTTGCTTTTGCACTGTCCTGCCCAGTCCTGTATCTAGAGCTGCTGATGCTCATCTCAGCCAGAAGGATTTTAGAGGTTGATCTGAAGGATCAGTTGTGAACCGACTGGGGAGAAGACCTGCATGTATTTCCTGTATTCAGCTCTGTTTCTTAAAATAACTTTGCTTGCTTGCACAACTAACAGAGGACAAGTTATGTTTTCAGCTGAGAGAGGTCATTTGAATTAGCAGCATCTGAACTGTTCAACTGAGAGTTAACTGCAACCTAAGTGCAGAGAATAAATAAATCAGGAACCTGTAAAATATGTAGGGTTGACCTGAGACCTTGGCGATCACCTTGCTGGCACTGGCATGTTAATGATAGATCTAGGACACATGCATAATTCAAAACAGAGTGTGGTTTAGGGACAGTGATTGGCCTCATCTCTGGATAATCCTGATTAGCAATGGAAAGCTGTCTTAACTCTCCTCAGGTCAGTTTTCCTCTGAGGCACCTCATGGGGATCCTGCAGTGATATTTGTGCTTTTTAACTTAATTCTTTGTGTGTTTCTGCCTGGGGAGATGGGGGAGGTTGCCTTGGTGACTGCAACATCCAGCAACCCCTTGCCAGTGCTGTAGCCTGCCTGGGCAGGAAAGCACAGGTGCCTCTCAGAGGAGCTCTGACTCGGGCTGGGTTTTGGGGATAGTGATGTGGGACCCTGCAGATCAAAAGGTTCATTCATGGGACCTCATGTACTGCTTGATCATGTTGGACAACTTCTCTCACTACAGAGGATGTGTAGAACAAACCCACTAGGCTTTTTTTATCCTATCTCCCTGAATATTTTTTTTCCAAGTATCATGCTTGCTGGCTTTGGGGTGAGTATGTGAATGGCTCATACTGTCCTTTAGTCTTATTGCTTTCCTGGCATCTGGTTTCATCCTGGTGATTGTGTATTTTGCCTGAATTAAGTCTTATCCTATTTTAAAGACAAGTTAAAAAAAAAAAGAGTGCAGGCATCTGCCTCCATATCCATCCCTGTGTATATGCAGAGGAATGTCCTTGGATATCAACCAATATTGCAAAAATCAGAACAGGTCTTGGACCAATACCTAGGGTTGGATAATGCTCTGAGATACCTGGTCAGGTAGGAGAGGTTGTGGTCTCCTGATCTTGACCTGCCTCACTTTGGCCATAGGATGCCTAGGAGGTATCCTCTTTGTGTTTGGCAGAGCAGCAAGGAAGTCTGTCTCATCCCTCTCTCCTGAGGAAAGATGCCAATATGGCTGGAACACTGAAAGGCTGTCCTGTGCTGAAGTGTCTTTTCTTATGTTGCTTCATCTGTCAAGTTCGGGATGAGGAAGATGATTTTGCTTAGCTTTACCTTGGAGTTAGCCTTACACTGCGTGTGAGGTTTACCAGACCTCAGTTCTGCTCTGGGGTGGGCAGCCTGGGAGCTCCTGTTTTGGGGGAACAGGATCACTGCTGGCTGCAATCAGGTGTTTTCTCTTGACAAAGTTGCTTGGGAGGTGGAGGTCTAGGCTTGCCCATATGAAACCCCTCTTTCAGAGCTCCCATGTGCTCTGGACACACTGATAAGCTGTAGTGTGATGGGTCATTTTCTCTTATCCAGACCTGTTTAGTCTTGCTAACTTAAATCTGTGCTTGTTGGCTGGTCTGGGGCAGCTGGGTCTTAAGGTTACATCACTTTAACCTACATACAGCTGTGAGTGTAGAGACTAAGGGCCGAGTTTAGTACTGTGAGTAAATGCAGAACTAACATGAGAAATGTCATGACAGATTTGTTTATTGGGTCTGGAGAATCCCAGCTCCTTTCTAAAGGAGCTGATACAAATTTTTATTTGCATGTCCCTGTTAACAATGTTGTTGACCTCCAGTTGTAGACACACTGTACTGCAGATAATATGGGATTATTGAGTAGCTTCTTGGGACAGGAGCAAACTGTTCTAAAGCTGTGTACAGGGCAGGATAACTATACTCTGCTCTGGTTACTCATTAGTTTCTTAACAAATTTTTTTACTCTATAGTGAATATGTTTGTGCTTGGGGCACCCAAGTAAACCCACAACACAGAAGAACTTGTGTTGCTGAAGGGGTTTTACAGGTGTAGCAGCCTGCTATGTGGACTCCTGCTCTTGCATGGGAGGCTGAGTCCTCCTGAATATTCTAGTATTGGTCTGTTTATCTTATCTAGCTTTGTTATGCCTTCAATCTCAGCTCCTCTGCCAAATATGTAGCTCAAAATGTCCATTTGCAGCTTATGCTTTGATGGATCTAATACGGTTTTCCTCTAAATAAGATGTGTGAAGCAGTTTAATTCTTGGCCAAGAATTAACATGCTAATTGTTTGGAAAAGGTAGCAGATGAAGCTTGGCTTTAACAAGGTTTCAGTGTATTTTTAACTACATGTAACACTTCCTCTCAGTTAATTTCTTTGGCTGACTTTTAATTAAGTCCTGTCAGTTGGGTTTTTCTGGTGCCCAGGTGTGAAGTCCTGTTTACTTCCACTCTTGGGATCTTTGATTCTGCTTCCCTGCCTATATACATGTTGTTTGTGTAATTTATCTGAAATAAACTGTGCTGGAAGGGCATCAGATGCTGAGCCTGTATTGCAGGAGTCAAATGCTTGGTCAAATTATTTGCTGACTCCAGGATCTCTTTGGTAGCAACTCCTGCATTTGATATTTAATGGAATTAAATGATAAAAGTGTAGTGAGCCCATCACCAGTTGCAGGATAGTTGGCTAATGTTCCTGAGCTTCCTTGGAAGGCTGCAGATGGCTGCCATCTCTGAGCAGCAGGGACGTCTCCTGGAGAAGTTGCTACTCTGTCCATCACGACAAGGAACATCCTTGAGAGCCATGCATGGCTTAGTGCAGGGAGTATCCCATCAGTTTTCCAGGGAGTGGGCTGCATTGTGATCTGGGGTGCTTAGGATCTCATCTGAGATGAGGAAACCTGTTGGTAAAGTATGTCCTGTGTAGACATGGTTTGCCAAGGCTGACCCCAACAGTCATGGAATGGCATGGGTTAGAAGGGATCTTAAATGATCCCCCTGATCCAGTCAGGCTTTCCAGTTCTAGAACAGGTATCCTGGAAAATGCTCCAGGGACTGTGCTGCATGGCCAGCACAGGACAAGCTACTATCTTCAGCAGTAGAACATGGAGGTTTTGGGTTTCTTCAGGGTCCAGAATATTTCCTTAGGAAAAGACTGATAGTAATGGATACTGCCTACGCCAGCATTTTGTATCCTTGTGCCTTAGAGTTAATTGTAGTTATGTCTACTGGACCCTTTTAAACTAGGTTATTAGGATAATCTGTTTCCTGAAAGTTAGAGAAAATGCCTTGGGCTTTTAGTATGTGAAGGGCGCTTGGTGTGGATCCACAGGTGAGCCCTTAAGAGGAAGTATTTTCTCTAATGGACTGAACCCAAGTGCCAGTGTTGGGTTATTCTTCTGTGACTGAGTGCCAACCCCCCTTTTCCTCCCCCATTTCTGTTGACTTGTCAAAGCTCTTCTGCTGTGTCACTAGTAACTGGCCTGGTTTTCCAGAGCATGGAGGGTCTTTCCAAAAATGCTTCCTGGCCACTGAAGGTGAAAGGTTGCAAGGCTTGCATGGGAGGTTGAATACACAGTGTCAGGTCTGACATGATGAATAGCAAGCTCAGGACTGTCTGGAAAGGTTTGTCTTGGCACTAAATCTGTAAATGGCTGGTTGATGAAATGGGTTCATCTAGAGTCTGCAGGTTTGGTGCAAAGGTAGACCTGATGAACTTGCCAGGTGACTGACCATTCCCACAGCCCTTTCCTTTGCTATGGAGCGTCTTTAATTTCTTAACTGGGAATTAAATGTTAATATTCAGCCCATGGTAACTACTGAGTTTTCTGGTGTGGAGAATCTTGTTCTCTTTGAAGGATATCTTTGCTTTCAGCAAATAACTGACCCAGGACACCACTTGTCCAAAGGCAGTGCTTAGAGCTGTCTGTCAAACCACTGCCTTCCCTCTGTCTGCAGAAGTTGGATGTGAGCTTCATGTGGTTTGAAAAACAAGTTGACAGGTTGACTCGTGCTACCCAGTACTGGTCTATTTACAGGGCTGGCAATGCCTACAATTTGTTCAAACATCTAGAAAATGCTAAAGTACAAATTCTCATTTGGAGGGATAAACAGTTCTTCTCTTTGGGAAGAGGATAGGGATTTAGCTGATCCAAGGCTGGAGTGTTGGGTTTATGAAGCCAAAGAGGTTTGGTAGTGTAAATGCAGGTGCTAGAAGAAAAAAATTACATGGGACTGGGCTTTTATTGTTGTTGCAGCGGGGATTTCTGCAACATGTATAGATAGCAAGGCCCGTGGAAAGAAATAGGGACCGATTCTTGATAGATTTTTTAGCGATTTTTATTCTCCAGCCACATGGCTGGGGGACTGACGAAGAACTGAGCAATCACGGGACAAGCAGGGTCCTCCCCGTGCAGGGGAATACAAAACAACCAATAGGGAACAAGATTGACCAGGGAGTAGGGAAACCCCGTAGGCCATGCCTCTACTCCAGGGTCCCCTCCCCCTGGACCCCATGCCAGGGGGGAGGAACCTCAACATATTGTGAGTCATAAATCATCTCCAAGACTTCTGGCTTGTTTTGAGGACATAGGCATAAGGCCAGAGACACCACTATTGCTAAAAGCTTTCTTTAGACTAGTATCTGGTAATCCTCAGTCTACATCAAGTTTGTCCATGTGCAATTTTGTAAGATTTTTGGGATAGCAAGTTCCTGGAGCTGTGGCCCCTTGGCAAGAATTGAGCAACCTGGTCTAGTGGAAATATTCCTGCCCATGGCAGGGCATTGGATTGAGATGAGCTGTAAATGTCTCTTTGAGTACATACCATTCCAAACCCAAAGATTTCTTTTACCCTTGAACAGGCAACTGGCTTTGTAGAAAAATGGAGTGGAGTTTATCCCTCACCCCCCATTTGGGGATTTACTGCTAGATTTTACAGCATGGGATTTCTGAATCTCAGTGCTTAGATACTCTAGTGTGGCAAATCAATGCATGGTGACAGTTTAACTCAACATATTCTCCTGTCTCACCGCAGAAACAGGAGAACTACTTGCTGGATTCATTCTTAATACTGCAGTATATTATCTTGTAAAGTACTGCCTCCAGCTCTAGCTCCTACTTCAACCTAGATTAGTGCTGTAGGTTCCAGTTTACTGGCAGTTGTAGTGGTATGATCTATCCCAGCCTAAAACTTGGTCTGCTTAGAGTAATTAATGCCCAACCCACTGCTGGGATTGTCCATGTAACATGGACTAAGCAGAACCAAGGGTCTGAACTAGGTGGTCTGGCTCTAGATTTAGACTGCAGCCTTTGGTGTGGCTCCCCCCTGAATACTGCCAGGGATGAGGCATCTGTGTTTCACCACCCTCATAGTAAAAAACTTCTTTCTTATCTAATCTAAACTGACCCTCATTCCTATGAAACAGATCCTTTACATATTTAAGGGATGTGTCAGTGAGAGTGTCTTTGTAGAAACTACCAAAAATCCTAGTGCCTGCTTATACCTAGAGAAGCTATTTTCAATCAGTTTCATTTGACTGAGTGTGAACACTTCCTATGGTATTACCACTAGCAGGGTCATATCTCATCAGCAAGGACCGAACCTCTTCAATGTAATAGCTTCTTTCATAGGCCTTCTAATAAAAGGCTGATCCTTAAACACAAAAGGAAATATGTAAATATATTTGATTTGTATTTTGGCCAGTTATTACGGTGCTTGTAAATAAAGTAACGAAGAAAAGTGAAGGAAGACCCACTTGCAAGTGCTTCTTTCTGGAGGCTGTTGAATATATTGTCAAAAGCTGCAGTGGGTGGTTCCTCATATAGAAAGCAAGTCTTTCACTTCAGTGTTTTACCCACTTTTGGTTTTCTCCCCACTTGAATATCTTAAGCTTCTTCAAGAGTGGCTTTCAGCTCCTTCCTTCTTATTTACTGCTTTAGGATTGCTGATAGTTTTCTTTACTCATAGAACTGTGGATCCTCAGGGCTGTATACTGAGGTGTTGCTCAACCAGCCCTTGGGCTGTGCTGAGTAAGGCTGGAGCACAGAGCTTACCTTGAACAGCACTGGGAGCTGTGCAACAGGCCTTGTGAAGGGTGGATGAGAACAGCTCAGACCACAGCCTGGTATCTGCTTGTGTGTGGCTTGAGGCAGCTGATCTTTATCTTATTGTGAGGTCATGGGGTTCCCTCTTACCAAACACCACTTCGAGGAACTGGCAGTTTGAGGTGAGGGTATGTGTTAGGAACATGTGTTAACATCCTCTGCATTTTTATGGTCAAGTGAACAGAGGCTTGCTCAGGTGGGAACTGGTGGTTACCCATTAATCCCTTTCAGTATTCTGAAAAAAGCTGGATGTTTGCAGATGGCAATCCTTCCTCTTCCAGGATGCTCAAACTCAATGAAAAATACTAGCTTTTAGCAAGCCTTTCTCTAAAAGCAAACTGCACATTTATCTAAAAAATCTTATAAAAAAAAGTTGAACTTGATGATCCTTCCTTTTATGATTCTATTTGAAAGGAAAAGTATTATTACCTTTGCTCAGTATGCAAATGTTACTGTATTTTTTTTTTCTTTCCTTAGGCACAGGATCGGACATTCTTTCTGCTCTGCAGGATTTGTTCTGGCTATTGAAATCCAAAGCAGAGAAACAACTTCAAATCATCTCTGTGCTGCAATGGGTTCTCACTTTCCTTATCATGGGTAACAGCTTTTGGCCTAAAGCAAAGGGGTTTGGCTGTAATTCTGGAAAAATTTTAATGCAAAAATGTTAACTTTTACATAAGTATTAATTACTGGATGTGTACTGCAGCAGGGTAGTTCCTGGGGTGCGTGGTTATTATAAAACAGTTACATTGATATTTTCAACAATAAATGAGTTTTCCTGGCTCTAGAAACTCATAAGAGCTATGGGAAGACTGACTGATGTTTAGCTCATGTCTGTCTACCGTGCAAATGAGGCTGAAACAATTGGAAATGTCTTACCTGGCTCATTCATGGGAATATCCACAGAGAGTTTTCTTAGAAGCAGCTGGTAACTGATGTGATTGTGACAGGAATGCCTTCCTCTTGGCTTGGTCTCCTTCCAGGAGGTACCAGAGATGGGCAAGAAGTGGTTGTGTTAGACCAGTAAAAGAGTAAAGCCTGTTTGTCCCTGGGTACTTGGATTATGTGAAATCTCGGCCTGCTCTGCTCCACTGGATTGTTAATAATTAAACTGGAGAATAACTGCACTCAGCATCTGTCTCACTGTACCTTCCCAATTCAGTTTGTGCTAAAATGGTAATGTCACTTGTAGGTGGGATCCTTGGCACCCTGGTGGGATGGATGGCTGATGTAGAGCTGGTGTAACCTGTGGAAGATGTATGTAGCTGTGGGGAAAAAACCCTTGATGTGAGCCACAAAGACATCTTGGTGTTCATCAAGTCTGGTGAAGCAGCTGCCCTACTTGAAGATATAAGAGATGCCTAGAGGCACCATTAAGGGGAGGTTGAGGTTTTCCAGAGCTCTAGAGGAAGCTGCCTCAGCCCTACATAAGGGGTTTTTAGACAAATCCAATTTGATTGAGGATTAATGACATCAGGCTTTGACATAGATTCAAAAGGCAAGGGGTGTAAATGGTGACCAAAACCTGATGCAACCTTGTTTTCTTCTTTCTTGCACCTCTCCAGGTATTGCTTGCACTTTAATCCTCATGTACATACTGTGCACAGATTGCTGGGCGATTGCTGCTCTATATTTAGCCTGGCTGGTATTTGACTGGAATACACCAAAGAAAGGTAAATATTACAGAACAGATCATTGCTGTTAAAGTGTCCCTGTCTCCATATTTGGACAAAGAAGCACTTCCTTATAATGGATGACTTCCCTTCTTAGTGGGACTTGGCTGAATCACTGACCAAAAGCATTATTCAGTGAAGCATTTAAATGTCAGCCCTTGGCACTGCAGGTTTTATTGATGCTGAGGGCAATACAAAATTAACATTCACTAATATCTTGCCATTGCTGGCTTTTACTAGCATAAGGCACAGGTTCTTTCTGTAGTTCAGAAAGATCTAAAGATTCAAGACCTTGCTGTCCTCTCCAGCTCTTGCAAGGTTCAGATTATGATGTGATTATTAAGATGTAGCTCCTCTATGGAGTCAGTGTTGCTGCAAATTAAGCAGAAGACTTTATTTCAGAAAAAAACCCCAACCCTGTGGAAGCCAGCAGTGGTGACAAGCTTTGGCAACTACTTTTATAGCCAGATTAGCACAGTTCTCCATGGCCTCAAGATGACTGAAATCATCCAGGATTTTGGCCTTTCCCAAAGGTTGAATCTGAATGTTTCTAGTTTGAATGGAGAGTTGTCTACTGTGAATTTGTAGTCAGGCCTTAATTTCCTTGAAGTCCCTTATATTCAGAGCATGCACTGATTTCAGTGAATGATGCAGGTGTCCCACGTGGAGGAATGAAAGTGTTGATTTCTCTAGTGAGACAGCAAATGCTGAAGTCCTCTAGGCTTTTTGATGGACAACCATGTGGAAAGAGCTTTAAAAGCATGATTCATTTTTCTCAACAGGGGGAAGAAGATCCCAGTGGGTGAGAAACTGGGCTATATGGAGGTACTTCAGGGATTATTTTCCAATAAGAGTAAGTAAAAGTTTAAGTGTATACCCTGGGATTTAACTGCTTCAGTGCCTTGTACTGGCACTAGTCTGTCTGTGACACTGAACCATAAGCAGGACATGGCTCAGTTACCACTGCCATACCATTGCTGCTTGTGGCAGCTGTGGTTAGAAAATCTGAAATGTATCACCAGTGGTGGCAAAGTGATTGCCAGAAGCTTCTGTTTCTAGTGGTCTTACCAGATTTCTGGAGGCAATCTGCAATCCTTGTTCATCTCTCCAGCTTCTGGAGACACTGGCACAGGTTGTCCCAACAAGTGGTGGCTGCCTCATCCCTCAAAGTGTTCAAAGCCAGGCTGGATGGGGCTTGGAGCAGCCTGGTTTAGTGGAAAGTGTCTCTGCACACAGGAGGGAATTGGATGATCTTTAAAGTTCCTTCCAATGCAAATCACTCTGTGATTCTCTTCTGTGCTGCAGCAGAGTCCTGTGTAGTGCCTGACCCTAACATTGTTCCCCTCTCATAAATCATAAAATATAGCCCAGTTCTCCAGTAACACTTCCGCTCTGGGATGTATTGGGCCAGAATATCTGGGACCCCTGTGCACCAAAAGCCTTAGCACTTCTCAGGGAGCAGTGAAATTTGTTCTCAAGTCTGTTTGCTTCGGAGAAGGGGGTTTTCCAGCAGTGGAAATAGCTTCAGTTCTCCAGCTTGTAACTTGCTCACCACATACTTGTGTTTTTCCTGCTGGTTCAGACATGTTGCAGAAAGAGGACAGGGCTGCCAGGCTGCTCTGGGACTGCAGAATTAGCTGGATGACTTGGAAGGGAGCAGGGGTCAAATTTGGCGAGGAGGAAACTCGATCCTCTTTGGAAGGGCACACAGCTGAAAGGACTATTATGTAAGGTTGTTGGCAAGTTTTATTCAGCTTGAGTATGAGGAAGGGACTTTGATATGGCTTTTGAGCTACCTATCCCCAAGATAGTCCAGCCTCAGAAAGGAACAGGGAATCCAATTCCAGCAGGATGCCAAAGCGGCTTAGACTGCATTCTTCCTTTGCAAAGTCACTTGAACTCTCAGGGTGCCTGAACGTGCTGCTGGTGAACAAGCCTTTTGTTCTACTCTTAGAAACATAGAACCATTTAGGTTGGAAAAGACCTTTAAGAGCAAGTCTGACCATTAACCCAGCACTGCCAAGTCCACCATGAAACTTGCTGTTGTTAACAGGTAATTCTTGGCAAGCCTAAGTGTACATGGAAAAATTCACTATGCCTGCACAGGCTGGAAGTCAGCCTGGGTCTCATGGCTGACAGAGAACTGAGCAGGCTCTGCCGTTGAAGATGGGTGTCAGATTGTGTTGTGTTTTAGTACCAAGTCCTCAGTGCTGCACTAAACATTGCTGCCTTGGATATTGCTGAAGTGGGCTCTGTTATCCTGGTGACTTGATTCCAAAGTGTCACCTGTAGTGCTGGTTCCGCTGTTTCATCATTCCTTTAATGGCACACTTACCATTGTCTTCATGGAAATATGCTCTGCAGAAGCCCTGCAGGTGAGATCCACTGTGGATATTAAAAGTGTCAAACAGCTGGCTTGTTTAAGTAGGTTTAGAGATGAGATGGGGTAGATAAACTAAACTTTGCAGCAGTTTTTAGGTAAATACTTGCTAGTTCAGATGGCCCATTTGTGAGAACTCCTTATGGGTTTCACCTTTGCCACTAAGGGGGAAGAGCTGTGCAAGGTTTATGGAGCCCACTGGTAGTTCACAGGCAAAGGGCAGAACATGAGGGCTGACAGCTGGGAGATGACTCCTGCATGTGTTTTGGGGGAACAGCCAGCTGGCTGCAGGGTTGGTAAAAGCTGCTACGGGGATCTTAGGGCAGAGAGGTGCTAGAGGTGGTTTTCTGCAGTTATGGGACTGATCTTACAGCATGAACAATGAATAATATCTCTGGGTATTAGGAATGGTACCAAGAACTGGAATGTCTTGGGCTTGAGTTTGCTAAGAGCATGGGAACTCCTGGGTTAAACTAGTTACCTGTTCTTGGTCAAGAGGGAGATGGGTCTACAGAGGATCACTTGTTTAAATGTTCTCTCTGCAAAAATCCCTTTTACTGGATCCTGATCTGTGTAATGGCTCAGCAGGGTTTGGTTTGTGTCCCTGGCTCATGGTTTGTCAGGGCAGTCCTCTGCTGCATGTGCCTCGTCCTGTGCCATGTGTCCACTGAGCACTGCAGGGATGGATCACACCAGTGGCAGTCTCACTGGTGGCATTTGTAATGCTGAACTTGGCTCCTGCAAAGTCTGCACATAGAGCTGTGGTAGCTGCATCCATACCTGCACAGGTACCACATGTGTTGGGCTATCAGCTCAGATTTAATTCATAGAATCACAGTACAGTTGGAAGGGACCTTAAAGCTCATTTCATTCCACCCCTCTGCCATGGTCAGGGACACCTTCCATTAGCCCAGGTTATTTCAAGCCCTGTCCAAGCTGGCCTAGAGCACTTCCAGGGATGGGGCAGCTACAGCTTCTTTTGGCAACCTGTGCCAGGGCCTCATCACCCTCACAGGGAAGAATGTCTTCCTCTTTGGCTTGCTGTATTAGAGTAGCTGCATGAGAATCAAGCTCTGCTTTGATGTTTGTGCTGATTAGGCTGGTCTCACTGGAGTCAGCAGTGCCTCCCAGCCTGAAACACCAGAACTATTGTACCCATACCTGGAGATAGGTGGTCATGTTTTGTAATACCAGGTGGATTTGGAAAGCAGCCTGAATCTGGCTCAGTTATTCAGCATGAGCAGTGGTTGGCCACATTCTCTGGGGCTTCATGCAGGTGCTCTAACAGTAATAAGCTATTTTAGGGCACTAGAAGCTTAAGTTTGTCTGCTGGTTAATGGCTGGCCTTGTAAATAGTGCTTTAAGCTAAGCAGTGCATGAAGCAGCTGGGGAACATTCCAGTGAGCTGAGTCCTGGACCTGAAGCAACAGGTGAAGCCCAAGCCCTTGCAGGTGTATGCATGGTGCTGGACTGGAGCAGACAGATCCCAGCAGTCTCCTGAGCACATATGGCTGATCTGAGGATGTCATGCTGGGAGTGCCATAATTTAAAGGTTTTATTTAGGTAAAGAAGCTGTTACCTGAGCATGTGAGCATCTCCATGTGCAATAGGACTCCCGGTATCCAGGGCTGCAGACCTTTGCCTCACCTTTGTCAGGCTGTGAGCACTTCAGGTGTGTGGAGGGAGACTGGATGACTGCACTGGGGGAGTGGGAATCTGGCCAGAGCAGGAATTGCTGCTAAAAGTGTTTTTTTTTTTTTTTTTTTTTTTTTCTTTTTTTTTCAATTTTTCTTGTATTCTGTGTCTTGGCTAGCTTCCTGGAAAAGCTCCTCCTTAATTGTTGTATGTGAGTTACAGAATGGAAATAGAGGGGTTTGATTGCTGTGTCCTAACCTAGTGTAGTGGAAGGCATTCCAGCCCATGACAGGGGGTTAGAACAAGTTGAGCTTTAATGTCCCTTCCAACCCAAGCCATTCTGTGAATTTATGATGTATATAATACTGGGAGCCTCGTGGGGGGTCTTCAGGTCCTGGCTTGCACTGCTGGGAAGGTAAGATGATTTCTTCCATAATGTTGCTGGGTGTGATGCAGCTAATTGCAGTTCTTGGGTTGTTTTGCAAGCTTACATGCTCATGAGAGCTGCTGCTTGGATCCTGCAGGATGAGCTCTGGTTTTCTGCTCTTTGCATGCTTCCATAGTCAGTGCTGCTCAGCTCCCATCCAAACAACTGATTTTCGTCCTGCTCTTTGGCTCCTGGTACTACTGCTGAGCAGCAGTAGTTCTGCAGTCCCCTTTCTCCTCTACTGAATATGCCACTGTTCCTACAAATAACATTGACAATATGGTTCTTTAGCTGTATCTGGCACTCAAATATTAACACTTGTTTTCTTTACACTATTGCACTGGCTTACTGCTTCTATAGGCTAGCTTAGGTCTGTGCATAGAAATCTGTTATTATTAGACAGATGGATGAACTTTGCTCCCAGAGAAACAGGTTTGGTCTCTTAACAGCAGCTGGGAACAGGTGTTAGTGCAATGGGGGGTGAAGGTTCAGCTTCACTCCCAGTACTGATTGTCCAGCTGGGATGCAGCAAGGATGTGCTGTCTCTGCCTTATCATGGGAGCACTGAGGCTCCAAAGAGCTGTGTGGGACTGGAGAAGACCTTGAATGTAAAAGGAAAAAACAGCTGGAGTTTCAGAACAGAGTTGCAATAGTGTTCAGTGACAACTACAGGAATTCCTTGGGGCAACCTGGTAATACCGTTTGCTTCTCAAGGGGAGATGTTCAAAGAACCAGCAGTGAGTGATCAGCCTCCTGAAGAGAGCTTCTGGCATGGAATTATAGAATGGTTTCGGTTGGAAGGGACCTTTAAATGCACTCTAGTTCCAAAGCCCCATCTTGTGCACTTCACTGTCTTCACTCTTGCTGGAGTCTAAAAATAAGTGACTTACAGTACTTCAAGAATTCCTGCTTCTAGATTAAATTTAGGGAGAGATGAAGGTGTTGGCAGGTCAGACCCTCCTGAGGCTGAGTGTGCATTAGCAGATTCAAGACCTCCACTTGAAAAGAAGTGCCCAGCCCTGTCTGATGTCTGTTAGTCTTAGGTTCCCTGGCTTGACTTGAGTGGAAGAACACATAGAATCACTAAGGCTGGAAAAGACCTTGAAGATTGAGTCCAACTATTCCAGTGCCTTTTGGGAAATTTTTCCCTAATACCTAATCTAAATCTCCCTTGGTGCTACTTGAGGCTGTGTCCTCTTGTCTTGTCACTTCTTACCTGGCAGAAGAGACTGACCCTCATCTGCACCCCCCATGTTTACCTTCTGTGAGCCCCTGTGTTGTGGGACAGGTGTAGAGGGCAGTGGCAGCCTGCATGGGACAAACAGGGGAAAAGCATATATGTATGAATACCAGGCTAAATCTTAGCCTTCTCCCTTGCTGTTGGTGAGTTGGATCCTGCATACCCCTTGCCCACCTCCTGCAGTGGTGTGGGTGATTGATTGTCATGGGTATTGCCAACCCTATGGCTCCATAACAGGAGCTCTTGGAAAACAACCACAGCAATAAGACTGCAGCTTGGCTGGGGCTCCTATGAGGTATCCAAGCAATGGGCTCCACTGGGATCTGGGTGTCCTTGCATGTGGTGTAGGGGCTGGAGCAGGAGAATTCTTCTGTATGTGTGGCTCTGCCAAGATCAACATGCAGATGCCTCGTGCTCCAGAATGACAAGGACAAACCCTGTTTCAGCTGTCTGTCTTATAAAGGAGCTGTGCTTGGTGCAGGAGAGATAAGAGGCTTGGAAATCACCACCTTGCTCTGACAGGAGCTTTAAGGAGGAGTGTCTGCTACTTGTCCAGCCAAGCAACATGTGTCTGTATCTACCAGGCCTGGAGTCATAAACTCAGAATATTGTTTAGGTTGGAAAAGTCCTAAGATCATCAACTCTAACCATTCTGCCAGAAGTGCCAATCTCACCACTAACCCATGTGCCCAGGTGCCACATCCACACAGCTTTTAACTCCCTGCAGGGATGGGGAGTCCGCCGCTGCCCTTTGCAGCCTGTTGTAGAAGTCTCTCTACAACTGAGGAAGAGCTTATAGATGGAGTGGTTGCTTACCATATCACTACTTTTTTTCATGGACAGTGGTGTTTGGTCTGTAGTCTGTGATCCCTGTGTGTTGTAACTGGTCAAGGGGGCAGCCCTTCTACCCTGGGAAATGAAAGCATAGCCATCTGCTAATTGGGAAAGAAGGGAAAAGGGATTAAAGGATGACTTGGTGTGATATAGGCAGTGAGGCTCTGCAGAGCTGTTGTAACCACAAGCCTCTGTGCCCTCTTCCTGGAGCTCTACGTGACTTCAGAGGAAATTGTGCTGAACCTGCTGCTGCATCATGCCTGTATCGCAGCTGCTGTTTTAAATAGCACAGGAGCTGTAGCTTCATCTAGGGGCAAGGCTGAGAACAAGGAGGAGGGAATCAAGTTTCTTGGCATGCTGCTTTTGTGTGTTGCAATGGTACTTCAGCACCCTGTAGCATGATCCAACAGAATGGACTTGTGTAGTGCCAAAACACTTCTTGTCCAAGGCAGTGGGGTGTGTAATGCTAGTGTGACATCTTGGAAATCTGGGGCTTTTTTTTTTTTCCCCCCTATGGGAACTGATGCAGAGTGGCCTTTGCATATGCAGTTTGAGAGATGGGGTGCCAAAGCTTCAACTTGTAGGTCTGAGAGCTGCTGGGGTCTTGCTGTTGGCAAAAAGTGGCACTGTTGCAGCCTGAAAAGAGGAGATTTTTAGATCAGATATTAGGAAGAGATTGACTCTTAGGGTAGTGAGGCCCTGGCACAGGTTACCCACAGAAGCTGTGGCTGCCTCATCCCTGGAAGTGTTCAAGGCCAGGTTGGACAGGGCTTGGAGCAACCTGATCTAGAGGAAGGTGTCTCTACTCATGGCAGAGGTTTGGAACTGGATGATCCTTAAGGTCCCTTCCAACACAAAGTATTCTAACATACAGGAAAAAAAAAAAGAAATTTGATCTCTATTTTTGTAGGATGATGCAGCAGCCCTGCTGTGTTTTGTGCTGTGGGCTCCCTCAGACTGCATGTGTACTGCCTGGGGAAGATGCTCTGACACATGGCAGTATTGGTACCAGGGAATGGGTTGTTCCGTGCTAGCTAAGACAATTGTAGAGAGTCTCCATGCTGTGCAAACAGAGGAGCAAATGGTTAGGAATATTGCACAGCCTGAAAACAATATGATCACAACTCCTAGAGCATGTCCTGCAGGAATTGGAGATGGCTTGAGGTGTCTCATTTACCCTTTGGCATGTAGGCCAGGGCAGAACCTCTTAAAAGGAGGGATTGTTTCCAGTGGTTACCACCCTTCTGCACATTTTCCCACTTGTAAGGTGGCCAACAGGCGCATTAACTGGTTGGCTCTTTTTTTCAGGCATTTAGTGAACTTGCTTCTGCTATGAGACAGTGATGTTTATGTTCTTTCCCCCTCATACTGGGATGTGAGCCACTAATGTGCTGAGACAGGGCCTGGAAGGAGGCATAGCTGTGGCTACAGGACTGAAGAACTTGGTCGGTTTGGGCAAGAGGTGTGTAAGAATTCCTTAGGAAGGAGTAGAGCAGCAAAAGGCCCAGGCTGCAGCAACCCAAGCCCTATTCCTGCTTGGCTGGCAGGCTTCTTGTGTCTGAGATCAGCCTGTTTATCCTGCTCCCTTTGTTTGGGAGGCTGTTCCTAGCAGAGCCTCTGAAATCCAGAAGCACCCATACATGAGCTCTTAGGCTGTTCTCCCTGGTGGGAAGAGAGACAAGAACTGGGGAATATGACTTTTTTTTTTGCTTCTCCAATTTTTACTTGAAAATATCCATCTTCAATTGAGCTCTTTTTTCTTTCCTAGCTGGTTAAAACCCACAATCTGCTGACCACCAGGAATTACATTTTTGGCTACCATCCACATGGCATCATGGGCTTGGGTGCCTTTTGCAACTTCAGCACAGAGGCCACAGGTGTCAGCCAGAAATTCCCTGGGATCCGACCGTACCTTGCTACCCTGGCTGGGAACTTCAGGATGCCCATATTGAGGGACTACTTAATGTCTGGTGGTAAGCACAATCATACTGTGCCATTTCTGCTCATGCCCTTGGCTCTGAGCTGTCTTCACCTCTTTCAAGTGAAAAGCTGTGTTGGAAGCTCAGGTAGCCACTTCCTGTTGGTAGTATCACCCAAACATTGCTTTCATATAGTTGTCAAGAGGAAGCTATGAATAAATGTGAGAAATCCTGTCTAGTGGAAGGTGTCCCTGTCCATGGCAGAGGGTTGGAATAGGTGGTCTTCAAGGTCCCTTCCAACCAAAACCATTCTGTAATTCTGTGAATATGACTAGTTTGGGCTGCAGGGACTGCTGCTCCTCTGTGTTCATGCTTAACTCTAGGATACTCTTGTCCAAAGGCATAGTAAAGATATCTGACATCTGTAGTTGTAGAAGGTAGAGACATGGAACAAAGTTGTCCAAGTTGTTGTTACAAGGTACAGGAAGAAGTTGCACTGACTGAAAATACTGAGTAACCATGGCCAGCTCAGCTCCTGGTCTCACTACCACATGACTTGTCACACATCTGTGTTTTGTGGTGGTGGTGGATTCTGTCTCCACCCAACTGCACTGCTGGGTGCCTGCCAGGGTAAAGATTCTGAAGTATTGCATGGTTCCAGCTGTTCAGAGAGCCCCTTCCCTGAATGTATTCCTATAGATGGATCACACGGATTATGCAGTGATGTAAGTGTGCTGAATTACATTAATAGGTCTGTTTTAATGGAGTCCAGGATTTTAATGCTTGGGGCTTGTAAGTTATGACTGGGCAGAGGAAGCAGATTTTAAAATATCAGTAAAGTGTTCTTGCACAGCCTGAGCTTCCTTTTTGGAGTGAGGATGCCTGTCAATTAGATAGAGATGAGGGAGTAATACAAAGACCATGAATTGAACAATCTAGGAACCTGTTTGCTGTTTCTGTAACTGATTCATCAATAAATGACTTTAAAATAGATGTCTTAGTAAGTACCACGCCTGGGAAGATGACAGGAGTAGCTGTACCTGACTCTGACTTGTTAGAATTGACTATTTCTGAGATTACTGTCTTAACTGAGGGAGAGAGAGACTAACTGGATCTGGTGCAGAAAACGTGTTTGTCCCTATCTAGAAAGGGCAGTATCTCAAGCTGGTTTTTATCTTCCTGCACTGATGTTAGTTGCTGTGTGAAGTCCATAATTTAGGAATTCACAGAACAGCAGCACATGAGAAGTTGGGATCTGCTTTCCAGTCCGTCACATCTGCAAATTTAGTTGTTGCCTAAGTTTCCATGCAGCCTTTCTATATTTAAAAAAAACATCTTCAATCTGTTCAGTATGACTGGCAGACAAATCTTGTGGCCAGCCAGAGCTGCTTTCTCCTTTTTGGAAGGAAGGTGGGAGTAAACACTAGCAATGTCATTGCTGGCTTGGCTATCCCTGAGTGTTGTGCTTCCTCCGTTCCTAGGATCTAATCAAGACTACAGGTGTGATGAAGTTAACCTTCTGAAAGCCATAATTTGTCTTCACTTTTCTATCCTAGAACTTAAGGGTTCTGATAAAAAGGCCTTAACATCACTTGGAAAGTACTGATAATTCCCTCAATCCTTTTCTCTGTGGATGAACCACTTCAGGTGAAATTATAACAAATCCTAACACTGTACCAATACACACAGTTGGTTTACAAGTAGTAAGAATTCTTAATTTTACAGCCTACTAGAGGTTAAGGTATAGCAGGGATCATATAACGCATGAGGAGATTACCAGAAAAACCTGTATACTGTGTGAATGTGCTGAAGAGCAGAATTTATCTATTGCAACTTGTCTCCATGTCTCATTGCACTTTCTGAAGGAACGATTTGGTGCTTTGAGCAGCAGTAATCTCCTCCTTCTAACAAGCGTGAAAGAGCTGAACATAAATCTGTTGCCAGGCCTGTGTAGCCAGCATGAGCCTTGGTGTGGAGAATGGGAGAAGGTTGAAAGTTGGAGCAGTGAGTATAACCTGAGCCTTTCAGAGGAGAAACGGTCACACTTGATCTGTTCCAAGTGTGGTCTGCTCTGTTCATATCTGGAGCTGGGATAGGTGCCCAGATAGATATCAAGGCTAGCAGACTTGTCCTGTCTAAGCCCCCAGGGCCTGTTCATCATTTAGTTCTTGGCTCAAGTAATGGGCAAAAAAAATGGCCATGAGATGTGCAAAATCAGCTTCTAAGATTAAATAGTGTAATAGGGCAATGACCTAAAGTACTCAGATCAGATGTGTTGTGTGATGGGAATGTAAATGCTGGCATCCCACTTCTCCTTGGCTTATTCTGGCCAAAAATGAGAGGCAGGAGCAAGCTCAGACACCAATTGTAGGATAAAAGCAAGAGTTTAAAGAGCAGACAATCAAATTTCTTCACATTTTTAGAGCAATACAGAGGGAATTAAAGATGCTGTCTTGGGGTTTTCATTTCCCTGGAGTGGGGACTGATGCTTTAGGGCAGAGATTGCTTACTAAAGCTGAAGGGAAGTCCTGCTCTTTCCAGTGTGGTATAGTGGGAAGGACCTTTCCAGACACTTTCCTCAGAGTGTGGACTTATGTAAACACACTGTCCCATACATCCTTTCCTTCCCAGGACAGCAAAGGATTGCAAGAGCTTCATGTCATTTCAGATCTGTCTTAAAGGTTTATCCATTTATTCTTTTTGTATCACTAAAGTATGCTCCTGCATCTATTCTACTACCTAATCTTGCTGAGGAATTGGTCAAAATCAGACACTTTTATCCATCAAAATAACATAACTGCTTTCTTTCTCACTAAAGGTAAACCAAATCCTACTGTAAAGTTTACATGGAGGGAGGATGTCTAACACCAATGCCTTTGATATCACTAGGTACAGAAAATCCTTGCTGAAGTCTTTTGATAAAGGGAAATTATTGAGAGCTGATGTTTGTGGAGTTTATGACGAAGTCTAGTGCTGCCAGGTCTATGAACTGCTAGTTTAGTTAAGGAACAGGTTGCCTGCTAATACTACCCTCTCTGACCACAGGGAGATTTGACATCTCAACTTGCAGTTGAGCCATAAACTTTGTGCTGTAAGTATGAGGAGATCCTGAAGTCACCAGCCAATCATGTAATGTGACCCTTGTGTCTGTCTCCTTGATCCAGGTATATGTCCTGTGAACCGTGATAGCATAGACTACATCTTGTCGAAGAATGGCAGTGGCAATGCCATCATCATCGTGGTTGGAGGGGCAGCAGAGTCCCTGAACTGCACCCCAGGGAAGAACTCTGTGACACTAAAGAACCGGAAAGGATTTGTGAAACTGGCCCTACGGCATGGGTAAGGGGCAGCCTCAATGCTGGAGCAGTACCGCTACCATGCAGAAGGTGCTTTTATGTGAACAACTTGGGCTAGGTGAAGATGTCCCTGCTCAATGCAGGGGGATAGGACTAGATGGCCTTTAAAGGTCCCCTCCAGTCCAAACCATGCTGTGGTTGGTTCTGTTCCCTTGGAGGGATTCTCCTTTCTGCAGTTTTGCTGTGTTGTGTGGATGTTTGCCCAGAGTGCCAGGCATGAGTGTCCTTTAGCTTCTGCCCCTGAGCAAGGTACAGGGGTAGGGGGATCCCTGGGACAGCAGGAGGCTTCCAGGGCAAGGAGAGGCAGGTGTCAGTAACCTGCATGGGGTGATGACCTGTGCAGTCCCCCTGATCCCCATGTGTCTGAAAGGAGATGTCCATCAAAAATAGGAGTTGAGTATATATGGAAGCATGTCTAGTGCCTGACTGCACAGTGTTCCACAGGCATATTGTCAGTACAATTCTCTTGTATGCCTTCAGAGTATATCTATTATGTCATGGCAAGTCTGGCTGGCTTACATCAGTACCTTGTGCTGCAAAAAAACCTTTGGGCAATGTATCAGCAGCTGTGCAACCTGGCAGAACACACAGCAGCAAGTGTGGGGCTCTCCAACTGTGGTCATATGAACACACATATGACAGTCCAGGGGGTGGGGTCCTGACATCTTTCTGTCTTTCTAGAGCGGACTTGGTTCCCGTCTACTCCTTTGGGGAGAATGAAGTGTACAAGCAGGTGATCTTTGAAGAGGGTTCCTGGGGAAGATGGGTTCAGAAGAAGTTCCAGAAGCACATTGGCTTTGCTCCATGCATCTTTCATGGCCGTGGCCTCTTCTCCTCTACCACCTGGGGGTTGTTACCTTACTCCAAGCCCATCACTACTGTTGGTAAGGTTTTGGTATAAACATGCAGTGTGCCTCTCTAGGTAGCAGAATACTTGAGTCTGTGCTGTACACCTGCTGTAGTTGGAGTCTTGGCTTTCCCTTCTATATAAAACCTTCCAGCAAAACTGAGAATGAGCTAGAAGAGTTTCCAGAGGTTACAAGCCTTCAATCATGTTCTGCTTCTAGGCAGTCTTGCAAGAGACCTCTTTCTGGGGGGAAGAGGCTGTATCTCTACTTTCTTTGGCCTTGGGTAGCTAAAGTCAGAAGCAACCTGGCCCCCCATGCTCCTGGAACTGGCCAGTGGGTTGCTGTCTGACAGCTGAATCTTAAAGCCAACTCTAAAACTTGGATTTGAGTCTTCCAACCCAAAGCAGCGAGGCTTTGAGGGAGGGGGGACAAAATGGTCAGCTTTGCCTTTGTGGTGTGTATAGGGGAATACATAAGAACTGACTCTTGGCTTCTGTTAATTGAGGAGGGATTTATCACTCTGCTGTAAACAGAAGGGGGATTTCCCAGCCACCTTGTACAGTAGAGGCATTTGTGTAGCTAAAGCAAATCTGGTATTGCTGCAGATGTGATGTGCGTCCTTGTGGTGGGACAGTTATGCTTCAGAGCCTTGTAAAAACTGGGAGGAATCAGGCAAACCTCTGCTATAATGGCAAACTGTGCTGTGCCAGAATGGATGTGCTGAACTACGATAGCTGTGTCCATAGAGGACAAATATCCAGGTTGTGGAAGCATTTAATCTAATGTGGATTTGTCCCTTTTTTTATCAGTTGGAGAGCCCATCACCATCCCTAAAATCAATAATCCATCCCAGAAGGATGTGGACTTCTACCATAGCATTTATGTGGACTCCCTGATCAAACTCTTTGACAAATACAAGAGCAAATTTGGCCTGCCAGAGACTGAGGTCTTGGAAGTCAACTGAAGGCACTGGCTCAGCAGCACCTCCTTCTTTCAGAACCAACAAATCTTTTCCAGGAGTCCACGTTGTCATTGTGTACTTGAAAGCATGTGTGGGTGTATGTATCCTTTAAAGCAAGTGTTTAAAGTATTGCTAGACCACTTTTAAAAATAATAAAGGCTTTGCTTTAGAGAAATCCCATTACAAACATCTTTTTATACAAAAAAAGCACAACTCCCCATTGTTGGATTGCGAGGATTTGGATGGGGTAAATGATTGCCTTTGTAATCTGCTATATAATGCTGTTGGATGACCAGCAATGGATTAGAAACATTCCTACAGATACTGTACCTACTAGCACAAGCTATTTTGGGAGAGTAGGATCCATCTGGTTTTCAACCTAAAAAGCAGCAGGTTGATTTGAGCAGCGTTGCAGTTTTACAGGCATGTTGCACAAGAGCCCTGTTGACACATTCTTATGTAGCACAAGGGTATTTCTGCTTTGGAGAAGCCCATTCTGAAAGTACAGTTGGGCTGCCAACCCCCCTCGTGTGACATCTATGACAGATGATGCAGGAAACCAAGTGGGAAGAATTGGGTGAACCTTGATCCATAGTGTAGTGGATGATTTTGTGGTTGTAATTTCACCAGTGTATTTGAAATGTCAGTTTAGAAGCAGGTATGTCCCATGTGCAGAGGCTTGTAGCTGGAAATATGAGACTCCTTCATAGCCACACTGCTCCAAGGATAAGCTCTAGGAGCAGTGGGATGGTGCATTTGTGTAGCCCTGGTGTTGCAGACCTTCAGGGTAGCCCACAGAGGGAAAATGCAGTGGGACTATTGATGCAAGTGCTTTGGATCCCAGAAGTATTTGGGGAAATCTAGAAGTAACTTCTGGCCAAAGACGGCTTCTAATTACTCCATCCAGTGAATGTAAAGGAGTAGCCTTTGCACACATAGGGTCTAAAGTGACCTACTCTTAAAAGTATTTACAAAATTTTTATGTGGATGTTAACACTGCTTATAGTGAGATTTCTTCAGAGTACAGTTTATGTATAAACCTGAAACATTGCACTACTTGCATGTCTGACCTGCCTTTTAAACCATTCAGTTGAGTGTGTCTTGAGCTCTAAAATGTGCCTTTCTTCCATGCAAGAGGATGGTACTTCACATTCCTGGAATCTTGCCTCTAAAGACAAATGTTCATCTGTCATATTTGATAGATTATTGTATTACAGAGTATCAATTTTTGTACAAATTTCTAGAAATAAACTTGGGCAAAAATAGTGGGCTGCTTTGGTCCCTTCAGTGTTGCAGGGTGTGTGGCTGGTATTATAGCAATAGTTTGTGTGATTGCAGTTATGCCTTTTTTCCTGTGGGGGAAAAAAAAATGGTTTGTCTCTCCAAAAGCAGACTCACACCAAAATTGCGATCTCTGGAAGTGTGTAGTGGTGGACCTGGAAGAGTTAGATTAAGGGTTGGACTTGATCTTAGAAGTCTTTTCCAACCTTAATGATTCTGTTCTACCATCTGCATTCTCCCTGCATGTGCAGCCAGGATGATTTAAGCAAATCTTTGTGGTTTAAGATAGGGGTTTTGCCTGGGAGTGAACAAAGAGCTGAGGCAGCCTCCATCTGTGGACCTCTTTTACTGAGCAAATAGAGAAAGCTCATGCCCTATTGCTGCTTACAGCAAATTACTTCGGGTTTTGTTGCTCCCTAGAACAGAAAATGCTGGATTGCATCCCCGGTCTTCAGGTGAAGAAATCCTTTCAGCCCCCTTGAGTACTTAAAATGGGGCTTTATAAAAAAGAGTGACTTTTCTATACAGAGTGTTTAGTGATAGGACAAGGGCCAAATAATAACCTCTATAAATAGGCAATAAACCTAATAGAGGAAAGATTTAGATTGGATATTGGGAAGAAATTCTTCCTTGTGAGGGTGGGGAGGCCCTGGCATAAGCTGCCCGAAGAAGCTCTTGCTGCCTCATCCCCAGAAGTGTTCCAGACCAGCAGCCTGGTTTAATGGAAGGTGTCCCTGCCCCATGGCAGGGGAGTTGGAATGAGATGAGCTTTAAGGTCACTTCCAACTCAAACTGCTCTGTGATTATTCTTGTCAGAGCCCCCAGGATTCTACTAGTGGAAGTGCAAGGTGCTCCAGAAATAGCTCACAGTGCTGAAAAGTTCATGTGGGCCCTTGTAGTAACAAGGGAGGGTTTAACCTGTTGTCTTTGGGCTGAAGCTGGCCTGTGAGCCATGGAAGCAATCTATCCGTGCTGGCTGACTTTCACAGCCTGACAGTGCTGTTCTCCAAGGCGAAAGCCAAACTTACTCTTTGCCCTTTTCAGGCTTGGCCAATGGAATTTGAAAGTCTCCTGTTCAGGAAGATAAACCTGGTGTGTTGCCTGGTTCTCCTTTTTCTCACCCCTAGTAGGATTGATTTGTATCTCTGTTTTCTGCTAGCTGACATTAAGGTAATGACAGAAGTTATTTCCAGTGACTTCTCTGGAAATGCGTAGCAAGAGAAGCTCTGCCTAAGCCACTTGTGGCAAGTCACTGGAATCCACCTTGGAGGATTCCATGAACTGGAGGAGGTCAGTTCTTGCAGAGCTTTTTCCAAGCAAGGTTTTAGATTATCAAGTTTTAGATCAAAGCATAGCTGCAGCCTGCAAATCCCCCTAACACAGAGCAGGGGAGAGAGTTATTTTAAACAAGGCTTCATTCCTGCAAAAAGGGATATACTAATGAATATCCTGTGATTTTCCATACTGCAAGGTTGGACTAGCTGTACCCAATTCTTGGCTGTGCTGGAAGTACTATTAATTAAAGTCTAACATGAGATTGACACTGAACATTGTTCTTTTGCTATCTAACACCAGTCTATGAAAGGGGAATTTTTGTCTGATCTCAGCTTGTACCCAAGGTACTAGCCCAGGGTGTCTCATACAGTAGTGTGCAGAAGGCCAAACACATCCTGGGCTGATCCCACAGTGTGGGCAGCAGCTCAAGGGAAGTGATCTGGCCCCTTTGCTCATGAGGCCCCACCTGCACTGCTGCCTTTGAGTCCCCAGAAAGACATAGACCTGGCAAGTCCAGAGGAGGCCACGAAGAGGCTCTGAGGGCTGGAGCCCCTCTCTCTGCAGACAGACTGGTAAAGGTGGGGATGTTCAGCCTGGAAAAGAGAAGGCTCCAGAGAGACCTTAGAGCCCCTGCCAGTGCATAAAGGGGCTCCAAAAGAGCTGGAGAGGGACTTTAGACAAAGGCATGTAGGGACAGAAGAAGGGGGAAATGGCTTTGCCCTGACAGAAGGGCAGGGTTAGATGGAATATTAGGAAGAAATTCTTCCCTGTGAAACAGTGCCACAGGTTGCCTACAGGAACTGTAGCTGCACCATGCCTGGAAGTGTTCAAGGCCAGGTTTGATGGGTCTTGGAGCAACCTGGTCTAGTGGAAGGTGTCTCTGCCTATGGCAGGGGCTTGAAACTGGATGATCTTTAAGGTCCCTTCCACTTCAAACCATTCTGTGATTCTATGAACTTAAGCATTAATAGGAGTTAAAATTATCACCTCTGCCTTTGTGGTGATAAGCATTAGAACAGGCTGCCCAGGGAAGTGGTAGAGTCATGATACCTTGAAATGTTCTAAAAGTTTGTGGCTGTGACTCTTGGGGACAGTGGGTTAGTGGTGGCCTTGGCAGTACCAGGTTAATGGTTGGACTTGATCTTAGAGGACTTTTCCAACCATGACAATTCTGTGGTTCTATGACTATGCTGTGTGTTGCTGGGACAGTGTCAGGATGGAATTGCTGTGCTTTTGCTGCCTTATCTAGGTCACTCCCCTTGGCTGAGACAGGCTGCTGTCCATGATAGGCCAGCCCTGATAAAACTGTTCTTAGAATCTCTTTTGAGAAATTGGCATCTTTGCTTTCCTGTGGACCTGTCTTGCCTTTAGCTCAGCAACTTCTCCTTCCTCTGCTTTTGTTTAGCATGAAGTATATTTGCACTTGTCTGGTTCTTTAAGATCTTCCTGTCCTCCTAACATTCCTCATTATACCTGCAAGAGTCCTGGTAAATAGGTCCCTCATTACAGGCTGGAAGAAGAGACTTGCCACTTTCACCACTTTTTCCTCATGTGTTTATACATAGTTACTGTCCTATTTTGTCATCTTTGCCTCGAATCCGAGCTCTCCCTCTGGCAAACACAACAAAAGGTACATGACTCAGTTTATGGAAAAGGCATGGCAGTTGGATGCAGGCCACCTGCAGTGATTTAACCCTTCCTTGACTGCCAGCCATAGAGCATCCTGAGTATGTTACATGAATCCTGGGTTAAGTTTTAAGCCCTTCATGATAAGAAGGACATTGAGGGGCAGGAGTATGTCCACAGAAGGGAATGGAGCTGGGGAAGGGGCTGGAGTGCCAGAAGTGGCTGAAGGAGCTGGGTGGGGCTCAGTGTGGAGAAAAGGAGGCTTGGGGGGACTTTCTCACTCTCTACAACTCCCTGACCAGGAGAATGAAGTCAGGTGAGGGTTGGGCTCTGCTCCCAGGGGACAAGGGACAGGGCAAGAGGAAATGGCCTTAAGTTGCACCAGGGAAGGTTTACATAGTATATTAGGGAAAATTTCTTCACTGAGAGGGCAGTCAGACATTGGAACAGGCTGCCCACGGCAGTGGTAAAGTCTCCATCCCTGGAGGGATTTAACAGATGTGTGGCTGTGGCACTTGGGGACATGGGTTAGTAGTGGGCTTGGTATGGAATGGTTGGACTCAATGTCTTAGGGCGCTTTTCCAACCTTTATGATTCTGTGGGTTTCCTCAGCTGTTTTTTCCCACTCTGTGAAGCAGAGCAGCATTGTTTCCTACAGCACCAGCTATAAAGGTGGGATGTCACCAGCTTGCTTTGAGCCCCTCGTTAATTAACGTAGCTTAAGCAGAATAATGCTGTTTGTAGTGTGTACACGGCTATTTTTTTGATTCAATGTGGAAGCAGAGCTGGGTCTAATGGAAGAGATTAAAAAAAGAAACAGAGAGGACGTGCTGCCCTCATGAGGTGCCTGTCAGTAACTCCATGATAATGAAACAAAGCCCCCAGGCATTTTGGGGAAATGCCAAGTAGCAATGCCAAGAAATACAGACTGGAACGGCCTTCTTTGAGGAGGTGGCAGAGACTAGAAATGGATGCATTACCCTCTGGATAAATATTTTGTCAATTTAGCCCAAGCAGCAGTACCACATAGAATAACAAATGATTTTCTACAGTGCAAATTCTCAAAGCTTCATGCTGTAAAATGATCCCCTTGAAAATGATTCTATCTGGCAACAGCTTAGACAAATGAAGTTTTTCCATTTAAAGAAAAATTCATACTATCACAAAAATAGGCATTTTCTTGCCTGCTTCTGCCAGGTATTCAAGGGACCACATTAGGCAGCTGAAAGGGCAGGAAAAGAAAATGCTAATGTAGGGATTTCTCTATTGTGCTTTGTGGTTATCTTTTCTTTTCTCAGCTGGGGTTTTTGTGGGTGAACATGTTTTAACAGGCTGTAAAAGGCCATAAGATAAGCCTGGTGGGAATTTGAACTCCATTCATGGTCTGATTATTTACTGGTTCCCTGGCTCCTCTTAGATCTGATCCACACTTCTAGCTAATCATACATTGGGAATTTTTTCCCCCAACAGTTTTTAGCTTTGCTCTGTGCTTTCTGCTGTGCTTTGATCAAGGTGACACAGTGCAGGCACAAGCACCTTCCTGCCACATTTGACTGAGCAATTATTAGCCTCTGTGCCAAAATCTCATACTGACATTGAGTGAAATCTTAGCAATGGTTGAATTTGATGATCTGAGAGGTCTTTTCCAACCTAAATGATTCTGTGATTCTATACCTTTATGTAAGTAGGCTGTATAGCACCAGCAACCATAGTACCCGTCCATTTTTCTTCCTTGTCACATCAGAAGGTCTGGATGTCCCAAATTCTTTCTAAATGGATGTACAGATTTCATCAGTGAAGAGTCAGTCAGAACATTATGACCTACAGGTGATACCTTATAAGTATCAAAGATCAAAAAAGTCTTGATGGTTTGGTATAATGGCATTCTATTGTCTGGGAGATGCTTATAGCCAATCAAAGTACAAAGTTTTGGTACAAATGCTGTCCTGGGGAGGCTTAACAGCCAGTAGGCTCCCATTCAATGGGTGTACTGATTTTTTGTTTTCTTATGTATATTTAGCTATCATCAATGGATCACCCTGCAGAAACTTTTCATTCAAAGGGCTTTAAAGGTCTCTATAAGTATTCCAAAGAAGGATTTACTTTTCCCATAGATGAAATGCAGCCACTTCTGGAGTGGAAAGCACGACCATGATGCATCAGATTAAGTGATAAAATCACATTACCACCTCTGCAAGATGAAAATGCAGGTGCAGTAAAGGGAGAGTCTTTATTTCAAGCAGAATTCAGAAATAAATTTCCTTCAGGGACTTCTGGTAATGTGTCAGGAGATTATTTCATGACTGTACTTACATGGGAGCTTAGGAATTTTGCATCTTGTTTGGAAGACAGTCCTTGCAGCAGCCTGCACTCCCAGTGCTTATTCAGTTGTGAACCACTAACCTTTGGCCTTGATCTACCCACTGAAATCAGAAAGCATCTTCTGGTTGATTTACATGGGCTTTTGATGTAGGCCCCAGTAGTAATAACCACTTTTAAGTGGGTGGGTGTGATGGACCCCATGTGCTGTTCTCCTTCATTTAATTGCCATCTCATTTAAAATATATTTAGTTTCATAGAATTACAGAATCATTTAGGTTCTAAAGCCCTTGAGACCACTGAGCCCAACTGTTCCCCCAGCACTACCCAGGCCACCACTAATTCATGTCTCTAAGTGCCACATCCACGTCTGTTAAATCCCTCCAGGGGCGGGGGCTATACCACTGTCCTAGACAAACTGTTCCAGCTGGATGACTATTTCCATGAAAAATTTTTCCCAATATCCAACCTAAACCTCCCCTGACACAACTTGAGGCCACTTCCTCTTGTCCTGTCCCTTATTAACTTCGAGAAGAGCCTGATTCCCATCTGGCTCCACCCTCCTGTCAGGGAGTTGTAGAGAGGGAGAAGGGCCCACCCGAGCCTCCTTTTCTCCAGGCTGAGCCCCCCCAGCTCCGTCAGCCGCTTCTTGTCACACTTGTGCTCTAGTTCTTTCGCTACTTTCCATATTCCATTCACAATATATATTTAAAACATATGTTTCAATCTGAGAAGGAAGCTTTTTCCATGTAAATAGTAGCCCTTCTAAGCACCAGGAGAGTAACAGATATTCTAAGCATCATTTGCCCTCTAAAGCACCAGGAGTCCTCATCTGTGTCCTGCATGGAAATTATCTAATGGTTATGAGCTGACTTGAAAATGTCTTCTACTGAAAGTGGATCTCCTCTGCACACATAGTGTGACCAGAGCAGCTTGATGGTGTGTCAAAAACACAATGAAGTGTCTCTGTCTGAGGTAGGGTTTATCTATATTGGGACACTCAGGAAACTTACGATAAATTAATTAAATCAGTTTTAATACCCCCACATTTATGCAGCTGATGGTGATGGTAAAGTGCAAACAATAGCCAGTTGCAAATTAATACAGCTCCCCCTGGAGTTTGTTGCATATATTACTATTAATTTAAAACCAAGGGCCTCCCCATTGAAGAGATATGACCTTTACTGTACTTTTCACTGGGAGCTTTGGATACATTGCCTAGGGATGACCAGAACACCTTAGGTATCTGCAAGTGTCTTATAGCAGTTCAAAATAACCTCTGTGAAGGGAGCAAACATATTCAGCTGCAACTAGAAATACAGACCCTAAGAAATACAAACCCAGTCTCTTGTGTTAGTTGCTATTGCTTGAGCATCTTGATCCCTTCCAAGGCAAAGCTAAACAAACTCTTTTAACCCCACATCTGTGGCTGTAAATTACATTATTTAATAAGCATTTGGTGCAGAATTTGTCCTTTTTCCTCTTTAAATAGCTCACAAACTTCAAGTATTTTGCTCTGCATGTGGAATCCTTCTATCAATAAGTGAAGTATGTTGGCTCATTGGAGTGATTTTGCAATGATCTCATACCCAAATAAGAAGTATATTTGACCCAGTCTGTGGCAGAAGTAGGAATTGTTAGCCATAAGGTCATTTGTTCCTTTTCCAAAGGTTCTACCATGACAAAATTTGCAATAAAGTATATTAAATAATATCTGTAATAACTTGTAGGTGGTTGTCTTGGTTTCAAAAGACAGGTGTCTGCTAAGGAAGGCAGAAGCCTCCCTTGAAGTGGCAGATGTAACCCCTTTCCCTCTGAGTTATTACAATTTTGAAAAATCAAGGGCCTTTAGGCAAAGATGTGGGAAATAGGAATAACAGCTCTTTACTATTATATATATATATAACCAGTCAAACAAAACAACAATAACTATGGCAGTAACAGCAAGCACAAACCCAGTCCCAGCCTTCTCGGCTGTCGGGCCCTTTCCCCTCGGGTGCAGTTCCGCTCGCAGCCGGCAGGGGCGCTGGCGGCTCCCGGTGAGCAGGGCAGGTGCGATGGTTCCCCCGCGGCTGCAGGGGGCGCTCCGGAGCGAGCTCGGGAAGCACGTGGCACTGGTGCCTTAGGATCCCGGGGAAGGATGGAACAAAGGCTTCACAAACCGCTGGGCAGCCGATCCCGGACTCTCGGGAACAGCAGGCTGGAACGGCAGGCTGGAGTGGGAGGCTGGAGCGGCAGGGACGAGCACAAATCCCGGGTGGCAGACGAGATGTATCCAGATGGGAAAACCCCACAGAGGCCCAGGCAGGCAGGGCGAGCAGGGCTACAGCATAGCGAAAGCTCGAAGCAGCAGTGGGGCAGGGCAGCCACAGCCCGGCCTCCAGCAGGGCAGGGAAAACGTCTTTGGGATCCCGGCGTTGTTTCCAGCAGAAAAAGAAAAACGGCCGAGGAACCCGCAGCTCCTTTCTCTGCAGCTCCTCTCTCCGGACGCTCAGAGCGAACTGACCCCACACCCAGGTGTAGACAAAGGAGTAGCCAGGCCCGCCCCACCCCCCTTTTTGTCTTTCTTAAGTACAGCTATTTGTCCCCTAGCAACATGCATATGGGAGAAAATTCCTTTAACAGGAAAAAAAACCTAAAACTAAACTAAAACCCCAACTTTATCCACACCGATTTTTTTCCCATACTAACATGTTACGTGAAACTTAACTTTTTTAACCATATAAATCCATGCACCACCCAAATTATATACAAATATACATGCTGATACTGATACAAGTACAGAGCCATGGGTAGTTCACCCTAAAACAAGGTCCCCTTGAGGTAAGCATCGGGTCTCTCCATCCTTTTGCATCACCCACCAGGTGCAACCTGGTCCCTGAGCAAAAACGACCCCACGAATGGGTTTGTCTTTGCTCAAGGCAGACTTTACCCAAACAGTTTTTCCAAGCATACCTCTCATGTGCACCACTGGAACCTTATCTCCATCTGTTGTTTGCAGGGGTTTGGATTGGGCAGGGCCTGCTCGGCTGGTGGAACCTCGAGTGTTAACTAACCAGGTGGCTCTTGCTAAATGCACCTCCCAGTTTTTGAAAGTCCCCCCACCCAGTGCCTTCAAGGTGGTTTTAAGCAGTCCATTACACCGCTCAACCTTCCCAGCTGCTGGTGCATGGTAAGGGATGTGGTACACCCACTCAATGCCATGTTCTCTAGCCCAGGTGTTTATAAGGCCGTTCTTGAAATGAGTCCCATTGTCAGACTCGATTCTCTCAGGGGTGCCATGCCTCCAAAGGACTTGCTTTTCCAGGCCCAGGATGGTGTTCCGGGCAGTAGCATGAGGCACAGGGTAGGTCTCCAGCCATCCTGTGGTGGCTTCTACCATTGTGAACACATAGCCTTGCCTTGGTGGGTTTGAGGCAGTGTGATGTAATCAATCTGCCAGGCCTCCCCATACTTGGATTTGGACCATCGCCCATCATACCACAGAGGCTTCACCCGCTTGGCCTGCTTGATCGCAGCGCATGTCTCACAATCATGGATAACCTGGGAGATACTGTCCATGGTTAGATCCACCCCTCGGTCTCGTGCCCACTTATAGGTGGCATCTCTGCCCTGATGACCTGAGGCATCATGGGCCCATCAAGCTAGGAACAGCTCTCCTTTATGTTGCCAATCCAAGTCTATCTGGGGACACCTCTATTTTCGCAGCCTGATCTACCTGTTTGTTGTTACGATGTTCTTCATTAGCCCGGCTCTTGGGGATATGAGCATCTACATGACGGACCTTCACGGATAGCTTCTCTACCCGAGTGGCAATGTCTTTCCACTCTTCAGCAGCCCAGATTGGTTTTCCTCTGCGCTGCCAGTTTGCCTTATTCCACCTTTCCAGCCAACCCCACAGAGCATTGGCTACCACCCATGAATCAGTGTAGAGGTAGAGCTTTGGCCACTTCTCTCTTTCAGCTATGTCCAGAGCTAATTGGACAGCTTTGAGCTCAGCAAATTGACTCGATCCACCTTCTCCTTCAGTAGCCTGTGCAACTTGTCGTGTGGGGCTCCATACAGCGGCTTTCCATTTCCGGCGAGCACCTACAATTCGGCAGGAACCATCAGTGAAGAGGGCATATTGTCTTTCACTCTCTGGTAGCTCGTTATATGGTGGGGCTTCTTCGGCATGTGTCACCTGCTCTTCTTCTTCTTCAGAATATAACCCAAAAGTCTCACCTTCTGGCCAGTTCGTAATTATTTCCAAGATCCCAGGGTGACTTGGGTTTCCAATTCGGGCACGCTGCGTGATGAGGGCAATCCATTTGCTCCAAGTAGCGTCGGTGGCGTGATGCGTGGAGGGAACCTTTCCTTTGAACATCCACCCCAGCACCGGTAGTCGGGGTGCCAGGAGGAGTTGTGCCTCTGTGCCGATTACTTCTGAGGCAGCCTGGACTCCTTCATAAGCTGCCAAGATTTCCTTCTCTGTGGGAGTGTAGTTGGCTTCAGACCCTCTGTAGCTTCGGCTCCAGAATCCCAGTGGTCGGCCCTGAGTCTCACCAGGCACCTTCTGCCAGAGGCTCCAGGACAGACCATTGTTCCCGGCTGCAGAGTAGAGCACGTTCTTCACCTCTGGTCCTGTCCTGACTGGGCCAAGGGCTACGGCGTGAGCAATTTCCTGTTTGATCTGGGCGAAGGCTTGCTGCTGTTCAGGGCCCCAGTGGAAATCGTTCTTCTTGCGGGTAACCAGGTAGAGAGGACTCATGATCTGGCTGTACTCGGGAATGTGCATCCTCCAGAAACCTATAGCGCCTAGGAAAGCTTGTGTTTCCTTCTTGTTGGTCGGTGGAGACATTGCTGTGATCTTATTGATGACCTCAGTGGGAATCTGACGCCGTCCATCTTGCCACTTTACTCCCAGGAACTGGATCTCTCGGGCAGGTCCCTTGACTTTGCTCTTTTTGATGGCAAAACCAGCTTGCAGGAGAATTTGAATTATTCTCTCTCCTTTCTCAAACACTTCGGTTGCAGTGTTCCCCCACACAATGATGTCATCAATGTACTGCAGATGTTCTGGAGCCTCACCCTTTTCTAGTGCAGTCTGGATCAGTCCATGACAGATGGTGGGACTGTGCTTCCACCCCTGGGGCAGTCGGTTCCAGGTGTACTGCACGCCCCTCCAGGTGAAGGCAAACTGAGGCCTGCACTCTGCTGCCAGAGGAATGGAGAAGAAGGCATTGGCAATGTCAATAGTGGCATACCACTTTGCTGCTTTGGACTCCAGCTCGTACTGGAGCTCCAACATGTCCGGCACGGCAGCGCTCAGCGGTGGAGTCACTTCATTCAGGGCACGATAGTCCACAGTCAATCTCCATTCCCCGTCAGACTTGCGCACAGGCCAGATGGGGCTGTTGAAGGGTGAGTGGGTCTTGCTGACCACCCCTTGGCTCTCCAGCTCGCGGATCATCTTGTGGATGGGGATCACAGCATCTCGATTTGTCCGATACTGCCGGTGGTGCACTGCCGAGGTGGCAATTGGCACTCGTTGCTCTTCCACTTTCAGGAGCCCAACTGCAGAAGGATTCTCTGATAGTCCAGGCAGGGTGTTCAATTGCCTAATGCCCTCTGCCTCCACAGCCGCAATCCCAAATGCCCACCTGAGTCCTTTTGGGTCTTTGTAATAGCCATTCCGGAGGAAGTCTATGCCCAGAATACACGGGGCCTCTGGGCCGGTCACAATCGGATGCTTTTGCCACTCCTTCCCAGTCAGGCTCACCTCAGCTTCCAAAAGGGTCAACTGCTGTGATCCCCCGGTCACCCCAGCGATGGATACAGGTTCTGCCCCCACATGTCCCGATGGCATTAAAGTACACTGTGCCCCAGTATCAACCAATGCATCATATTTTTGTGGCTCTGATGTGCCAGGCCATCGAATCCACACCGTCCAGAAAACCCGGTTCTCCCGTGCCTCTTCCTGGCTAGAGGCAGGGCCCCTCTAGCCCTGGTTATCATTCTTTCCCTCGGCGTACATGCTCGAGGTACCCTCAAGGGGATCCGACATATCGTCCTCCCTTCTGTAATACCTGGCAGCTCGGTCACGGGAGGCTGAGGCTACTTTCACCTTAGTGGAACCCCCTTGGTTAGTGCCTCCCTCCTTGAGTTCACGCACCCGCGCTGCCAGGACAGAGGTGGGTTTCCCATCCCACCTTCTCATGTCTTCCCCATGCTCACACAGGAAAAACCACAGCTCAGCTCGTGGGGTGTACCCCCTCTCTCTGGCAGGGGGATGACGGGCTCTGACTTGGGGGCCTGTGACTCGCACTGGTGCCACACTGACCTTCCTCATCTCCTCCCTCATCTCCTCCATCTCCTCTTTGAGGTCCTGGACCACAGCAGAGACATGAGCTTTCAGTGGGCCATTGATCATGCTGTTGTAATGCCTGAGCTTGTTGGCAACAGAGCCCACTGTTTCTCGGGTATTGTCAGCATCAGTCGTTGCAATGAAGGTGGTGTATTGCGATGGCCCTAGCCTTGCCAGGTTCCACATCATCTGTCCTGTGCACCTGACCTTATCGGGGTCATTATCATGCTGTCCATCCCTCCCAAAGAGTACCTCTAATATTGCCACCTCTCCTAGCTGTTGGATCCCTTGCTCGAGTGTCTTCCACTGCATTCTGTGATGATACTCCTGCATTCTGTCTTTGTGAATGAACCTTTCTCTCACACTCCTTAAGAGCCGCTCCCAGAGAGAAAGGGGCCCTGGCTCCCTCACAAATATCTGGTCCACACCTGGGTCCTGGGTCAACGAACCCAGATACCTTGCCTCACCACTATCCAGTTGCACACTTGTGCCCATAAGGTCCCAAACCCGAAGCAGCCAGGTGGTATAAGGCTCACTCCCCCTTTGCACAATGTCTTTTTGCATAGCGTGGAGACTGTCGTACGACAGGGACTCAGTGATGATTTCTGGCTCTGGCTCTCCTGCTGGTTGTGAGGGCCCTGGTTCCCCATCATCATTAACTGGTTGTACTGATTTGGTCTTACACTTCCTCCTTTGCACAGGGGCGACTGCTGCTGGCTGTGGTTGTCCTTGTGGTTCAGCTGAAACCTGGACGGTTGTAACATCCGTGGGTTCCGCTGCTGCACCATCGGACTCACCCTCTTTGGGGCAGGGAGAGGGTTTTTCACTAGCTGAGGAGGTGTATTCCCTTAGCAATTGGCATATCTCCTGGTGCACCTGGCCCATCTCCTGGCACATCTCCTGGCGCACCTGGCCCATCTCCTGGCACATCTCCTTGTGCACCTGGCCCATCTCCTGGCACATCTCCTGGAATATCTCCTGCATCCCTTTTGCCAGTACTCCCACCCAGTTTGGATAGTCCATTTCTGAGGCGGGCTGTTGGGCGGTATCAGTCTGTGGGACAGGGTCTCTAGTGTCTGGGGCTGTGTCAGGCTCTGGGGCAGGATCGGGCTCTGGGGTAGGATCTCTAGTGTCTGGGGCCGTGTCAGGTTCTGGGGCAGGATCAGGCTCTGGGGTAGGAACTCTACTCTCTGGGGCCGTGTCAAGTTCTGGGGCAGGATCAGGCTCTGGAGTAGGATCTCTAGTCTCTGGGGCTGGTGTCTGGGTAGTTATCCAAGCCGATCTCATCTTTGAGTGCTAAGTAGAGTAGGCCTACCAGCAGCAGATGGTTAGTATTCAGAGGGAATTTAAACCCTTCGAAAATTGATGGAGTGGGCCCAAAGAACTGGTTGAGGGGTTGGGGGAAAACTTCCCCTGGTGTCATTTCCTCACAGAAGGTACCATTGTTAACATAACCCCAAAAACATGTGCTCAGTGTGTGATAGCTGTTTATCCATGTGCCCACATTCCGGAGGAAGTTAAAAACCCATGAATTCCTCACCTTCTCGACCCATAGCGCAAGCTGGATAACAGCAATGGTAGCCTTAGTCAGAGGACCCATATCCAAGTAAGGAGCTGCAAAGGGGAAGAATATAGCCACGGCCACATGCCACCCGAACCAGGGTAAAGTAGACCACATAGTGCTGCCTAACAAGGTTCCAATATCCAGCACACAAAATTAAGTTATCCAGGAACTGTTATTCCTTTTTCACCTCTCTCTCTTAATGCCCTCAGGCCCCACGGTTGGGCGCCAAGATCTGTCTTGGTTTCAAAAGACAGGTGTCTTCTAAGGAAGGCAGAAGCCTCCCTTGAAGTGGCAGATGTAACCCCTTTCCCTCTGAGTTATTACAATTTTGAAAAATCAAGGGCCTTTAGGCAAAGATGTGGGAAATAGGAATAACAGCTCTTTACTATTATATATATATATAACCAGTCAAACAAACAACAATAACTATGGCAGTAACAGCAAGCACAAACCCAGTCCCAGCCTTCTCGGCTGTCAGGCTATTTCCCCTCGGGTGCAGTTCCGCTCGCAGCCGGCAGGGGCGCTGGCGGCTCCCGGTGAGCAGGGCAGGTGCAATGGTTCCCCCGCGGCTGCAGGGGGCGCTCCGGAGCGAGCTCGGGAAGCACGTGGCACTGGTGCCTTAGGATCCCGGGAAGGGATGGAACAAAGGCTTCACAAACCACTGGGCAGCCGATCCTGGGCTCTCGGGAACAGCAGGCTGGAACGGCAGGCTGGAGCGGCAGGGACGAGCACAAATCCCGGGTGGCAGACGAGATGTATCCAGATGGGAAAACCCCACAGAGGCCCAGGCAGGCAGGGCGAGCAGGGCTACAGCATAGCGAAAGCTCGAAGCAGCAGTGGGGCAGGGCAGGGAAAACGTCTTTGGGATCCCGGCGTTGTTTCCAGCAGAAAAAGAAAAAAAAAAAACGGCTGAGGAACCTGCAGCTCCTTTCTCTGCAGCTCCTCTCTCCGGACGCTCAGAGTGAACTGACCCCACACCCAGGTGTAGAAAAAGGAGTAGCCAGGCCCGCCCCACCCCCCTTTTTGTCTTTCTTAAGTACAGCTATTTGTCCCCTAGCAACATGCATATGGGAGAAAATTCCTTTAACAGGAAAAAAACCCTGAAACTAAACTAAAACCCCAACAGTGGTATCTCCCTACCACATGTCATTTTGAAGGACATGAGTCCATGTGTCTCAACTTCATTGCAAAAAGACCACTGATAAAGTAGTGCTTCCAGAAATGGCAATTAAGTATTCAAAATATAATTTCTGACAATTTCTCACTAGCATTTCATGCAGCTTTCTCCAGAGGCTTTTCAAAAATACACTTAATTCCACAAGACTCTTTGCCAGATTTTGTTAAAATTGCTTTCTGGAATTTTGTTAGTAGTAATTTTAATTATTTTCTGGCTTTGCTTTCCAAAATAAAAATGTCCAGAGGAAGTGGCTTCTGGTATTCCATAATGTCAAAGTGAGGAGCTGCCAGTATGAATTTCAACAACACATAAACACAAGAGAGAGTCAGTAATCTGGTGATGTCTTTGACTGTTGGATTCACCTGAAGAAAGCTGAAGATCACAGAATCACAGACTGGCTTAGATTGAAAGGCACCTTAAAGCTCATCCTTGTTCCAGCCCCCTGCCATGTGCAAAAACCACTTTCTACTAGTCCAGGTTGCTCCAAGTCCTGTCCAACCTGGCCTTGAACACTTCCAGGGATGGGGCAGCCACAGCTTCGCTGGGCAACCTGTGCCAGGGCCTCACCATACTCACAGGGAAGAATTTCTTTGAAATATCCAGTCTAACCCTGCTTTCTGTCAGTGTGAAGTCATTCCCCCTTGTCCCAGACTCACAGAGTCACAGATTATTCTGAGTTGGAAAGGACCCACTAGGATCATTCTGTCATTTCAGGCCCTTCTCCAAAGTCCCTCTCCAGCTCTCTTGCAGCTCCTTTAGGCACTGGCAGGGGCTCTAAGGTCTCCCCAGCGCCTTTTCTTCTCCAGGCTCCCACATCCATAACCTCCCCATCTGCCCAACCTGAGTGGTGTGGCTACTGTACTTGCTGCAGCAACAGGAACTTCATCTTTTATGATAACACACTGCAGGAACACCCATAGGGACATAATAAAGGTTATGCTGTGATCTTCAAAATGATGCAGACAGATAATGACAGCCTTTTGATGTGATTAAAAAATTCAAATGCCAGTTTCCTAGGGCATCAGTAAATTACACAGGGTCCTAAGTAATGCCATATACATGGGTGAATTGGACAGTACTGCTCCAGCATTACTGCCGCCAGTGACTGCTCATAATTAGGGACAAAAGAAGCCACTCCCCATCTGAAGCCTACAAATACTCTACTTAAAATAATCCAACAATCCTAATTAATGAACTAATTATTGTAAGCCCTACAATTCAGGGACGATCTGGGTTATTAAATGGCTTTCATCATGTTGAATGGTTGTTGTGGTGAACTATACAAGGCAAGGACTAAACCTCTCAAAACTCATGAAAATCAGATGTAAATCTGAAACCTTATCCCTACAAACTTCTCATGTTATAATGCCCTTGGAAATGGTTCTTTTTCATGCTGACATAACAAAACCCAACAATAAGTCTGAATTTTAGAATGAGGCCAAAGCTTGAGCTAGCATGAGCTGGAAAGCTGCTGGACTTTTTTGCAGCTCTATGAGTTCCACTGTTACAAAATCACTAATAAATCAACATAGGTTTCGGGGTCATGTTTGAATTTTTCTCTTGGCAAAATTTTACTTTTTAGTCCCTGAATTGTGGGTTAGAGCTCTCAGCTTACATCAAGCAGCTTATTAAATGCAATCTCCATACACATAGCAGGTGAACTGCTATGTTAAGTAAGTCATTTGACTTTTCTAAACATCACTATTTCATCACCACATTCTGTTCCTGTGGAAATGAAGAAAATAGGAAAATCCTGCTATGGTAATGACATATGGACTTTAAAATCAGCAAATCTATGTAAATTAGTGTCCTGGTGTTCTCTGGGATAGAGTTCATTTTCTCCCTAGGAGCTGGTATGTGGTTGTGTTTTGGGTTTAGGATGAGAATAATATTGTGTTTTGGTTTGAAAAGACAAGTGTCTGCTAAGGAAGGCAGGAGCCTCTCTTGAAATTAAAAATGCAACCCCTTTGCCTCTAAATGATTATAATTTTGAAATTAGGGGCTTTCAGGCAAAGATATGAGGAATAGGAGTAACAGTTCTTTATATATATGTATATATAAACAGGCAAACAAACAACAATAACTATGGAAGTAACAGCAAGCAGAATCACAAACCCAGTGCCAGCCTCTCTGTTGGGCCCTTTCCCCTTCGGTGCAGTTATGGTTGCAGCTGGGAGGGGCGCTGGCGGCTCCCGGCCAGGCAAGGTGGGTGCAATGATTCCCCCACGGCTGCAGGGGGCGCTCCAGAGCGAGCTCGGGGAACACACGGCACTGGTGGCTTGGCCGAGACAGGGAGGGATGGAAGGAAGGTTTCACAAATCCCCTGGGGCAGCCAGTCCCGGTGTCCGGCCGGACCCTTGGGATAGCAGGCTGGAACAGCAGGGACGAGCACAAATCCCAGGTGGCAGATGAGATGTATGGAACTCCAGAGCTGCAGTGGGAACCCTGGGAGGTCTGGGCAGGCAGGGCGTGCGGGGCTACGATATAGCGAAGGCTCAAAGCAGTGACAGCGGGGCAGGGAAAGGTGGGCTTGGGAATCCCGGGTTTCTCCCTGAGGCACCCAAGCAGATAGTGAACAGGTCCCTCTTTTAGTAAGGTGGGGTGTTAGGGTCCTGGTGCAACAGCCACTCCACTGAGGAGGCTCCACTCACAGTAGACAGAAGGCAGCCGAAAGCAGAAGCCCGTAGCAGACGGAATCCCTCCACAACGATGGCAGCGTCTCTCTGTCCCAACACTGAGAACACCAGCCCACCCGGGGTGCATCCAACCCCCAGGTGAAAGAGAGTAGCCAGTTCTACCCCTCCCTCTGTGGCCACGTGTTTTGTTTTTCTTAAGCACACAGTAATTTGTTGCCCTGGCAACATATCTGGGAAAAATTCTTTAAGAGAAAAAGAAAACAGGAGAACTCCTAAAAACCCCATGTTGGCAACATACTTTTTATAGGTGGAAAAAGTGAAGAAGTGGGGGAAAATCAGTCACAGAAACACCATGTCTCATCTGACATGAGATTTTAGTTTTTTTAAAAAATTATGTTTTGGTTTTTTTAATATTTTGGGCAAACAAGCATTGGCATCTTCACACTGTGTTCATATGTTATTTTTAGTGGTTTATCTCAGGAAAAACTATTCTTACAGCTGTGATCTTCTCTGATTTTCGATCTAATTCTAAGCTAGAATTAGTTTTGCTGTCTGGAGGAAACATATCTAGAGTCTCAAAGGCAGAAAGCATTCTCAAAATTTCTTGACATTTAGATAATTTCGTCATTCTGAATGCATTTTTCACACCTTGGGCAAAGAAACTCCATAGATATCATCCCAAAAATCAAGCTTCGGTCGTCCAAGGTGAAGATGGAAAGCTCAAAAGGAAGAAGCATGAGTCTTGTAATGAACCAGAAACCAGGAGATGAATCAAACAAATACAATAGGTCCAAAATTACTATGTTTGAACTTCCTGATCTAAACACGTCTCAGGAGTCTGGGTGCTTGAAAATAGAACACTTGGCTATAAAAAATACTGAAATAGAAGATTTTTTTTTCACCGGAAGGAAGAAATGGAGATGCACTTGTTTCCAGAAGATCTTCCATAAAAGGCCACTGTGTTTAATCAATTTTCCTGATCAGAGACAGCAACATCCAGAACTCACACACAATGCTAGGCTCAACAATGTCCAAAACTTAAGCTTGTATTGAATGAGGCATTGAATTTATTTGATGCCTACATGTAGAATCAAACAATTTGGGAAAAAAAGTCCGTATAGATGTGTTACTATGGGGTAAACCAGGGAATCACCCAGCAGAAAAGTTTAGCATCTCCATTTCAACTTGGAAGCACTTTGGAGAAAAGCAAACCATGGTGAGGAGCTGCAAAGAAAGAAGCAGGATGGAAGACGATGACTTTATCCCATGAGGATGGCCATTAAACCCCAGAAAACCTGACTTTCTGTGGGGTTTGCCCAGCCCCTGCCCTGGAGGGATCTCTGCTGAGATAAGAGATTTCGTAATCGCCCAGCAGGACTCCCTGAAAAGGCAACCACTTCTTTGGTCACGGCGAGAAAAGACAGACCCACAATCCTTTAGGAGACCCTGTGCAGATCCCTTGTAACCCATTGGCCTTCACCCATCCCCTGTATCCCTATAAAAGCTAAGCCCTCTGCCCCTGTGGGAGAGAGTTCTCGTCCCTGGCTTTCCCCTTCACCGGAGTACGGACCGACAATAAAGCTACCTTCCATGTGGAACCAGCCACACGAGCCTCTCGTCTCTCTCTCTGGTCTGGTTTGGCCTGGAGGCTGCCCTGCAGAGCTGAGCTGGAACGACGAGCTGATAATCACTAAAGAGCTGACAGCCTCTGCAAGGGCCCTCCAGGCCAGCAGCTGAGGGAAGACACCGGGGCCTCGGGAAGGTGATTCCTTTCGGGACCATCTCTCAGGACCGGTCACCTCTTCCTGGGTCAGAGCCACCGACCCCACCACCAGCTGTAATAACTTTCCATTCCAGTTTTCATTTTACTTCCCCCTTTTAACAAGTTCACTTTTGAACACCCAAGACCAAAATAAGTGCTGAAGACAATGCTGTTACAACACCACTCCACATCATAGATATTACAAACCCAGGAGCACTGCAGGTGAATGAAGGCTTACTGGGCTTCCAACAGGATGGGTTCCATGGTGTGGGAAGTGCATGGTGATGAGGACATGAGGACAGGAGGACTGGAGGAGAGGAGGAGAAGAGGAGAGGAGAGAAGGACAGGGTTGCACAGCACAGCACAGCACACTCAACTCTTCCAGAGCTGCCCGGCCCAGTGGGAGCAGGAATTTCCAGTGCTGCGACATGCACTAGGGACAGGCATTCCCAGTGCTGCTGCAGGGGTCGTAGGACTGGTGTTCCTGGCAGTGCAGGGACAGGTGTTTTGGCTCAGTCCCTGACGGTCCCTGGCAGTGCCATGGGGATGAGCGTCTCCAGCACGACCACCTATGCCAGGCAGGTGCTGCAGAGTGCTGTTGGGATGGATGGCTCTGGTGGGGCACAGGGACAGGACTGGTGCTCTGAGAGCTGTGTGGTACATGGGGATGGTGCTGTTCCAGATGGGCATGGTCCCTCTGCTCAGGATAGATGTTGCCTGGTTGGGATGGGATGGAGGTAGGTGTAGATACAAAAATGCTGCTAGCAAGGATTTTCTTGCTGTTTTCTAAGTCCGTGAGAGACTTTTCTCTCTCACAGAAGAGGTAGCAGAGTTATGTAAACAACCAAACACCTGCAGCCTTGAAAAGTCTTGTTTATGGTATAGTAGGAAAATATTTTGACAATGGATGTTTTAGGATTTTAGCCAATCACCCCAAGGGGTGGCTGATCGTTGTCCGATTAGACTATGAAGAAAAAAGTCTATAAAAGAGTTTGTAAAATAATTAAATAAATCCATCTTGCTGCACAATTCCTGCCTGCTGGATCTTCCCTCCTCCTCCTCCTCCTCCACAGCTGCGGGACATGGTGATATACCCTAGGGCCTAGGACTGCGGTAATTGGTAGGTGCTGAGGGAATGGTTGCATTGGGCTTTGGTGTGTGTGGGCATCATGGTTGGTATGATGTGGGATGAGTTGGCCTGATGTGGGATGGCTTGGCATGGAATGGACTGGGTCTGTGTGATGTGGGATGGGTTGGTCTGATGTTGGGTTGGTTGGCACAATGTGGGGCAGGTTGGTCTGTTGTTGGGCCGGTTGGAGTGACATGAGGCAGGCTGGGGTTATATGAGGCAGGTGGATGTGCTGTGGAGAAGGTTGGTGTGATGTTAGGCAAGTGGATGTGATGTAGGGCAGGTTCATAGAATCACAGAATCATGGAATAAGCTAAGTTGGAAGGGACTCATCAGGATCATCTTGTCCAATTCCTGGCCCTGTGCAGGACACCACAACAATCCCACCATGTGCCTGAGAGCATTGTTTAAACACTTCTTGAGCTCTGTCAGATTTGGTGCTGTGACCACTTTTCCTGGGGAGCCTGTTCTAGTGCCTAACCACCCTCTGGATGAATAACCTTTTTCTAATATCCAACTGAAACCTCCCCCAACTCAGCTTCAGGCCATTCCTTCAGGTCCTGTCACTGGTCACAAGAGTTAAGAGATTGGTATATGCCCCTCTGCTTCTCCTCCTGAGGATACTGAAGACCTCAGAAGTCTACACTCATTGTTCAGCCTCTTCTCCAGGCTGAACAAAAGAAGTTACCTCAGTCACTCCTTATAAGGCTCTCCAGACCCTTCGCCGTCCTCATGGCACTCCTTTGGACGCTCTGTAATAGCCTAAGGTCTTTTTTATATTGACATAAGATAGATGGATGTGACATGGGGCAGGCTGGCCTGTTGTGGGGCAGGTGTCACATGGGGTAGGTGGATATGATGTGGGGCAGGTCAGAGTGATGTGGACGGGATGGCGTGGATGACGCTACTGCCGATCCACAGTGTCGGGCCCAGCCCCGCAGCCCCTCCGGTTGCCGTGGCGACCACCCCTCCCCCCCCTTCCCCCCCTTCTCCTCCCCTGAACTATTTCCGTCCCACCACGTGATGACAACAGCGCCGCACACGTGATGGAGGGCGCTCTGTCAATCAAACTGAACCTCTTCCAATCACTGCCCGCTTCTTCGGGCACCGTCCCGCCTTCCGGAAGCGGGCGCTCTAATCGGCGCCGGCGCTCGTTCCAGCGGTTTGACAGGACCAGCGAAGAGGGGCGTTGATTGGCGTCACATTGAGCCAGTCGTAACTCCAGAAGGTGGGTGGCTCCCGCCCCTGAGGCCCGAGGACCAATGGGCGTGCGGAAGGCGGTGCTTCGCCCACCCCCGGCACTGCGGTAATATGGCTCCGTAGCGGCTGGCCGGGTCGGCGTTGCTGCCGCCATTAACCCTTGCGCGTCCGGCGGCCTCGGGGGAGTGGAGCTGGGACCCTACGTGAGGATGAGCTCGGCTGCCGGTCCTGCCGCATTACCGCCGGGCTCCGCCGCCCGCGCCCTGCATGTGGAGCTGCCTTCGCAGCAGGTACGGCGGGGCCTCGGGGCGGCGCTCGGAGGGGGATGAGATGGAGGAGGGTGTCCTGAGGTGAATCAGGGGTGTCCCCTGAAGTATGGGGTGTTCTGAGGTGAAGGGGGTGTGCTCTCTTAGGTGTGGGATGCCCTGAGGTGTACAGAGGGGCTTGCTCACTGACATGTGGGTTGTTCTGGGCTGAAGGGAGATGTTTCCTGAACTGAGGAGTGCTCCCTGAGGTGTATAGGGGTTCCTCTCTCGCGTGAATGGGGGTGCTCCCTGAGGTGTGGGGTGCCCTGAGGTAAAGGGGTGAACAGGTACTCCATGACGTGTCAAATGGGGCTTCTCCGAGGTCTGGGGGTATCTGAGGCAGAGTCCCAAGCTGATGGAAGGGGAGTCCCTGAGGCAAGGGGGAGTTTGAGCACTTTTCTCTTAGGCTGGTAGGAAGGCGAGAGGAAGCATGGGGCTAGGGGTCTGTGCCTGTCTCCTGGGGGATTCAGGTGGTGTTTCCTCTCCCAGGAAACTACTTCTGTGCCTACAAAGGATCTGGGGCAGATTAAAGGTGAGAGTTGCAACAGGAATAACACCCTGAAAATCGGTGTTAAACTAGGGCACCTCGTGAGGCCGGAGCAGCTCCTCTTGGCGGGGTGAGGAGCGAGTGTGGCTCTAACATGCGGTGTATTCTGAAAAGTGGTGAAATGTTCCCTCCCCATTACATCCTTCCGTTGCCTAACTCTCTTTTTCCTGTTTGCTGATAATTGGCTTTTGGTTTACTGGGCATCAGTCCCACGTTTTAATTTTGGAGAGCATTAGGAGGAAGGTTAAGCGAGGAAGCCTAGTTTCTGCCTGAGCATTTAGCAATCCCTATCAAACTGACTCTCTGCCCTTTCCCTTCTTGCATGTGCTGACTGTGCAGGTTGATTGTACAGGAGCTGGAGCAGGAGTGGTGAAGGAGGCAATAATTAGCAAAGTTTTGCTTTTCTTTAGAAATACTGTAAGATGTGAGTCGTGTTTTGGCTCATTGACTCGGTACAGTCGATGTTATTATGAGGTAGACACAGGATCTGTGTTACTTGAGCTACATATTACCAGGTGGGAATATAAAGAGTTCCTAGAGAAAAAATCAACAGATGTTAACTTGAAGTGGAGCTATAACTTCTCTTTTGTTAAACATGTTTTAGCAGACATCCACTTAGGGGCAAAGACAGGGAATGGAGGTGGCTGTTGGCCACCCAACCCTAATTTGTGAGCAAGTACTTATTCTGAAATGTGGGCCTGCTCTATGTTAATGAACATAAACACTGTTCTGTATGAACAGGAAACAGGGGATTGTCCATGAGATCAAGTATGGCCTTCTCCCTGCTGAATTTTTGGTTTTATTCTTTCTCAGGCTTGTGCAAGGACCAAGTGAATGCTGCAGGGAGAAGCCTGACGTATTAGTCGTTGGACTTCATTTGTGAAAGTGAGACCAAAACACAGGCTTTTTCTCCTAGGAGCAGAAACTTTTGTAGGAGTTCATAGGAGCAGAAACTGAGTCATCAGTTATAGGATATTCCAGTTGAGTAAATATTTATCGAGGATGCTTATGTGTTAATTGTAGCAAGTGTAAGGCTGTGACGGAGACTGAGGTATTGTTCTGCTGTGCGCTCTACTAACACAAGGATCGTATGCTGAGGGATCTGTGTACTGTGTCGATACTTGGAATCAAATTGAGAGGCTCAGCTGAACACACTGATAGCAAATCACCCTCTTTCTCTGTATTATCTGAGCTCAAAAGTCTGAACTTACTGAACTGCAAGATGCCTTGAAGGCGCTCAGCACACTGGAGCTATTTTCCTGCAAAATTATGAAAAAGAAAAGTCATTCCCAGTCTGTTGTACCACCTCTGTAATGCCATAGTCTGACTGATCCAAGCTATGTGGTGCTATGTAAGGTAAGGTGATGGTTTGCTACGTGCGAGCACAGAAATCAAATTGGTGATTTTTTTTAGTAGGCAGTTTTCTCTAGAACACCCAGTGCTACATTTTTTTCACTATAAGGATTGAGAGCAGGATGGTCTGAATCCTGGCTCTAAGTCTCTCTAAAGACAAATTCTCACGTGTGAACTTGAGGTGAGTGCTTTTAATGACTGAAGTGACTTTTAAAGGGCAGAAGTACTGAAGGTTTAATTTGGTTTTAGTCTAGCTCTAATTGTTCCAGTAACATTCACATTGATTAGAAAACAACATTCCTACTACTGACGCTTTTGCAGGAGTGAAAAGTCAAGTATAAAACCTTTTGCTACTGTGACCACACTTGTGGCAAAACTGACCTCTTCTTTAATTTGTTTGCGGGGCAGGATGACCAGGGCAAAGAATGCCTTTTGCTGTTGTATTCTGCATTTTAAGAGAAAGAAATAGAGGATATGGCTGTAAGGAGATGCATCTGATTAAGTATAAAATTCCCATTTGAATCCCTTAGTAATTGTGACAGGATGTTCTCTTTTGCTGTAAGAGTGAGCACAACAGAACTGAAAATGTGAAATAATTGCACTTTAGGAGCAGAGATTTTTTAGTAATATATCTTCTCAGCTGCTCAATGCAAGAAAACTGGGAGTGTCATGATAATTTAAGGATTTCTGAATGCTTAAAACAAACAGTTCAATCCTGTCATTGTAAGCGGTTCAAAGCAACGGAGGGGTTGGGGGACCCACAACTTTCAGACTCATATATCCTCAGTGGAAGGGACTGGACAGAAAAATGCAGCCTTAATGTAGAGAGGCAGTCATACCACAGTCAAATGATCTGTTGAATGTTACTGTGCTAATTGCTGGCCAAAACAGATTTCACGTGTGGTTGTCTAGTGACAGGAAAGCACATAGTCATGGACTCCAGAACCAGTTCCTGGGAAAGGGGGCATGTGAGGGAGGGAGATGTATCTGCTGAGTATGGATGTGGTGGTAAGGAGGGAAGGGGTAAATTGTGCCATTGTGCACAGCCATGAATGGTGTCAGACCAGGTGACCCAATATGTTCTGTATCTTTCAGTTCACAAACATCTCTTGACTGATAGTGACAGTTTCTGTGGAGAGATGCAGCAATGAGGTTTCACCTACAGGTGTCAGAAGTGTATGTTTAGGGTAGAGCAAAACAGAGCAACTGTTAGTGTAACTTCTCAAGGACACTCTGTAGCTGCCATTAACTTTAAGGCTGGGATTCCTAAATATCCAGTTGGAGTTTTATGCACTTCTAAGAGTTCAAGAGCAGTGCTTAGCATACATGGCTGCTGTGGCTTCTATACTAGCTTAACTCTGGGAGCATCTCTGCCCTCTGGATTTAACTGTCCAACCAATTCCTTACCCATCTTGCAGTCCACTTGTTGAATCCATCACTCCAGTCTGGAGAGAAGGATGTTGTAGGGGACCACGTCAAAGGCTTTACAGAAGTCCAGATAAATGACATCTGTAACTCTTCCCTTGTCCACTGCTGTAGTCACCCCATCATAGAAGGCCATTGGGTTGGTCAGGCAGGACTTTGCTTTGGTGAAGCCGTGCTGGCTGTCGAATCACCTCCCTGTCTTCCATGTGCCTTAGCACAGCTTCTCGGAGGATCTGTTCTCATCTTCCCAGGCACAGAGGTGAGGCTGGCATGGTGGTAGTTCCCAGGGTCCTCCTTTCTGTCATTTTTAAAGATGGGTACTATGTTTCTCCTTTTCCAATCACCTGGGACTTCACCTGACTGCCGTGACTTTTCCAATATTATGGAGAGTGGCTTGGCAACTAAATCAGCCAGTTCCCTCAAGACTCTGTGATGCATCTCATTGGCTCCCATAGACCCAGGCACATTCAGGTTCCTCAGGTGGTCACGAACTTGATTTTACAGTGTGAGGGGCTTTGTTCCACCAGTCCCCAGCCATCCATTCAAGAGGTGCAAGGAAGAGAGGTTGTCATTGAAGACTGAGGCAAAAAAGTTGTTGAGTACCTCAGCCTTCTCCTCATCTGTTGTTACCAGTTTTCCAGCATTATTTATCAGGGGGTAACATGTTCTTTGGCCTTCTTTTTCTGGGTAGCATACATGTAGAAGCCCTTCTTTTGCGTCCCCTGCCAGGTTCAGTTTGAGATTTCACTTGGTTTCTTTCTTTAAAGATGTGTATCACGCATACACAACATTTTGGGCAACATGGCAGAAGGGGATGATTCAAAGTGTGCTGGCAAATGTGTTTGACGGGTCTCGTGTAGGAGAAGGGAAGAAAGTTACTGTATGGGTCCAGGGCTGCACATGAATGAGACTTTGAACTAAAACAGTGAGAAAATAGTATCTTTTAAAACAATGTTACTCTTGTTATATATTCTCCTGAATAATATGAAAAAAAAGACTGACTCGTAAATATTTTACTTCCTCTTTCCTACAAAATATGGAGGGGGGGAGGTAGGGGAGAAATCAGAATAGTGGATGGAAAGTGTTGTATTGGAATATTACTTTCATTTCTCTTTGACACACACTGTCTTTAAATGCTGAGTGGGAGGGAAGTGCTGCTCTAGTGAAAACACCACAGTGTGAGTTGTGACCTGGTGATCTTAGTTGTATCCATACCCAGCTGTGTCAATGTTTAGTGTTTGTTAGAGACAAATTAGGAGGAGTAGTTGTTAAAGGCTCCGGAAAATTGTAATTTTAGCCCAGAAGGCTGGCTGGTAACCTGGGGCTGGAATTTTGCTATCGGCAGTGTACTACCTGTATTCCCTAAGGGATGCAGGTGTGTTTTGCAGACCAGATGGTCTGTTAGTAAGTTAGAGAGAGACAGTTCTGTCCGAAAGCCATACTAAATCAGTCTTCATGCTTTATCTGGGATGTTTGGGGTGGGTTAGGGAATGCTCTTAACTGAGCAACTTGTTAGCTAAAGACCGAAGTATCATTTATGAAAGGAAGTTGACTTATTTGTCCTTGATTTGTCATCCAGCAACAAGATAAGCATTATTATGCTTCAGGTTATTAATCATCCAATGCTGTTTGCTTGTGCAACCTAGAGCATTCTTAAGTGCTTCTTTAAGGTCAAAATTGCCTTTGCTTTGATTTTGTTGATGCTCTTGGCTCCGTAAGGCTCTGTTTACTTTTGGGTCCTTCCTTCTGAGTATCATCTTGATATTCCCAGGTTATTCCCACAGCTAATGTGGACTAATGCTCCCTTCCCCAAGGTTACGTTAAGAGGCTTAAGGGACTTCTCACCTGCTGCAGTGTGTTATTAATGAGGTGCAACTTGCACCCTGATGTTCTCTTTTCTATCCGGTGGGTTAGTTTCCATGCTGTGTCAAAGAAGCAGTTACAGTTTCAGTCTTTCATCTTGGGACTAAATACTTACTTAGACAAACTCAGAGAAAAACATCAATAAGGAAAGATGCTATTTCTAGCTATCCCTTCTAAAAGGTCTTGGTTGAAGATGGAAAGACTGTCAAGTTCCCTATTATTTGCATCTTATGTAAACACCTAGCAAGAAGAGCTTTGTCTGGCCAGTGGGCAGTACTTGTAAGATTTTCTTAACCATAGTTTAGAGCAATTATTTTAGGGTGTGCTGACAGTTGTTACTCTTTGGAGCTATGGTATTTGCCAGTTTGTTGGATGTGTCACTCTCGATGTTATAGTGACCATAACCAAACACAGCTGTTGAAACAACATACTTCATTTGCCCAAGACCCTGCATAGGCTCATGATTTTGCTTTTGAACCTTTCCTCCTAACATTAAGTTAATTCTGTGTTTTGAGTCTTGTTTTGCCACACCTAACCAGCCATCCTGTTTGTGTCTTCTGTACCTGCCCCTACGATATGTTTTAAATAACAGGCTTTTACAGTCTTTCTGCAGAGATTAGCACAAATTCTGGATATGAAAAAAAGGATTAGGGTGCAGAATATTAGTGAGGTGTGTGAACATTATGATCACTGCTTACATCAATTTTAATCTTAGTTGTTTTATTCATTTTGGGGTCTAGAATAAGTGGTAGATTTTCTGTGTGTGATTATGGGGTACAAAGAGAAGATTTCTTGTGCCTACGGAACAGTTATCAGCTGTTTACATAATTTCATGGGGGTAGAAGTTGAGTTCTGAGTTGCTCCTCAGTGTAAATGCAATTACTTAGTGAGGAAGGAGTTTAGAGAGTTATCTAGTAGGACAGGGTACAGGGGAGGATAGGCCAAAGAACACAGCTGTCTTTCAAGAGTAGTACATAGTCTTAAATATTTTTCAGTTATAATATAGTTATCTGCTCTAATTATTTTCTGATGCTACTGTTGTTTTAATTAATATTAAAGGAGAAGATCATGCCATAGACTTAACATACTTTGTTAGATCTAACACTGACTTCAGACATTGCATTCTTTAACTCCATACTGACCTTGCAAAGGACTGTTTTGCGTTCAGATAGCTGGAAAAAATTATACTTCTGTCAAGTATTGAGATATTCCTTATTCTTCCTGTTTCACTTTCTCCTTGTGTGAATTAGGGAAGACTTGATGTCTTTTGAACATCTTCCATTTGCTGACTGTTCCTGGTGAAGCTCTCAGTACAGTACAGAAGGAGGAGTAGCTATGGCATGGGGTATGGATGATTAGAAACCTGTATTGACCCTTGATGTGTTCAGGTGAAAGCTTCATAGCTGTTTTCCTTCTTAAGTGAAACTTTCAAAAGTCTTTCAGCTGCCCGGAAACATAAAGGAAAGGAACTGTAAACTAAAATTCACAATTGTGCATCTTGGAAAACTTTGAGCCCATATTGATGAAATAACTTTCACTTTTCTTGTGGCCATTTAGTCTGGGTAAATGACTCTGCACAGGTTCAGTGTATCTCGTTCCTTGCATAAGATCTTTGGGAATGTGAGGTATGTGATGTATGTGAGTGTATTGCACCTTCACAGGATAAAAAGTGCAGTTGTGTTCCTACAGTGCATCTTTGAACTGGTGGTGTCCTCAGATCTGATTCCTAGTAGAAATAGTTTTTTAAAGGCAGTTGCAAGAAAGTAGCTAAATCTTAAAAAGGGAAATGAGTTCCTGGATGGCTGTTGATGACTTGACATGAGGAAATTGAGATATGAAGGAATCACAGTTATAAGGAGAACCACAAGTGATTCATTGAACTAATTATGGCTGCATAGCTTTGAGGCACTTGCTGTCTTCAAGTGTGTGCTGGAAGGACATTAAACAGAATTCCAAAATCCTCCTTATGGTGTGTCCCACAAAATTGCATACTAAATGCTTCTGCTTTGCATCAGAAGTAGCTCTGAAAGCCCATTTGATTCTCTTGATTCTGAAGTGTGGAAAACTGTTACATGGCAAACCTTACAAATCTTCCTAGCAAGTGTGTAAATTGGAGTACAAGTATTTTCTTGCCCTTCCTGTGGTTTTTAAGTAACCATACATCTGAGTAGTGCCTAAACTTCCCATGTGCATTTCTTGGATATTAAAAGCTTTATATTCTGCAGCAGAGTTGACCCAAACCTTCTGTGTGGTATGCTCCACTTAAAAAAAAAAAAGGTATCAAATTGGAAAATGAGGCAGCTTGAAAACTTACATAAAATTAAGTAAGAATTCTTGTCTACTATTTAACTTCCAAGAGATTGGATCATGTGATTGCTTCTTAATATTCAAACTGGCATGGAAAGGTGAAAGCAAATAGTGAAAATCTGAGGAAGCTGGAAGGTGCAATAATTAGGTGTAGAGCAGTGCTGTGATAATAAATAATGCTCATATTGGCCAAATGTAGATAACATTTTGATAACTTTTTTTTTGTTTCAGGATTGGAGGTTTTATGCTTTTTAAGAAAAAAAAAATGACCCTCCTCAACCTGGCTGGTATGAGATACAAAGCACACAGCGCCCTCTGTTTAAATATGACTTAATTCTGACAAATACTCAGACATCTAAATAGCTGACATTGCAAACTCAGGTCTGTTCAGTCCAAGAACACTGGCTTTGCTGTAGTAACGTTTATGTTGCTAACTAATCTTTGCCTCCTGCTTTAGTGCTAAAATAGTTGGAAGGATTTTGCTTACATTCTTCCAGAGCTTCTGTGGGTCATAAAGCAAGGAACCAAGCTACAAAATTCATGTGAAAGCCAGATAAAAACAAAGTGTGTACTATCTTATACAGAGGTCAGAGCTGATCCTGATCTGAGAAAAGAATTCAGGGAATTTACTCCTTGACAGAACTGTCAGGGCACCAGTCTGAAAACAGAGATGGTGCCCAGAGATGAAGACTGTCTTGGTGTGTCTTGATTAGAAAGTATTTGGTAAGTAGGGTGCTCCATTAAACGCTAAGGAAGGAGACCTGGTCCTGAAATTTTAGCCACTGTTGAAAGTTCTGTGTTCTGGAAATACAGATTACTGCAATTATGCTTTTCAGCTCATCAGGCCTCTGAGAAAGCCCTGAGTGGTGATGTAATTTATGTGAACTTCTATTTTGCTTGTACAAGATGATTTCCCAGCCCTTAATTCTAGTTTTACTGTTGTATTTACATTTCAGGCAAAAGTAAGTTTATTTTTTTTTTAATCCCCCCTCCATTCTTTTTGAATTAGAAATGTTTTCTTGAACCTGTGTGATGCTTTACACTTTACATGGGTTGTATGGAAAGTCATCAGGAATGGGTGAGTGGGGCAGCCTTTTTCAAATCCAGTCGGATGTATAAAACTTTCTTCCTGGGAAATTGTATTTAAGCTTTATTCTGGAAAATGTAGTCCTATTTACTAAGTTCTTAAAAAATCTGCCTGTTCTAATATAATTTCTGAAACTTGGTCATGGCCATGAGTGCAGTGGCCCCACTGTCACTTTCTTAGTAACATCTGGAAGTTTTCAGCCAAACCCTCCATTCACAGAGGGGGCTCTTTGATGGCATATTGGATGGTTCTTGCTGGAAGAAACCAAACTGCCTGCCTTGCTTAAGTTCAGATACTCTCTTGACACCTTTGCAAATTTATTTAACATGTCAAAGGGCCTGCTGAGAGTAGAATTCATGAACAGCTTTGCTAAAAGAGCTAAAGAGGGAAGACCATGCTGCTGGGAGAAGGCAGATGTGGGACAAAGAGAAGACGGACGTCCCCCTTCTCCCAGCTGTGAGCCACTAGATCATCTCAGCTGCTGACAGCATGAGAGGCTCCATGTGGTAAGAATGGGCTTTGCTGTTGCTCATATTAATGACCTGAGCTTCACAATTGATACCCGCAGCCAGAGCTAGAGTCAGTGTGATGGCTGAGTACCAGAAATAGAAAATAGTGTTTGGCTGTGTTCTCATCCAGCTGGGATATACTGACATTATTTTTTTTCCCCCAGGGTTATCAGATTCTTGTAAGGGAATAATAAAGTGGTTAAGATGGAAGAAGAGTCAGAACTCTCTGTGCTTGCTTTTGCTACCCATTATGTGACCTTGAACAAATAATTATGAAATTCCATGAATACTTGAGGCTGTTGTAGGTAATCCTGTTCTCCTTGTGCTTCCATGAACAGTTCAGACCTTGTGTTAACAACAATGCACTTCTCTCTCATTTGACTTACTCCCTTTTCTTACCTCCCTGTTGTGCCATCTCTGCTATGATTTTTATCAATTATACCAGATTATTAGACAAAAAACAGTGAGTAGCTTTATCACTTCTGTTTCTCAGGCCTGGAGGAAAGCAAAGAGCGGCATCTGGATCAGCTTAAGCCATAAAGAAACTGAAAGTGTTGAAGTCTGCCTGCTCTGTCCTCTTTTGTGGTGGGCACATCTGTGTAGCTGTAGGGGGCTGAATTAGAGGAACTCACCCAGATGTTGAACTACCTTTTGGTTCTGGCAGCTTTACCTTGGTTCAATTTTCTGACACTCACCATAAGACTGCATAAAACACATTATGCAGGATGGGAGTAAGTGTCAGGATGCATTCTGACAATGAAGTGAAGGTGGCACAAGTCAAGGTGGCATTCTAGGCAGAGGTAGTGAAAGATTATGGTATCTTAGTGTTGAGGGAACTAAAGCATGAAGGGACCAGTTAGTTTCAGTCCTTTAGACCTCAAAAGACTTGGTAGACTATCTGGAATCATCTGATGAAAAAGCCGTCTTAACAAGGTTGATGATGAAAATACTTGATTCTGGAGCAGTCTGACTTGTTTATGGCCTGTGGTAGATCTGGAGGCGTTCCCAGAAAGTCACTGAATGGGAACACTAGATATATTACATAACTGCAAATAGCTCCTCAGAATGATGAAAACTTGAGTGCTTTTCTTTCTCTGAGTTTTGAGAGAAGCTGGCAATCGCTGAGCAGGGATGGTCTTGCTGCACTCCACAGCAGCTCTATTAAGATGCTGTTGTAGAATTCCAGGAAGCTGCTTTTCTGCCTCTGCAGGCATGAGGGATGAAACCTGATGGTAGGTTCTGCTCTTCAGATCTCTCCTACAGCTTTCCTGATCAGACTCTACATATCTTTGGGACAGCTCTCTGCTTATAACCTGTGCTATCTTTACATGCAGCAGTGTTTATAAAATACAAGCTACACGGGATTTCTCCTAATGGAAAATTAGTGGATCTCTTCTCCTGGTTTGCAGTCATTTATCTTCAAGATAGAAGGAAGCACTAATTTCTTTCATGTGAGTCAACGCACAGTTGCTATATAGCAGTTGCTTTTAATCAAATGCAACTTAGAATGGCAATTAAAGCAAATGATAACAAGGCCTGCTATGTAATTTCACTGCTCCATTGGCTTTCTTGGGAATTGCAAAGGTCTAGGACAATTGTAACCAAAATAACTTGTGTCACAAAACCCCTAGAATGAACTGTTAGACCTGCTGTACTACCGTGCTAAGCACTGATCCAGATATGCCACTGTTAAGGCTGCGTGTGCTGAATTGAGAGCTCTTGGAAAGGTTAAATAACCTTTTCCATAGTGTTAGTTCTGTAAAAATAACATTTTTGCTGTAGGATATCTCATTAAGATGCTTGCTTGTAGATGCCTGCCTGAGGTCTTCAGTCCTGTATTGCTGGTAGCCTGTAAACTCTTTGAGGAGGTAGTGGTGAAAATTAGCTATACTTATTGCATAATTGGCTTTTTTTTTAATGAAAGCAGATCCTGCACTATCATCCTGCACTTATGCTGGCCTTTTTGAAGTTAAGTGGCTCAGGAGGCTGCCAAGGCACTTAGATTGTTTTTTAGCACTTGTATTTTGATTTTTTTAAGCTGGGCTTTTTGGAATGTTCTGGCTGCAGACCATCTTATCCTAGGGGAATCCTCCCTCATCATGATTTCTTGACACTTTTATAGAAAGAGTAAAATAGCTGAAACTTGTCACTAAAGAAAAGGGACCACTTTTTAGCACTTCACCTAAAAGGAGAAGGAAATGAAAGAATTGTGGGTTATTTGCATCTATGGTATTCAACATAGAGTGTGCTGGTTTATTCTTTAAAATTAGTTGCTTTTGCATTTTGAAATGCTCTGGTACCTCATTGTGAACTGCCTTCCCCTTGGCTCGTGGCAGTGCCAGGCTCTGTTGCTCCACAGACACTTTAAGCTGGTGGTTTCATGTCAGCAGTTCTTTGCCTTTGGCATCTTGTTGCTGCACTGTTGTCTCCTTGGTCTGCACAGCTGCTTGTCCAGCCACATGGTGAACCATATTGAGAAACTGAGCTGGTGAAACTAACCCAGGGAAAGGGAAAGGTGGTTAGTTTCCATCCAGACTGGTTCCCAGATATGATTCTGTGAGCAGCTGCACAAGTGCTTATTTAGGGTGGAACGAGTAAGAAAGGGTGATGCAGGGCTGGCAGTATTTGGCTGTTGCCAGTGCTAGCTGAGCTGCAACACAATGGGGTTTTCATTTTGTGTATTCCAACATCTCCAGCAGAAAATTATATGAAACGCATAGGAGGTAACACTAGAGATTTAAAACTTCCCTTAAAATAATATTTACTTTGTCACAAAACAAAGCCCTTGATGAGGAATTCTAGAGCCTATTTCAGTTGTCTTTGGGTATGTCTTTGTAGCTGACAGTCTCCCAGTTGAAGCTAATTATCTTTGATCAGGAGAGATTAACTAACTCTGAATGTTGCCTCCGTAGAGTTTTGATGAAATCTGAATAATTCAGTATAATATCAGCGAACATAGTGGGCAAACTGGAAGTGTATTTTCAGGATTCAAGTCCCTCTGTCATCATGACCTCACACTAAAGAATGTGAATGATAAAATTGTCTATGTCTTTGGAAATTTGTTCCCTATCGGCCAGGCTAAATGGACAAGTAATGGCATAGGAGAAGGAGAGTGCTGGCTAAGCTGGAGATTCAAGTAGACATCCATTACCTGTTGCACATTGTCTCGGTTTGACAAAATTAGGAGGAAACGTCCTCAGATGAACGTATCCTCTAATGGAAGGCAGGTTTCGGCAACGCCTCCCCCACAGGTTTCAAAGGAGTTCCTTGGAGGAAAGTGGAAAAAAAACTCTGTTTATTTAACAAGCAGGGTGCACGCAGGCACGAGAAGAAAATGAAAAATGTTAGATAATAAAACCTCTCGCTGTGGAAAAGACCTGGTAGATTCAGAGTCCTTTCTGCAGGTGTGGCTCTGCTGTCTCCGGAGCTGGGGTGCGGCGTGGGCCCTCTCCGGACCTCGGTGTGGGTCCTCCCGGTGTTGGTGTTCCGGACCGGAGCAAAGCTGAACAGTTCTAGGAGTAAAAGAAGAAGCCTCAGTCCCCGGAAAACTTCTTACTTCAGCTAATGGACGAGAAGCTAGCTAAAAAGCAAAGGAATGCAACTGTCTTCCCTGCTGCAGAGCTGAGAGCTGGGGAGAGAGCGTGGGAGCTATCTGTGTTCTTTGAACACAGCCGCCGAAGGAATTTCACTGCCTTCCACCCCCTCCCCCCGATCTGGCTTAAAGGCACAGCCCGACGATAGGGACTGCAGTATCATACAGTCACCCCAGGACACACACTGAGTTCTGAACTGTGTTGTGGTCTCATAGCTCCAAATTTAATGATCCTCTTCCAATGGGTTTGGGAGAAGTGAGACTTTAACCTAAACTCCAGATCCTGAAGTCACAAACCATGGAGATAAGGACTCACATCTTGTTCAGAGGTGCAGGTGTAGGTTAGGACACTCGGCAGCTTTTTTTTTTTTTTTCCCAAACCTCATTGGCCTCGTGTACTGTGAGTGGCAAGAAACTTGTTCGACTTTGCTTGAGAGCTAATCAAGGAAACATACTACTTAAAGCAGGCACGCAAATTAGTTAGCAGTCCTTAAGAGAGCTGGAGAAAGTTGCCCTCTTTGTTAGTGTGCTATGTGGGCTGTTCTTTGTAAGGGATTAAAGGAAAAAAAAAAGATACCAAAAATGAAGGGAATGAGCATGGTAGTTGATTTCTGTGCTATTGAAGTTAATAAAAGAGAGATGGCACATAAAATTCTTGAATCATTTTTATAGGTAGCAAAATGCATGTTCAAAGACATTTCTTAAGGAGCGTTTCAGTTGCACATAAACACAGCCAGCAAAGCTAGCCAGCTTTGAGATTAGATGTGAAAAAATGTTCAAGGTCCATGTGGCTTCTTTTAAGTGAGGCTTAATCCTTCTGTTGACATTTTTAATACCAGTTTCTAAGAAAATAAGACCATGTAGTCCCATAGAACGTTTTGTGTTGGATGTTTTTTTTTGTTTTTAATTTTGTAAGTCATGTATATACTAGAGATACCTGGGCATCCTATCTCTCTGTTTTTAGTCTAAATCATAAATAGACTTTGAGTGGAATGAATCCATCAGTGATTTTTAGGCTGTCACACGAACAGAAATGTAATATTCCTCATACCTGTCCATGAAGGAAAACTACTATCTTGCTGAAGTGGTGTTAAGTGATATAAAGTGTCATACTGTGATTCTAAAACAGATGATGGCCTTTTACTCTTGTTTAAAGCCTTTTAAGACAAGCTGCAAACAGGAAAATTGTCTTTTGGTTTCAAAAGCATTTAAAATGTGCTTTTGGTCAATCTGCTTTTAAGGTGGATTCAGACTTACAAGTGAAGAAGCTTTTGGGAAAAAAATGGTGTAAGATAAACTCTGAGGTAAAAGCATGCACTAAACTAGTTGTTTGAGGCTTGTTGGTGGATTTTGGTGATCCACAAAGTATGTGGAGCCATTTGTCAACATCCCCATGGTATTGGGTGAGACACTGCTGAGTTGAAAGATTGATTGGGAAAATAGGACACTGAAGGAGTTGGTGAGAACTTTATGTATTTGAAGTGGCAGTTCGCTGAGTGCTACATTCATGGGAGGCTGTTTGAAGCATGGGTCTTCGAAGTTACGTTAGAAACAAAAGCTAAGCAGCGATTTAAGAGTGACACTCTTGCAAAATTGCTTTTTGCAATTAAAACTAGTTAAATTTTATGTGAAGTTAATAATGTAAAATATTTGTCAAAGATTAAGGGTGTGGTGTGCCTTGAAGCTAAGACTTTATGCACAGCTATTAAAGCTGTTTGGCACAGAGAGGTGAGAGAGAGAGATTGATTTGATCTGATGATTTTCATTCAAGGTGCAGTATTGTAGTAAACCAAGATAATGTTGGAGTTGGATGAAATCACTTAAACTAAATGTTTTAGTGACATATCCTACTGTCTTAATTCCAAGGGAAAAGGACTTTCTCATCATAGCAGATGGTAACTGACAGTTAAAATCTCAAATTTCACTGTGCCCTTAATTTTCCCTGAAAATCTTGATATGTCTTCCTGATGTATTTTATTTAAGGTTGTTAGAGCAATTTCCAGGATTATTGTGAAATCAGGAAGCTTTGTTCAGCCAGTTCCTAATGGCTCTGGATTAGGTGGTGGTTTATGGTTGAGCTCTTTGTCCACTAATGCTTGTTGAAAATAGCTTTGGCTGGGAAGTGTTTCCAGTGCGATGATGCAGAACATCTGGGTGATGCTGCTGCTGTGTTTGAAGCTGATAGTGTCACATATTTGCTTGAAACTGCTCGAAGAGTTTGGGTAATTAGACATGTGGGATAAAAATGACATACAGGACATGAGTAAGAATAGCTTCTCTTGAATATCAGTGTTGCTTAATCCAAGCTTGTAGGTGCTTGTTGCTTGTCCTGTGGCTTTGCTGAATCCTGGCTGTTGACACTTGCTGTCTGACAGAGAAAATGTAGTGTTTGGTGGGATACTTTTTTCACAACAGTGCTTTGTGAATCATTAAAATGCTTTGGAAAAAAAAAGAGAAAGGGTTTGTGTTCAATCTAAGAAAGTTCTTTGACTCTGTTTTTCTTATTTTTAGCGTCGGCTTCGTCATCTTCGGAATATTGCTGCACGTAACATCATCAATAAGAATGGTTATCGCCTCTTGGATACGTACTTCACTCTTCACTTGTGTGGTAACACCAAGATCTACAAAGGTAAACCAGGCTTGCTGTCAACCTTTTTGCTAGCTAATCTTTGAAATCTTTGAATTCTTATGATAGAAATTCTCTCTTTTTTCTTTCCCCTCCCCCTTGACAACTTGCTGCCATTAATTACATCACCTTTGCTAACACTGGAAAAGAGCTCTTTAGTTTCCTCAACTTCGTAAAAGCTTTCAGTGTTAGCAGCCATGGAAGCAAAAGAGATGGCAGGTTTGGTAGTCTCTTAAATCAGCCTGTTTTTGTCATTGCTCTTCCCCCAGTGATGATGTAAGAAATTGGGAACTTCCAAGGGCACATAAAAGTGAAAGCTTTTGGAACTTTAGTTGTCTTTTTTGGAGAAGAGTATCCAACCCTGTACATGCCAGTTGTTTTACAGAATATACATCAGCACACAATGTTATCAAAGTTTTCAAAAAATAGAATTGTCAGCCAATGACACGAAGCATCCAGGCATCTGTTCTAGTTTGGATAACTGTGTTCAAGCATTAGATCTCATCTCTTTCTTGCTTTGCTTTCCCACTACAGTATATAGCTCTTCATTGTGGAGAGATGTTATTAAAAAATACGTTTTTATTCTCCTTTTGGTGTGATCGGAGATGAATGTTGGTTTTCTCCTAATTTTTATTTTCATCTGGCACAATGCCAAATCTGGTATCTTGCTTTGTTTATTTTTTTTAGAAGGATAAGAATACAAAACTTTAGCTTGCTGCCTGGGCTTTGTTGTGGTGGTTGGTTGAACCTGTCACTTATGACTGTTTCTGTGGTGTTCAGTGTTAGGGACTGTTTTGCCCTTCACCAAAGCTTTATCCTTGGTCTCCAGTGGGCTGGGATATTGTACAAAATCTGTATTCCTGCCTCTAGAGCTGTCTGTCTAAAGTCTTTAAGCTCTTGCTTTGGCTGGGAAAGCCAAGCATCAGGAGTTGCTTATTCATACATCAGCAGTTGCTTATTCCCATTTAAATACAGGGTTGTTGGCACCTCTGTCAGGTAACTTGACTGTTCCCTCTCTGAGCACCTGGAACAGGTCACCCTCGCTCTACAAGAAAGCTCTGTAATTAATTTGTCCAAGCTTCTGTGTTCCAGGAAGATGGTGTGTGGCAAACCAGTTACTTTGCAAATGTCATCCAAATACTATTAAGTACCATGGCATGTTCTTTCCACAGAAATCGAAGCCTCAGTAAACTTTGAGAATTATCATGGGTATAAAGACGAAATGCTACATTTAAATAATGACTTGTAATAACTAAGTGTGAAAGAGTAATTTTAGTCAAAAGCATGACTACATTTCAAAGTCTTTCTCATGAATCAGTTACTAAAAAACTGGACCCACTAACGTTTGTCTTTCTTGAGTGTTAGTTATTTTAACTTTTTCTGTTTCAAATACTAAGATTTGTATCAGTATTTAAGGTAATCTAAAGGTGCTTTTTTACTTATTTTCCTTTAGAATTTTATAAGAGTGAGGTGATCAAGAATTCTCTGGTAAGTTCATTTAATGTGGAAAAACTTTGTTTTAAAAATTATATTTTCTGCAGTATATTGATTTCTCCACTGAATGACAACTGTTTAATGTGTCTTTCCACTGTTCAGTTCTGTTAGGAGCATTGTGTTCTTCTCCTCCTTTTCAGATTCTTTTCATGAGGGTTAGAATAGGAAGCTACTGAGTAGTAGAAATGCTGATTTCTATTAGCATCTTTGTGTTGTGTAGGAAAACAGCAAGGAACATGTACCTGCCATATATATACATAAGTTCTTTGAAGAACTAATAGCTGTAAGAAACTGAAGTTTGAAAACATTAGGTTTTCCAAATTTTTCAGTTTAGATTAGTGAAGGGGCCAGAACTGAACAGTTTATTACAAATGAGGAAGGGTAGTAGTAGGATGGGAGTAGGATGTTGCAAATGTTGGCTAAGGGAGTTTGAAAACCTGCTGAAGACTTTTTAATGCCTGCATTAACAAGGTAGAACTGCTCCATTTATAGCACCCTGGATAAATGCTTTGAAACCCTCCTGAATGGAAGAAAAGCTGTCTGCATACTCAAGACTGCTAACTTCTCCAATTTCTCTCTTAAGTTGATAGGATTTTTAGTTCTCTCTATTCTAAATCAGGAAAAGGAAAAACAAAAAGGGAAACTAACTACAGAACATAAGCGATGGAATAACAAAAATCTAAATAAAAGATGTCTTGAGGACATCTGTATATCACCTATGGGTATTTTAATGACCTGGTATTCTTGTGCCTGAATAGCTATGAAATATCCTTTCTTGTTAGGAGAACTTGATTAATGCATTTCTTCTGTAATACTTACTGGTAACTTTGCCTCTCCCTTCTTTTCAGAGGCATCTTATTCGAAATTGGCTCATCCCAGTTCAGGGATGCTTGGCCATTTCCAAGCTGCTTAAGTGCTAGAAGGGAAGGCAAGTTCTTTCATGGGGTGGTCGGTTCCTACTTTTTGTTTTGGAGGAGCTACTGTTTCTGTGTTCAGCAGAGGAGGGAGAGAAATATATATAAAAGCACTTTCCCATTTCTGCTTTTGGACACCCTGTTGTCTCTTGGCACTAGTAATGTTGGATTGACTTGGTTTTCTTACAGCTTGGGTCAGTTCTTTGGATGTTGTTAGAGATGAGTGGAAATTCTTGGAACGTTGTGTTTGCAAATCCGAGTTCTGATGGAATTTGCAGTTTAGCTTAATGTGTGCTGCTTCTGAAAAGCTCTGGGTGCAAGTCTGATCTCGTGGAATAAAGATGAGCTTTTAGTGACAGCATTTGAGGATTGAGCATCAGTCAAGGAGGAGTAGAATGTGAACAAATATGTCAGCAAATTGTGCAAATTTAATTATTGGGGAATAGATCAGCATTTAACTTTGGCAATACAAGCTATATCCTGGTTTTCAGAAGCTGAATTATAACTGTGAAAGGAATGTTACTTCCATTTTGAAAGTTCCTGATTTGGTTAAACTGAATTAGTAATTTCTGAAGTAAATTCTTTGATGTCTTGTAATGGAAGGAAGCAAAACCCATTCACAGTTTCTGAAGTACTTTACAGCATGTACCTTTTAACTGAGGAATTCTCTCTAGCAAACAGTGTAAGGAAGCAGCAGAGATTGCTGGCTTCAACTCTTTGTGAACCTTGAAATGGCTGTTGTTCCTCATTCTTAAGATTTTTTAAAATCTTTGAGGGGGGCTTTGCTACTTTTTGAATTGTCAATGTTTGGACTAGTGTCAGCCTGTTTAAATTGTATTTATCCTTCTTTGAATACTCAGAATCCAACATGGAGGAGTCTGGACTTTGGAATAATGCCTGATCGTCTTGATACCTCTGTCTCTTGTTTTGTTGTGAGGATCTGGGGTGGCAAGAAGGAGCACTTCCAGCTTTTGATTGAATGGAAGGTCAATCTAGATGGGTTAAAGTACTTGGGCCAGCAGGTAACGTGAAAACATTTTTTCTCAGCTTTCTTCTTAAGGAAACAAAACATCTGGATTAATTAATGTGTAGTATGCTAAGAAAGGAAATGAGTCTTCAAAGGTTGTATTTTAAAGTTTGATTACAGATATATGTTAGTTTACATCAGAGCTTTAAATCATAAAATCATGCAGTGGTTGGGGTTGGAAGAGACCTTAAAGATCATCCAGTTCCACCCCCCTACCATGGGTAGGGACACCTTCTGCTAGCCCACCCAACGTGGCCCACTTCCAGGCATGGGGCAGTCACAGCTTCTCTGGGCAGCCTGTGCCCTCACCATCCTCACAGCCAAGAATTTCTTCCCAATATTCTATTTAACCCTACCCTTTGGCAGTGAGAAGTCATTCCCCCTTGTCCAAAGTCCCTCTCCAGCTCTCTTGGAGCCCCTTGAGCCAGTGGCAGGGGCTCTAAGGTCTCCCTGGAGCCTTCTGTTCTCCAGACTGAGTTCTCGAGTCTTACCTCTGTTAAGTTTCCCGCTCTCTTAGTTATTTTTGTCACCTGTAAATACAATAATAGGAAAGACGCTCCAGCTAGTGTTTCTGATTTCAAAGTAGAATGGCTGAACATAGTAACTGTTGTTAAAGTATGAAGCAAACAGGTTTTCCATGGTTAAATTCAGTTTTCTCTTGAGATTTTATGTACTTCTAGAATTACAGGTGATGAAAAAACTGCTTTAGACTCTTGGAACAATTTTTGTTCATTTGGTGTGAAAATGTGCAGTAAGCTGGCTGTAAACTGATTTGTTTTCTTCCTTCCCTACAGATCCATGCAAGAAACCCAAATGAGATTATTTTTGGTCTCAATGATGGTTATTATGGAGCTTCATTTGAACAGAAGGTAAAGGTGTCTTGTATTTGTTCTGGCTTGTTGGTACTGGTGACAAACTGAAAGTCAATCAGTGAGCTTGATTTTTCACATTTGGATGCTCAGAACATTAAAATGCATTGTTTTGAGAAGAAATTTTTTTTTGACATGACAGATAAGAACTAATATCTTGCCTTGGTTACATGGATATCTGTGGTGTTTTGAAAAGACTTAGGGTGTAGCATTTAAGGTCCAAAAATCCTTTGGTTACTGAAAATAAGCTTTGACTATATTCTTTGAGGCAGCCATTTCATTCAAACATAGGACATACTGAAAATGATGTTGTTGTTAAGACTCATTTTCATGGCAAATATAAAACCACAAAGTTTTGGTTATCAGCCTGAAGCCTAGAGTTTGTAGGTCTTTACTGGGAAGCTGTTTATTTGCTCATGCTGCACCTGTTTTACTCCATGGGTTTTTTCCCTCAAGTATCCACTACAGTATTTGTGCCTGTCCAGCCAGTATTGCCTATGATTATTGCCTCATTGATGATGAAAAGATTTAAACTTACCTGTTGTAAATACTGCATCTGACAGGTTTTTTTAATCCCAAATTGTTGCTGGCAGTGCTGTGGTACAGATAGGTTGTGTTAAGGAGTCCCTGGTTGGAGAGGAGATGACTCCTTGACACACAGCTGCACTTTCTGCATTCAGTTTTCCTGAAGCAGGATGCAATTGTAGTTCTTCAGGATTTCGGTACTGACAGCCTGGGCCTGAATTCGAAGATGGGGACATTATCTTCTTTTTCTGATTGTTGTCAGGACTTGTTCCCTAGCTCATAAGGTTTAAAGGTACTTCTTGGTTTTGGTTATAGAATCATATAATAGAATCGTTTGGGTTGGAAGGGATGTTCAGGACCATCTCATTCCAGCCCCCTGCCATGGACAGCGACACCTCCCACTAGACCTGGTTGCTCCAAGCTTCATCCAACCTGGCCTTGAACACTTCCAGGGATGGGGCAGCCACAGCTTCTCTGGGCAACCTGTGCCAGGGCCTCACCATACTCACAGGGAAGAATTTCTTTGAAATATCCAGTCTAACCCTGCTTTCTGTCAGTGTGAAGTCATTCCCCCTTGTCCCAGACTCACAGAGTCACAGAATATTCTGAGTTGGAAAGGACCCACTAGGATCATTCTGTCATTTCAGGCCCTTCTCCAAAGTCCCTCTCCAGCTCTCTTGCAGCTCCTTTAGGCACTGGCAGGGGCTCTAAGGTCTCCCCAGAGCCTTCTCTTCTCCAGGCTGAACACTCCCAGTTCTCCCAGCCTGTCTCCAGAGCAGAGGGGCTCCAGCCCTCAGAGCATCTCCATGGCCTCCTCTGAACTTGCTCCAGTAACTCCATGTCCTTCTGATGTTGGAGATCGCAGGATGCAGCACTGCAGGTTGGGTCTCTCACCGTGCAGGTTCCTCATTCTGTATCTCTGTTGCAAATACAGTCATAGCCTGTCAGGTAGAGAAGCAAAGTAGGAATCTCTGGTAGCATTACTGGTGGACAAATTCTAAGTAATGCAGGCAATTGTAGTATAGTAATTGTCTTACCTGAATAAAAGAACCATAGCCAGAGCCTCTTTCTTGTTACTGTCAACTGATTCTTCACTTTTTATTCTAGAGATGTCATAAAACTTTTAAATTGTATATCCTTGATAATATATAGGTATTAGGAGTTTTTACCTTTCTTCCTCTCTTCTGTCCAGCAGCAACTTGGCTGTTGCTGAGATGCTGAAAAAAAATGTTATCTTTGAGTCATGTTCTTACTCAAGTTGCAAGTTTTTTACTGCCGTGGATACTAAAAAGGTTGGGTTTCAAAGGTTTCAAAACCCTTTGTGTGTGCCTTCTGAGAGCACTGAAGGGTACTCTTTCTTTACTATAGATGTCTGACAGTAACTCTTCCAGTGTTTACAGCTTCTCTTCTCAGTATAAATACAAAAGTGTGCTGCCAATATAGCTGCTTTGTTCTTGATCACATTTGACTTTCACATAATTGTACCTCCAACTTCTGGACTTGAACAAGTTTATTATTATTTTGCAGCAGTAAGTTTGCTGGAATATTTCAGCAGGGTTCTGCTACTTTCATCAGAACCATGTCCAATGTATTTTCCTGTTTCCTTTCTGGCACTAGACCACTGAAGCACTTGTTCCTCTCTGTTTCACCCTCTCTACTAATCATACACTGAACCTTTACTTGGCGTTGCTTGAACTGGACCAATGTTTAAATAAGATAGATGTGCGCTTCAGGAATTTATTCTGAAGCTGTTAACCTGGATTCAAAGTGTTCCTTATCCTTGAGCAGCTTTCTGAATCTGATTTTGTCTGAGGCTTCATGTTTGTGTGTAAAACCAGTATTCACCAAGATTCAACATAATCAATTCTGGATGCTATAGTAGCTTTCCTAAAGCCAGGTTTCTCTTCCTCTGGTTTCCTCAATGCCTTCCTGACTTACAGATTGCCTTTCAACCATTTTATGTTTGCTGCTTCCAACTGATAGAACTCACCCTTGTTCTTGCAGTGATACCTTTTCAGAAAGTACATTGAGGGAAGCAAGTTCTAGTTAATGACTAGCTTTCTGTTGTCTCCTTAAAGAAGTAAAAGCAGAATTAGTCAATACAGCTCTCTGTAGCTCAGAATAATTTGACTATTGTCAGAGGCATGGGGAAAAGAAAAATAAGGTGTATTTTTTTAGGGATGCTGAATTGTGGCTTTCATTTCCTTTCATCAAGAAGAAAAGACCCTCATCTTTGGAAAGCTGTATCTCTCTCTTTTTTTCGTCTGTGGTCTCCATCAATGTAGGTAGAGTCTTTCCCCACATATGCATATTCTTTAAGTATTTTTTAGCAGCTAGATCCTGGCCACTCTGCCCAAGCAAAGCCTTTTTGTGTGTTTACAAGTATATGTGCCTATATCTAGTAAACATGGCAGAGAAAATGACATAGTGCTCTTTTGGAGGGTAAACTTCCTAACAGCTAAGTCTGAAACCCTTACATTACATGTTCTATAAATTTCCTCAGGGTAGAACAGTTTGCATACAGCACTTGGTGCCTGACTCTTTGGAAAATTCCTTTCAACACTGTAGCACAGGGGAAAAAGAAAAGGCTGAAAGAGATTGCTGCTGCAAATTCTTTCACTTCTAAAACCAGTTATTCTAGGTCAGTCTTCTTTTTCTCTGAAAAATGTTGCACTTTGCTTTCTGAAGGCAGTGTTTGTTGAAACACCATCAACTTCATGCTGTTAAATCCTAGAATGGTTTGGGTTGGAAGGGACCTTAGAGCTCATCTAGTTTTACCCCCCTGCCATGGGCAGGGATACCTTCCACTAGATCAGGTTGCTCCAAGCCCCATCCTACCTGGCCTTGAACATTTCCAGAGACAGGGCATGATGATGCTGGTACCTTGTGCATTTTCAGTTTTCCACCATCCTAGTTCTTTCAGACATTAAGATGTTTTTATTTTGGTATTTTTTTATGGAAGGCTGTCTGGATTTCAGAATTTAGCATCCAGTATCTTGGGAATGGAAATGAGGAGCTGAGAGAGCTGCTGGGATGGTGTCCCTGTAGCAGTGTGATGTGCTACATAGCATGTAGAACTCAGGATTATTTAGGTGGAACCATATTTTTGGTGGAAAGGAATGTCTGCTGTATGGCCTATGGTTAACACAGTTGTGTCAGGAGATGTTGACGTTTAGCTCTGAATTTCAACATCATCTATATGGAGACAGACTCCTGTTGCGGCAAGAAAGAATCTGTAGGCAGGGATTGTGGTACTCAGAATCCATCTCTATCTGTTGCAAAGCTGGCTGATCACAGGTACCAGGCGGGCTGCTTTATACACTAAAATAAGTGCCTTTTTTCCTGCAATCCATAATCTTTCTGACAGTGCTGCTGGGTGGCTTGACCTGCTTAAAATTTACTTTATCATGTAAAGGAACACTTCCGAGTTTGTGGCTTTTCTAGGAATTTGTGTGACTGTGCCTGATATGGAAAAGCTCAATATATGGCATTTGAATCATAAGGCATCGGTGTTCGTCTGTTACTCTTTTGATCCCTCTTGTGCGGAATGGACACTTTGGTCTCTTAAAAGAACAACTTTGTGTTATTCTTACTTTGTAACTTCCAGAAACTTGTTCACGTTTCTCAAAACTAAGATTACTTTGATCTTTTAATGTGTTACAGCATGGATAAAGGATAGAGCTTTATCTCGTGGTCATGTAATTCTCTGGCACGTGACTGATTGGGCTCTCAGGTCTGAAGCTGAAGAATGGCAGTGCTGTCAGTTGCAGTTTTCAAGTGTTTCTGTTCATAAAATTCAGTTATGGATTAAAGTTCAAGAAAACACACTGTGTGTCTAGAACACAGATAAACTGATAGGTCTTTTATACCTTTTATAGGTAAGTGGTATTGTTTCTACTTACCATAGATAAAACATGTATAAAGAGAGATTTAAAATACACTAAATGCAAGATCATTTATTCTACTAAAAGTGCACGCTCTTAGTCAAGATGGATTTTTTTAAATTATTTTTTAAATAATAATTCTTCCTTGTCTTAAGGATCACTCAGATACTCTGAAGAACAGTCTTCTCCAGGTGGATCAGAACTGTGTTCGTAACTCTTATGATGTCTTCTCTTTGCTTAGGTAAGGTTTTTGATAATATTTTGTAAAAGTTATTGTAACTTTTCTAGTGTGTGTGTGTGTGTGCGTGGAAGGGATCTTTCCAAATATTAAAAAACCTCAACATTCTGGTGTGGAATGTGCAAAGAAGATACCAAGGTTTTGCCAATTTACTTGCATAGTGAGGAGCTGGGGTGTGGTGTATGTGTGTTCTGTGGACATCACTGGGCTTCTTACATGTGGATTCTTGAGTGCTCCGAACTAGGACTGGCTGTGGAGCTGGCCCATGGACATGCCTTGTGAATGTCAAAATCATGGAGCTTCTTTGTTGGAAAGTTTCTGTGGAAAGCCCCTTCTCTGTTCTCAACAGCAATAAAATTTGTTTAAATACAAGAGAACATATGTCGAGACCCAGTTATTCCAACACAGATGTGGTCTAAGAAAGGTACTGTGGTTTTTTGCTTTTGGGTGGCTACTTAAATGTCTGTGGTGATAAAAAACATGAAGTGTTAGTATTCAGTTAAGCAAGATGTCCTTTTTCAGATCTGCTTTAATGATGATATTAAAGCAGAATATTAGTTACTAGAAAATATTAGTTATGAAAAAGTATAATTGTTGTCCACCACTGTCAGTAGGTTGGTCTTGAGGAATCTTTGTATAAATTGCATTTTACAAGACAGGTTAATAACTTCAGGTCTGCAATAAAGGCAGTAGATGTGCTATGAAGGAAACCCTTGAGTAGGAGATGTTTAATATGCTGTCAAAAGTCTATGTAAAAATACATTTGACTTTTTGTATCAGTTGTACAAGTTAAATCCATTTGATCGTGTTGACAGTAGGTGTCAGTGTTGCCTGTCTGAAGAGAGGAAAAGTTAACTTAGGTTGCCTATTCAGATGTCCGTATTTAAGCTCTCTTAAAATTTGAGTGTGCTGTTTCTTGAGTCTGTAAAGCATATTTAAACTGAAGGCTACTTTCTAAATGTTTGTTTTCCGTGCTTTTAGTGGGAAACAACCAGGGGGGTGTTAGAAAGTTCTGATTACATTCTGGCACAGTCCATTAGAAGAGAGCTCTTGTACTAACTAACATTAAGTATACCCTGAATACTTTATTCATGAGTGTTTTTCACATTTTGTGTGCACATCTATGTAGTATGAAGCACGTTCCAGAAAAAAAACTCACTATTCTACTAACTGGTCATTAACTTGACCAGCTGGACCCCTGTCTAGCCCTGTGTAATTGATCTGTAATCCTTCTTCTGAACATGCCTGACTGGTTTTCCTCAAGCTTACAAGAAATGAAGATGTCAGCTGTGATAAAATTCATTTTGCTGAGTGCCTACCAGTGCTGTTTTGAACCCTGACTACTGGAGCTTCTCTCAGTTTGGGGGGATGGAAGAGTCCAGGCTCAGTCTCTCACAGTGCCTAAGCATGCTGTTGGGTTTAGTTTCTGATAAGCTCTGTCTCTGAGCTGAGACATCCTCCTTTTTTATTTTGTCCCAAAAGAACAGTGTTTTCCAGGCCTCAGAACCAGGCCTGCTGCTGATTGTATTTCAGTGGATTCTGCATGCCATATCAAGGGGGTTACATTGCATTGTGTAGTTCCAGCAGAAGTTAAAACTTGTAATTTGTGACTCTACCTAGGTGTCATTTTTGTCTGATTTCATTGTAGCTGGGAAAGTTTGTCAGGAACTAAGGCAGAGTCCTCTTGTGTAGTTTAGAATCCTTTCTATTCCCTCTCACATTAACTCTGCTTTTTTACAGGTGAATTTTCTATACTGCTGCTTACCTTTGATATCAAGCTGAATAGCCTGGTGTTTGTTTTAAAATAATCTCTTGTCCCTTTTTGTCACGTGTGAGGAATGAGACAACTCTTGGTTCTTAATTAAAATAATTAAGAACAATTTATTAAAAGAACAATCAGAAAAAAAAATTCCAAGTACAAAATAATTATAAAGCCAAAAAAACCCAAAAACCGGGTCTGCAGTGATTAGAGACCTTGTTGGCTGAACCGGCTCAGAAGTCCCAAGGCAGAGACCTTACAACGCTGTGGAGACTTCAGCTACCCCAAAATCTGAATGGTTAAATTGCCTCTTTGAAAGAGGTAGAGGCCTGTGCTCCTACCACCAGGCTTCACCAGCAGCTAATCTGAGGTGAAAATGGCCCCTCCGAGCTGGTGGCCAGCAGTTTTACAAAGTCTGGGTCCTGCCCATGACCGTCCGCTGTCCAGCTTCCATGGTCCTGGATGATTGGTGGTGTCTTGAGGTGAGGTAATCTCAGTCTGCCAATGGCTCGCTGCTGTCTAAGGGAAAGATGTCATCGGCTCCAAGGGCGGGAAAAGTCCTCATTAAAATTCCAGGTTGCCATGGTGCTGAGCTGCCGACCAATGGCCAGGTTCTAAAAATAACTCCCTGTCGGTTAGAAGGTCTCCTTCTTGGCAAAGCTCAAAACTCACTTAAAACTTAGAAAGGTTAAGAACACTTGGTAAAAGGTCTAAAATTGGGTTATAAATATTTCAGAGAACTCTTAAAAACAGGGTAATTAACTTGGACACATACAGGAATTAAGACATTGTGGGTTTTTACAATTTTTAGGGACTAAAGAGGGGAACAAACTTACGGAACTTAATATTAACAAAGGATTTTTAACGAGGAATTATGTAAAACACTCTTTAACCAACTAGTCAGGGGAATAACTTTGGAACTTAATAACTCTCAACTGGGTTGATGGGTAATTTGAATAAACAATAATTAAACAATTAACAATTAAAAGTTGAAAACACTTAATATGCAAAGGCCAACACTCCATTTCATATATGACATCATGTGTCCTTTGTCTCCTACCAAGTAATTTAGTTTGCCACCTCCTCCAGGAGTCCATGCTTGAATAACCAGCCCATGAACTCCTTCCAAAGATAGTTCATATGAGTGTGTTCCTCTTTGAACAGAAGAGAGAGATGGGCATAATTTGAGTTGTGATTCATTAGACAGAATGTACTTTGGGAAGAAATGAGTTTCTGTCTTCCTTCTTCTGTCCATTGGCTGTAAAGAGAATATTGAGGTGTCCACACCATAAAGATTTGCATCTGGTCACATAAATACCATGTTTTGAAGAGTTTCTCATGATATTTGTGTGTAGTAAAAATTCATAAGCTGCACATGTGGTTTCCTAATATTTTCACAATAAATATGAATATGAAGAACAGCTTGTACTGGCTTTATTTAAACTTCTACAAAAGGAAGCAAACCCTGGTGACAGTGGGATCTGAGTCCCAGTTGTTGTGGTGGTACTGTGCTGCCAGATGTGGCAAAGCCACTGATAGCCAAAATGGAGAGAACTGGTTCTAGCTCATCCCCTAACTCTTGACTGCTCAATGAGAACTTCTGTGGTTGATCTCTGTTTCAAAACTGCTTTTGGGGGAAGAAGTGATGTAGTTTTTATCCTCAGAAGTGAATAGATAAAATTCTGAAGCTTGTGAATAGACCTTAATGGAAAGTGTATGCTTGGCTCAAATTATGTTGATTAAAAAAATTAATTGGGAATGAGAGTGTGTGAACAGTAGAAATTTTTTGTGCAGCGGATTAAAATATTGCTTGTGTGTTCAGATGCTGAATTACATGGATTTACAAGTTAATTAAGCAGGAGGAAAAGGTTAAACATTCAGGCAACTCCTCTTTACACAAAGGAGGTCTCAGCACCTCTTACAGCTCATGACTTTTTTTGTTCTGGGACAGGGAAAAGATCTTCAGGCAAACATGATGCCGCTTGTAAGTTGTTTGTGCCATGTGGAATTGACGGATGTTCTTCCAGCCATTTGCTTTAAAAGGGCTAACAAACAAAAATTCACCACATCAACTGGATAGCTCAAATTTTGAGGTTTTTGTCCCTTGTCATATTTCTGGAAAAGAGATCATTTAAAGACTTTCTAAACATTATGTTGCTGGTAGTAATAGTTATAAAGTAACATGTTTTACCTTTCACACAGCACTTGGGATGGGCCAGATTCATCTGAGGTCATGTTCTGGACATGTCTCAATAATCAAGTTCCCAGCACGTTTGCAGCACTAATGAGAATAGGTTTATATTTAGTGTTCTCTTGGTTTTCTATCCTTCCTTTTCTTAAAGCTTTGAAAAATAGATACTTATTATTAAGTGGTGTTGGGAAGATGAGATATCACTAAAGAAAGGGCTTAAAATGCTATGTATTAAAATTCTACTTCAATTTCTAAATACAAGAATTAATATAGTGTATTCTGCAACAGCTTTTTGTGTTGCTGTGACACTTAGAGAGCAATTGGCCTGTGCCTCTGAATGTGTGAATGCCTGAAATCCTCCCATATTCTGCCTGGAGACAAAAAGTGCTCTAAGAACTAGTGAAAGTCTGCCCCACTGAAGTTTTACTTCCTGTAGTTTTTATTACTCTATTCAGAACTGCCATCTCTGTGGCTTAACTGTTCTTCAGCAGATGGCATGGTATGTTTATGGTATTTAGCCAGCCAGTTAGTGCAGATTGAAAACATTTTGCTTGTGTTTTTGTTTAAAAAAGTGTTCTTTAACAACAAAACCAACAACAAAATCTGATACTGTCACAATTTGAGTGCTGGGATGGGTAAAAAGACCAGCTCCAGGTAGCTGCTTAATATTGTTAGTGTCTAATCTGGCAGAATTTGATTTTAATAATATTTCTGGTATTAGTTAATGGGGCAGAGGTATGCTTCAAGTGACAGGCTTTGCTTCAGGGTTTGCCATCTGTAATATAGGTGTTCATTTAAAGAAGAGTGCGGTGTCTTGTCACTGAAGAGATATTATTTAAGAATACAAATGTTGGTAGTGTTTGTCTGTGATCCAAAACTGAGATATTCATAAAATCACCTTTGAGTGACCCAAGGCTAAAACATACTGACATGATATAAAATCAGCTTTTTGTTTAGCTCTGCTTACTTTAGGAAAGATGTTTTTAAATAGTTATTTTGCTTTTATTTAAACTCTTCCATCTTTATTAGCAGTTTTATTGAATAAAAAGAAGTTGATCTTTGAAAATAGAAATGAAGACAAAATATATGGTCAATGTAGGCTGCTGTGGAGCTTAAAAACTTATTAGTGGCTCCTCAGAGTAGTTTCTCTGAGACTAGAGTCACTGAGATTGCATATGCCAAATGTAGTAACTGCCTTTGTGCAGCTATTTTTAGCAGATAGAAATTATGCTGAAAGTGAAGCTGTTTTTCATAAGCTCTGAGGAGGGAATAGTGCAGTGCACAAGGGCCTCGTGGGCTTAAGCTGCTCAGTGCTAAGGTGTATCTCAGGTACATTGACTTGTCTTCTGTAAACCGGTCCATCTTGATCAGTGTCCTGTCTGACAGGAGCTCAGCCAGACTTTGCTATTGATTTATTGATTTTTTGCTATAATTGATTTAAGTAGCAGTTCCAAACTTTAGGCTTCCAGTTGTTTAGTGGGGTTAAAAGGAGGTAAAGGAGGAAGAAGACATGCTCTCATCACCGGCTATCTGACTTCAGAGAGTTGCAGAGCATCTGATAAATGCAGAGGCGAGCCATGCAAAGCTGTACTGCCTTTTGAACTTCCCTGAAGTTCCTCTATTTCCATCTTCATCTCCATGAAAGAAGTGAACCCAATGGAGCTAGGCACTAGATGGGACTACATGGAAATGAGTTGCTTTTGCTACCCTATTCTTTTTGGCATGCTGGTAGCTGCATAGAGATAAGGGCAGGCAGAAAAGACCTAGTTAGTTAAATTTCAAAATATGCACTGATAATTAAGTCTCCTGTTTCTAGCTTTTCCCTTTGCTATCCTTTACTCAGAGAAGGGTCCCAAGTCATAGCTGTGACCAAAACCTCTCTAAATACAGTTAGGGATGTTCATGCGGTGGAACAGTCACATACCATCCTTTTTATAGAATGTGAATGGGTCAGGAAAGGTGATCACTAATAAATAACCCAATGCTCTTGCAGTGCCTTGCTCTAGCTTTTTCTATGAGATCCTAGCAATCAAATTGCAGACTTTTGGACTTCAGTGTTGATACTGCTGCTGCCATCATCCTCTCCCAGTAGATGTGGAAATGCATCATCTTAACTGTGGAATAAGTTGTAGGATTCCTCTTACCTGCTCTTGAATCACAAAGTTCCTCTGCTAAAACATCCCTTTGCTAGTGATAAGCATTGGGAGGGTTTTTTTGTGATGGCCAAGTTTGATGTTTCTAAACAGGAAGATTTGCACCTGGAAGACTTAGCACTTTGTACCCAATAAGCAGCCAGGACCAGGCAGGCATCCCCCCTTGGCTTTGGACAGGCAAATCCAGGTGGTCTAAGGCCAGGATGAATTAATAAGAGCTGGAATCAGACCTCTAGAGTGCCTCTGTATGCTTAATTAAGCCGTCCTGAAATGGATGAACAGTTTAACAAGTGTCATCCTTCTTGGCCTGAAAACTTTGTGGGTTGGAATTGTGCTGTGGTGGCTTCCTGAGAAGCAGCGATGGAGATGAAAACTGGGGTCTGATTTTTCTCTGTTTTGACAGGTTCCTTAGGGATTTTTATTAGTGGCATCAGACTTCCAGACAAATACGTTCCCAGGCATTTTACTCTGTGGTGCTGAGCTGTATGGGAACTGAGGCTATTCAGTCATTAGAACACTCAACTTACAAGCCTGCCTTTTGCCAAAATCTGTAGCAGAGAGTGGCGTGGGTCATGGCAAGTTGAAACAGTCCATGAAGCATAAGAACAGTAGGTGTTTTTTTGTATGTTAACTGCTGGGTTAGTAGTCTGCTGCTGCTCTGATCTTCAATTTTCCTAATATATCATATGGAATAAACCACCCTTGCAGTGGCACATTTTTAGCATAGGTATATTGCTAGTTTTTGGTCAAATTTGGTTTCAAAGCGCTTCTGAGAGGAATTACACAAAGCTTTGCAGGACTTCAAAAGTAGCTTTATTCTGCCTCTTTATTTGTGACAATATGTAAAAGATGGTGTCAATGAAGCAATACTGAGAAGTCAGAACCCAGTCCTGCTCCTTTTTCTGGCTCTATGAAATTAATGAAAAACAGCACGTTGTAGAATCATAGAATAGTTTGGGTTCAGAGGGACCCTTTAAAGATCATCCAGTTCCACCTGCCTGCCATGGCAGACCAGGTTGCTCCAAGCCCCATCCACTCTGGCCTTGAACACTTCCAGGGAGGGGGCATCTACTACCATCTTAAGCAACCTGTGCCAGTGTTTCACCATTCTCATTGTAGAAAATGTCTTCCTTATCTTTAGTCTAAATAGCCAAGTGTCACTGAAGGAGAGTCTAAGTAATTTACTGATGGATATCTGAAAGTTTCTAAGAAGGAAGATTTTGTGAACATCAGGACTGTTTATTTTTGTTACATCTTTGTCATGGATTTGGCCATGAGAATGGTGCTGTGAGTTGCTTTCTCTTCAGCCTGGGCAAAGATTTTGGTGAATGCAATCATGTCTCTAAAATCCTCAGAACTATCCAACCACAACAGGGAAAGTCAAGGCAGCATTTTGACTGAGAACAAATAAAAGGGATTAAAGATCTTGCCCTGGGGAAAACGCTCCAATAAATTTGCTAATTAAAGCAAGGCAGGGTGGGGAATGTATGGAAATCTGAGAAGCTGCAGAACACTCCTGAGAGCATTATGACCATCCTTGTCAAATGGGAGTTTTGACTACTATAGCTGCAGAATTCCACTTCTCTTGGAAGAAAACTCAGATTTGAATTTGGGGGTGGCTTCCAGGAGAAAGTGCAGCAGTATGAAGCTTTGAAACATGAATCACCTGAATATTGGCTAGTGTTCCACCTCCTTCTTCCTCCACTGCGTAAGCCTGTACTCTGCGGTCACAAGCACTTTATCAGTTGTGTGACCTTGAGTGGAAGAACACAATCAAGTGGAGAGCAAGTGGTCTCTTTCTGGCGGGGGGCGTTAAACGCATTCAGTCTGAATTTGTGCATCTTTCTTTTCAGTTGTTTAGTGAATCCCAGTCTTAGGCTTGCTCACTGTCTCAGAGTGAGAATTGAAACTTCTATGAAGATTTGTTAGGAAAAGGCTCTTGAATTCTGCTGGTGATACTGTCCACCTGGCAGAGTTGTCTTCACATGTTTATGCACTTTGGAAATTTGATTTGCATCTAATTTACCTTTTTTACTAACTACAGTGTCTTGAATATGATTCTGTGTGCCCTGGCAGCAAGGTTTCTGTAATCACAAACTGAGAAAGAACAGAAAGAAGCTTCCTCTGTAATTGGCCACATTGATTTTTGAATTAAAAAAATCAACCCATTAATCCATCCATTTAACTGGAGTTAAATCTGTGAACTGGAATAAGAGAACTAGAGACATCTCACATTTTGTCGCTTCATTTCTCAAAAAAATTGACTGAGTTTTACTTTAAGGCTCTCCTCTTCCATTCATGCCCTGTGAGTATTGAAGGTGATCTATATCCTAGCTAGCTTCCTTAAATATTCCTTGAACTGGAGGCTGGAACTTGCCCTGCTGCCCATTTAATAAAAGTGTTTTTTCGTTTTCTTTGTCTCCAAATAGCTCGAAGCATTCACTGTTGCAGTCCTCAAATCCACATGGACTTGATTATTTTAAAACTTGAGTCTTAAATATGTAATGCTTACATGTAAGTGATTTACATGTAGGATTCAGAATTGTTTGAAAGAATGATGGAAAATTATCTGTGCTGTAACAGCACTGTCTTGTGTGAGTTTCTTACAGCATTGGTTCTTGTAGAGGCTTAATGTCATAAATGTCTAAGTCAGACTTGCATTTTATTTCTTCTTACTCCCTACTGTCTTTTCTTGCCCTACATCTGCTTTTGACAAATTGTAGGTATAGGTTTCCGAAGAAGTTGGAAAGGGAGTATATGATTATAAATTGGAATTTTTTTCTTGTGGGAAAGCAGATGTAGCAAATCATGGTTTAAGGGGTTATGGAAAAAATGTTATAGCTGGCTGGCACTCTCCAGAATCTGAATTTGTGGACTGATATAAAGTAGTGTGCCTTCCAGTTTCTGAATTTAATAGGAAAGTCTTTAATTTTTTTTTTTTCTTTAATAATAGGTTTGGGTACTTTACTTCCAGGACCCTACATGTCACTTATTGCCAGAAGTGTTCCATTCTATTTTCTAAATCCCATGTAGTAATTCTCAGTTTAAATGTAGTCTTGCTGTAAACAAAGGTTGTTCTGGCAAATAAGACAAGAGGCATTCTCTTGTGAGAAGGAGCTGCAGTATGTGACTGCTATAATTAATTGATGTATTTATGGCTAAAAGTTCTGTACATGAAAAATCCAGATGTGTCTGATAGAAGAAAAAAGATATTTGGAGTGGATGATAGAACTGCAAAATCATGTATCAACTGTCTGATAAAGCTGAGACTCTTTCATTAATGTAAATATAAGCATATGTTATCTTAATGTTGGGGGTTAAGATTTTTCCTTTTGTTTCTTTCTCTCATGGAATTTTGTCCCATGTGTTGCTAAGAGACAATAATGACTGCTACTTAATAGAGACAAAAGATGTAGCCAAGGAGGAGGGGAAGGGCAGCTGGTTGTACTATTGTAGCTGAGGGGGCATCTTGGGAAGGGCAGAGATACTGTGAGATTTTGGCTGGGGGGTTCGGGGCCAGGCTCGGCTTCTCTCTCTCTCGCTTTTGGGGTTGGAGGCGGGACAGCCAGGTGGTCTGCGGTCACAGCCTGGAGGGTTTGCTGCCACTACGGAGCATTGTCCTTCCACTGAGTCTCCTACTGTGCGTGAGCCTTTGCTCATTAGAGCAGCTGTTGAACTGGGAACTTATTAACACCCAATCTGACTGGAAAGGACCCTAACCATCTATTCAGGGGAAAACCTGGGAGCCCGACCCTCTTCCTATTCCCGGACAGCATTTCTCCTCAGCTGCCTGCAGCAGCCATGCTCCACTGCTTTTTGCTGCTGCCTTGGGCTTTTTCGCTACACTCTAACCCAGCACCCGGTGTCCCCCTGACCCCCGTGGCTCCTGCTGAGACTGGAGTTTTCTGTTACATTTTGTGTGCCACCCCGCGGGGTGTGCCTGCTGCTGCCATCCCAGCCACCACTCCGAGGTTTCTGCTGCAGTCCATTTTTGCCATCCAGCTTGCCTGCCATTACCATGCAACTGAGCTCGCACCACAGCGCCCCCTGCAGGCGCGGGGAACCATCGCACCCACCCTGCCTGGCCAGGAGCCACCAGCGCCCCTGCCGGCTGTGAGCGGAACTGCACCGAAGGGGAAAGGGCCCGACAGCCGAGAGAGGCTGGCACTGGGTTCCTGGTTCTGTTGGTTGTTGCTGGCATAGTTATTGTTGTTTGTTTGCCTTGTTTTATATATATATATTTTTTTTTTTTTTTAATATATATATATATATATATATGTATGTATGTAAAAGTAAAGAACTATTATTCCTTTTCTCATATCTTTGCCTGAAAGCCCCTTAATTTTAAGGTTATAATAATTTGGAGGGAAGGGGGTCACATTTTTCTATTCCAAGGGAGGTTTCTGCCTTCCTTGACAAACACCTGTCTTTCAAACCAAGACACTTAATAGGCACAACTCTCACTACACTCCAGCTTTCAGTTTTTTAGAGATTGCAGCCAGGAATGAATTTGCTATACAAACTAGTAAATCACTGCACTAATGCACGAGCAAGAGAGACCAGAATACTGCAGCGTGTCTTAAAGGAAAGTGCTCCAGCTGAACCTGAAGACTCACTGCAGGCTTGAAGAGAGTGAATCTGTTGTTACAGCACATTCCCAAGTTGTAAAGTCACGTTGGACTGCTGCACTGTTCAGTCCTGGGAAATAAGGAAGACTGATTGGTGTTGCATACAAGACAAGAACATTATGGCAAAGAAATCCTGTAATGATGAAGAAGTCCAAAACTTGGTAACCTTTTCCCCCCCACCCCCCTCCAAGCCAGTACCAAAGTTGGATTGATTGGTGGAACACTGTATGCTAGAATGGTTTCAAATCTTACAGCCAAGGTAGAAAGTAGGTTGTAGACCTTTTTTTTGGGAGGGTGGTGGTTGTTGGGGAAAGCAATTTGAAATCAGACTTGAAAAGCCTTGAGGAAATAACCTAAATAGCCTGTATTTCAGGAACCTGGGATCTAGAAAGTGAAGAGGAGAGATGTTGAAATTTTATGTGCTGGGCCTTTGTAGATCAAGTAGGGATGCAGCTTTGTTGGTCTTAGCTTATAATACATGGATTATGCTTTTAAAGTATCCAGCTGTCTTCTGAACTGTCAAAGGAAGGGAGAGTGTTTTGTGTCTTCTTTATCTCCCCCATCTCAGAAAGCAGGTGCTATGGGAATGGAAGTAGAACAGCAGCATTGTGGATCTCCACCTCCAGTCAGTCTTAGGATGCTCAGGAGTTTTAATGTCTGCTTTGTTTTCTGGTTCTTTCCCAGGCAGCAGCATGGAACTAGTCTGATGTTGGACAACTGCACAGCAGCTCTCAGGGCCCCAAGCAACAGCAGTAAATCTGTCACACTTCACGTTCCAATTGCTCTGCTTCTGGCTGACCGTGGCTGTGAGCTGCTGCACACAATGGATGACAACACTGTTGGCTAAACTATCCCTTTAAAAAGTCTGGAGTTTCTGCTGTAACTGGCTTGGCTTTCCCAGTTGCTGGAGGAAATTTGGTAGCAGGCCAGTGGCCTCTTCACACCCTCAACTACCTTTTAAAGTGCTACAGAAGTGCTAATTTTAGTAAAATATATTAAAAAATAAAGTCTTGAGCAATGTAGGAAGAATCCCACGTTTGCTGATGGCACATAGGTGATACCATCAGTTGACTCATTGTTAGCAGTTACTAAACCAAGCAGGACTGTGCTCAAAGCACAGCTTGTGCTGATATTAAGCTGTAGCATTGGACCTGCGTTTAGACTAGAAATGGAAACAAGATGTGATCAGTTAGGGTTGAAGTTTCTCTCTGTTCATTTTGTATAAGTTTTAATCCAGATTTATTGCCTCAGCTTGCTGATCTCCATTGGTGCAATCATAATTGCTTCCACCAAAGTCTGCTTGTGCAGAAGTGATGGACAAAATTTCCGTGTTGGCATTCTTATAGCTTAGTTTGTGTTCCCCTTGTTGGATGACCAAAGATTTCCACGTGCAGACTTTTTTTTGGCTGAGAAAAAGACTTCTGTTAATAGTCGCTGCTTTTGTGACATGAAGTCCCTAAAATTTAAATCTTGGAAGATTTAACTTTGGGTGTGATCATTACCATTTTAAAGTTCTTAGAACAACAGTGGATGTACCGGGATTGAGTCAACCAGTATCAGTCATTTTTCTGTCTTGAAGTGTAAATGGCCCTATTTGGCATCAAGGCAGCAAAGTTTAACTGTGCAAGAAATGAGGGGATGATGCTTGGCTTAAAAAGAAATCAATTTCTTATTAAAACCAGATTTTATTGCTGAGTTATTTTGTATAGCAGTTTTTATATGTTAGGAATATGTATTTAGATACTTGTTCAATTGGGTGAATCAGTATTCCATTGTATGTATTGTTTAGAGAAGTCAGTCTCAGTAGATGTTTGTTCCTTATCCTTTGGGCATGGGTAGGAGAACTTAGTTACTACACAGTTTGTAGATTGTTAATGGGTATTGATCAAATCACTGTGAGGAATTCACATGGCAAATGACCTTTCTAACAATTTCTCCGTTACGTAAATACTCTTTCAATGACTAGATCACCTTCCAGGAGGTTTTGCTGCCTAAATGGAGTGTTGTGAAAACTTGTAAGACTTTCTTTTAATCACCTAATGGACTAAATCGAGAATATTCTTCCAGTGTTAAATTACATAAAAAGGAAGGGGAAATGTCACTCAGTTATTACTCTTTACCTAAGAGTTTTAGCTTGGCTTTCTTATGTGTAGAAAGAAAACATGCCAGACTTTCAGAAAGAGACAAGTTGGAAAGTGGAAGTAGAAAACTTAGATCCTGTTGGATGACGTGACAGCAGAGCTCTGAGTGATGTTCAGGATGGTCAGGAAACCTTGGCTTTGACCTGCGTAGCAATGTGTTCCATAGCCAACAGCCTCAGGATGCATTCATGAAGGTGGGAGGTGTAAGAAGTAGTTCCCAGTAGGATCAGGGTTTCCAGGAGATCTCAGTTCTTCATTAGGTGTGTTAGACCAAGCCCATGGGTGATGCAGTACTCTTGGTCTCAGCAGTCTTAGCCCCCTCCCACCCCCTCAGCAGCCAGCAGAAATGTGTTGCTTGATATGGGGTAGGGTATAGCTGCCCCTGACCAGCTCTGTGTCTGCTGGTGCTATGAGCAATTTCAGAAACTCTAGAGAAACCAAAGAAATCACTTTGATTTTTGTTTTAAATTATGCTATTACTGGTGTTCAGGAGAAGCAACCGTATGAAGGAACTAAAGGCATCTGGTGACTTAAATGTATTCATTTAGAGTTACAACATGTAAAAGTCCTAAATCACAAGATCTTGTTTATTAATATTACTAGCACTGTTTGTTTCCATGTATAACTCCTCTCTTTTTCTAATAAATACATTAATTTCTACTCCATGTTAATTTTAAGAAAGATGTTCATGTCTCTCTTAGACCTGGTTCTGCCATCTTTTTTCTCTGCCTGTTTTTTTTTTTTTTTCCAATAAATATGGCAAATAATTGGTTTTCTCTCTTCACCCTGAAGCCAGTGCTAACAATCAGTAACATATCATCATCTTTTCATGCTTCAAACGTGATTCAGTTAAGAAACCTCTATTTTTGCTACAGAAGGGCCCATAGCATAGTGGGAGATAGTGAAGAATGTTTCATGTTCTTGGCTGGGGTAGCTGTGTGTTAGCTAAAGGATACTTGCACTTTTTCTAAAGCTGGCCTGTGTTAACAATGCTTGTGTGTATCTATTTTCATGTTAATGGTGATTTAACCAAATGAGATACCTGTAATTGCATGCTCTCTCACCTGCAGCCTGATCAGCATCGGTTGAATTGAAAAATTGAAGAGGAGATTTTGATATTTGATTGAATTTAAAGACTTGGTGGTTTTCTTCATAAACTATGCAAGTTATCACAGAATGATTTGGGGTTTTGGGACCTTAAAGCTCATCCGGTTCCAACCCCCTGCCATGGGCAGGGGCACCTTGCACTAGAACAGGTTGCTCCAAGTCCTGTCCAATGGAGCCTTGAACACTTCCAGGGATGAGGCAGCCACAGCTTCTCTGGGCAACCTGTGCTAGGGCCTCACCACCCTCACAGGGAGGATTTTCTTCTCAATATCCAGTCTAAACCTGCCTTCTTTATGCTTCCTCATTTGATGTTTTGAAATGGAAGCTGATAGTCCGAGTCTGCATTCCTGCTGCTGGTTTTGAGCTGTTTGCACGTGTGGGGAACCTTTATCACAGCTGTAACTTCTCCTTGCAGGCTCCACAGAGCTCAGTGTGCAATTAAACAGACTCAGGTAACTGTTCAGAAAATAGGAAGGGAGATTGAAGAAAAGCTGAGATGTACATCTACAAGGAATGAACTGGTATGTTTGATTTATTAAAACCTTATTGTATGGGCTTTCTGAAGCATCTGACTGATGTCTTGACCGTAAGCTTGGGGGTTTTTTTAACACTTGAAATCTTCCTTTACACCTGTCATTTCAAATGGAAACTCATCTGAGAACTGTGTAAGGTCATGAATTTGAGTTATGTGTGTTACTCGGATTGCTAAATTGGTTATCCCGTTTTTACCTTTATTTTGTACAATCATGCTATCAAAGCGTAAACTTTGCCCAGTGCACGAAAGAGGTCTTTCAGCGAAAACAAACTTCTAATGATTTATATGAAACTTGTCAGGAACCTGTGGTGGATTTAGAGTGAGGTGAGTCTACTGACTGTATCTTCTTGCACCCTGACTCCCTTTGGATGAACAGAATTCATGCAAATGCTGTTACTCAAGTGACATATTCGTTTCAAGCAGAAATTGTACTAGATCTTACAATGGCTTTTGACAATTTGTTTTGCCTGCTCTCCTCCTTTTTCCAGAGAAGTCTGTTGGCATTAGTTTCTGCTTTCTGTTCAGGAAAGCTGATCTTGGTTCAAAGCAATGAGTTGACAGAACAGGAGTGGTTTGTGGTGACTTCATTATGTTGGTACTCACTGGTATGTGTCTGGTGCCTTGTACAGGGAAGGGCACATTTGCAGTGTGAAGTTAATTTATTGCTGTAAAGCAGATTCTGGGTCGAGAGTACTCAGCTAAGTTCCAAAAGTGTTGAACTAGTTCAAGGATTTGACAAAATGGAAAAAATGGGAACTTATTTACCCACTGTAATTACAGTGGTTACCCTGTAGATGAAGAGGTGAAGAAGTCACCTTCCGTAAGGGGCAATGTAAAATCTCCTGTGAGTCATTCCAGCCCGGAGCTTCTTTGCCTTCTGCTGGTATTTTGACTGTTTAACCATCATCTTGTCAGTTACGGATATCCTTGTCCCTCCTTGCAAAGGCTTTTCATTTTTAAATATCTGAGAGCAAAACTGTATCATACAATCGTAGTATGTTTTTGGTTGGAAGGGACCTTAAAGATCATCCAGTTCCAACCACCTGCCATAGGCAGGGATACCTTCCGTTAGACTAGGCTGCTCCAAGCTCTGTCCAACCTGGCCTTGAGTACTTCCGGGCATGGGGCAGCCACAGGTTCTGTGGGCAACCTGTGCCAGGGCCTCAGCACCCTCACAGCCAAGAATTTCGTTCCCAGTATCCCATCTAACCCCGCCTTCTGGCAGTTTGAAGCCATTCCCCCTTGTCCTGGCATTTCGGGCCCTTGTCCAAACTCCCTCTCCGGCTTTCTTGGACCACTGGCAGGGGCTCTGAGGTCTCCCTGGAGCCTTTTCTGTTCTCCAGGCTTAACACTCTCTCAGCTATTTCTTTGTATCCTCTTACTCTCATCATCTTGAAGCTGGGAATTGAATCTAACAGTGCAGCTTGAACATCTCCAGCCTTTTTCCAGCTCCTGCCTCCACTTTGTATGGACTTCTTACTGCTCACCTTCCCTCTTGCTGGTGAGCCCTTTGCTAGGGAATGAATGCTCATCCTGCTGCTAGTGCTATGCTGTCAATTTTTATGTCCTGCTGAAGCACCTCTCTTAATTTTTGCTCTGGGCTCAAGAGAGGAGATGCATCCCACAGGAGGAACAAGCACTGTGGCACACAGCTGAGTTGCTTTCCTTCCAAAGCAGCAAAATGATTAAAGTCTTTGGAAATCCGTTTCCTGTGGTAATCTATGAACTCAGTTCTTAGTCAGGCAGGTGCTAGTCTTGTCCTGTTTTTTCCTTCCCTCCTATCACCTTTTTATGAAACTGCTTCTGTGCAGAGAAACTTTTTTTTTTTTTTAAATCTGTATTTCTTCCCACAGAAAAAGGAGAGTGAATGTTTACAGTTGAAGATCTTGGTGCTACGTAATGAACTGGAGAGACAGAAGAAGGCCCTTGGTCAAGAAGTAGCCTTGTTGCATAAGCAAAAAAGTACTTTGCTTGACAGAGGTAAGTGTAGAAACCTTAGCCTAGTTTTTGACCAAAATGAAAGTGCTGGTTTCTCTTCTATTTTTATTGTCTGGCTCTAATGTGCTTGTGTTTTTTCTTCATCTGAAATTTGCAGCCAGGTGTAATTTCTTCCCTCTCTCTGTTATACTGAGTTTTAGACAATGATTTCTGGTATCTTGTGTCTAAATAACTTCTTACTATGACACCTCTCCAAAGCAATCTTAAATCTGTGTTTAACTGACATTTTATGAGAAAATCAGAACTACAGTATAGTACAGTAAACATTGCCATGATAAAGGGACTTCATAATGTCATGAGAGAAGTTTCTGTACCTGTGATTTTGATTCCATTTTAAGTGTTAGAAGACAAAAATCCCTCGTAATATTTTGATATGTAAGTGACAGATGAAATGCTCAGTTATCTTCGTATCATCCTTTACCAGGCAAGTCTCCTATAGTGAAATGCTGTATCACTGCCTCTTTGGAGGTCACCAACTACATACGTGTCTGATCTTACTGCAGGATTTTTTGTTTTCAGTACTTAGCTGAGTCTAAGAATGATGGTTTTTACCATGTACTTTATTCTGGCTATGCAAGTATTAAGACCGTATAACTGGATTACTGCACTGTGTGATTGTGAGAGGAATAGGTATTAAAGGAGGATGAAATCTGATGGGTTGTATTTGGCTGGTGAATGGTGTGTAGTGCATGAAGACAGGTGCTCCTCCTGTGCTGGCATTCTCTAGTTTGGGACCATAATATGGAAAATGGGCCGGTAAGAATAAATGGAGGATTATTGCCAGCATTCTGTCAGTATCTACTTTTTAAACTTTGGATAACTAAGAAAATACTTTATTTTTCTTTTTCCTGATTCCTCGTGTTGCTTAGAAAATGCATTTGGGACTGAATACCAGAAACTTGAAGAGCATAATGAATCTCTCCATGAATTAAGAAAGGAATGCACTGCTAAGAGGTAAAAAGACCTATGTTTGTTCTGTAACTGGAAAAAAAAGACAGGGTTGAGAGTAGGCCATTGAAAATGGGACTTCTGGCACCAAATTCTTCCTCATGTTGCCCTGAAACTTTTGTTAAGACATCCCTGCTACAATTTGTAGATATCTAAAGTGATAATTACCAGTGGCAAGCCTAGAAGAGAAGAAACAGATGCTTGGTTGTATGTGTAGACTCTGATAGGACTTTTAGGTCTGTTTTAGTGTAACACAGTTTTGTAACCCCTGATTCTTGCAGTCAAAATATGTCTATAATGTATGGTACACCTGAAAACAAAAATGAGTTTTGTGTGCAGTATTATTTTTTTGGGTGGATTTACCTAACTTTTTGGAGGATAGGAACTGATCATTGGAAAGCTGCAGAAGGGATATGACAACTTAATACCTTTCTATGGAGCTTTTGAAGAAAATAATGATTTTGGAATCTCTTTCCCCAAAGAGAACAGTTTTTGAAGACAAATGCCCAGCAGGCTATTCGATGCAAGCAGTTGCTGTCGGAGCTATCCTACATCTACCCTATTGATTTGGTATGTTTTCAACATCCTAACAATCTGCTCGATGTGAAATGGACTTCCTATTTATTATACTGCAAGCAAATGTCATGCTTTGTTTGTGATAGAATCTTCTCTTTGCTCATCCTGTTTATTTCAGCTTTTTCTTACATTTGGCCCTTAGATTACAAACTTTACAGGGAGGCAACTTATGCCAGCACCTCTTACACAGTCTCCTCTATAAAAATAGAATAACTATAATTTAATGGATGTTTTCCATTTTGTGTACAATTACATAAAGTAACCCTGATAGTAGGCTAGCTGAGTGCACAGAAACGTGTTAAAATGTTGAGCTTCAAAATCTTTTATATAACAAATTAATATGAAGCTCCTCACCCTTTAAAAATTTGCATTTATTTTCTGAACTATGTGAGATGTGGATTAAAATACTGTGTCAGTCACTCTAAGTTTAGTTGAATATTTAGGGGTTTTTTTATTTTTATTTTATTGTTTGTTAGCTTTGTTGTTGTGTTTCATGCAGGTTTTTGTGTTCTGGATGTTATTGTTCCAGTCTCACTTTCCACTGTTGATTTTAAATTTACAGAATAACCAAAAGGATTACTTTGTTTGTGGAGTCAAGCTTCCTAATTCTGAAGACTTTCAAGGTAGCCGCATATGCTTAATGTAGTTGTTACATTTAATGCTGCTGCTAAACTTCGTAAAATTAAGAAAACTGGTAGCAATAGCTTGGAGTCCAAATTTTTGACCAGAAAGATCTAGACTAGAAGAAAACTTAGGAATCATTTATTGCTACTTCCTAGCTAAAGCAAAGGAGGTTTCTGTTGACTCTTAGTAAAGCACGTCTGTGTTCTAAGACTCCATATTGAAACACTGGAGCAGGTTACGTAGAGAGGCAGGGGAGTCTCCATCCTTGGGGATGCTCAGAACCCAGATGGATACAGTCCTGGGTAACCTGTTGTGGGCAAACTGCTCTAACCCGGAGGTGAGGACTGTGCCATTCCCAGAGGTGCCTTCCAAACTCAGTGATTCTGGAAAATATTAGTGTCTGACCTAAAATTCCATTGGAGCTGCCTTTAGTCCATAAATCTTGGCGGGGCAACAGGCATGAAGCCCCATTTGGTTTGCTGTAGTTGCTGGTGAACTTGCCAAATAAATACCTTGCAAAAAAAGACTTTGAACCTATCTGACGGTATGGAGTACATTGCAAGTGACCTTCTACTTTAACTGTCAACCCTCATCCTACTGCAGAAGCAAATATATCCTGTGCCTGCCTGTATAAAAGTTGCACAGGTAACTGCATACATTCATCTACAAATGTTTGACGTGAACTGGAAATTCATTAAAATCCCCTTGAGGATTTCTTGCCCCCAGTACTTGTTCACTCTGGTTTCTTGAGCAAAAACCTCCATTAATTGTCTAACTCTTTAAAACCACCCCATAGTAATTAACTTGTACTAATAATATGTATATCGGATGCTAGAATATTGGAGGAGTAATCTTTAAAACAAATTAATTTGTCAGTAGGACAAAAATCAGTCTATTGCTTTGTTTCCCGGATTGCACTAAATGTGGTAATGAACTCAGTTTGCTAACTCTCGAGGAATCAGTGGTGTGCCATCTTCTGGCCCATTTTCAGTTTCCTGGTATTAATTCATTGCAAAAGAATTACTAATTCTTTCTCCAAGTCTCTAGAAATATTGTATTTTGAGGAAGAAGTACTAAGCATTCAATTTAGTGAAATAGGCAGTTAAATTTGAAACCCAGCTGTCTGGCATGGGTCTTATCTCAGACTCAGTAGATACTATTTTTTAAAAAATCAGGCGTCTGAAGGATAAAAAAAAAAAATCCCTAAAAAGCCAGTTTTGCTGCGAATTTTGAAGCTTTTTTACAAAATCCATTTTGAAAGAGGTGTAACTTAAATATGTATAGCATGATAGGCTCTGTCATGAGCTCAGTAGGGTTGTTGAATATCATTATAAGCTTTCTTGCAGGTCCTCTGTTTCGCTGGTTTCATGGATACATCAGAAGGGATGAGTATTATGCTGTTTGTATCCCTTAAAAAGAATTAAAAATAAAGAAAAGAGAAAGGAAAAGCCTTTATATAGCCAAAAGATGTAGTTTGAATCGCAAGACCTATGTGTATTCCTGGCAGGTGAAGCTTAAGGTTGAAACCTTAAATATCAAATTGAAAATGTTACTTTAAAACAATGGGTTAATCTTAAGTTTTTCCAATTATTGCCAGAGAACAGAGTTCATAGCTTGGGGTTGGTGTCTCTCTAACTGATCTCACTCATGAATAAAGTTAAGGAAAATGCAAATTTCCCCTGATCCCACGCAGATGTGTCAAATCCATCTAGAGAAATGCAGAAAGCTTAATACTTGAACTTTTGTCTTGGGAATTTTGTTTTGCTTTTCCCATCTCTTCTTTACTCTCCCCCATCCAGGCAGTGTAGCTTTGAAAGTAAAATCTGCAGAACAAGCCATCACTCATTTTTTGTGCCTGGTCACAAGAGGCAAACACAACACAATGAAGTGCAAACACTTGCAAAGCCCTCCAAAATGACTCCAGGCCTCCTGTTCTTGAGTTCTGACTTCTGAGAGCTGCATTAATTGTCATTCTCTGAGCAATAAAGATGAATATTAGGTTTCAGTGAATACAATTAATAATGGAATCTTTTCATCGTTGACAGCAAAAGATGATGGAAGCATTGCTGTTGCCCTGGGCTATACCGCTCACCTGGTTTCCATGATATCCTTCTTCTTACAAGTGCCACTCAGGTATCCTATAATTCACAAGGGCTCCCGGTCTACAATCAAAGATAATATCAATGACAAACTGACGGAGAAAGAGCGAGAGTGAGTATGTTATAAACACACTGATGTACTTTGTTCAAAACAACAAATCAACACCAAAAAAACCCACCTTAAACAGTTTTGGGTAGTCTGAGGTGATATGGAATTTGAAGTTACTGTTTTCAGTAGCCGTGGAACAGTCGTTGAGTTTCTCTTGTTGGAATTCTGGAATGCAATAGAGTAACTCAGCTTTGTTATTCTGGGTCTGTTGGCACATATATGGGTTTAATTTGGTATCCAGTAATGCTAGAAAAACTTAAATAGTGTTTTTTAGTGTTTCATGAGTTTTGGCTTCTGTTTGGAAAACTTGCCTTCCGTGTTTTGCTACTGGCTGTGGGAATGAACTGCAGATACCAAGTGTAGCCTCACTGGAGAGCTGCTGCTAGTGCTGGAGTAGTGGTTGATAAATGGGAGAAAACAAATAGCTTTCTTTTAACACAGAATTTTTTAATCAATTGAAAAAGCACAGTAACCTGCTGCCTACTATAAATCAAAATATTCAGTATAGAGCTTTTCATTTGTTCTGTAATCATTGTCTTTGAACATGTAGCTACATTGTTATTGTTTTCCTTCTAGGAAACTATCTTGCTGTCTTTAAATTCACTCCCTGAATGTCTTCTGCGTTTTGGAACTTTGCCTATTTTCCCGCTGTCTTTGCACCTGTGTGCTCTAATATGAAATTAGTGGCAATTATTGGTTAAGGTTCACTTTGTTGCCTGAAGCCACTGAACTCCCAGGAACTGAACACTGACCATCGGTGGAAGGCCAACTGCTCCATTCAGTGGCACTGGCACAGTTTGCCCAGAGAGTTTATGGACTACCCATCCCTGGAAGTGTTCAAGGTCGGGTTGGATGGGGCTTGGAGCAACCTGGTCTAGTTGATGGTGTCCCTGCCCTGGCAGGGGCTTGTGTTGAAATGAGCTTGAAGACCCTTAACAACTCAAACCATTCTGGGATACTGCAACCCTCTATGTTTATAGGTGGCTGCAGTCAGGCTTGCAGCGCCAATAACTTCGTTTTTCCACAAAAGTTTGAAAAAGGAGCAAAGGAAATGACTGAGGAGAAATGAACTTTTGGAAAGTAGTTGACTCTCTTGACAGGAAGCTGTGAAAAGGCAAATTCTTCTCTTTGGAAATATGCAGTCAAAAGTATTACAACATTTTAACTAATTCCTCATAATCCAAATCAAGATGAAAGGGTTTTATTGTGCCTAGTTGACAGGATTGGGATGCTTGAAAGTGTCTGATTTCTCTTTGAAGGTTAGTGACTTTTGGCAGGACAGGCAAGGTAATTTGCCTTAAAATTTAAACTTGCTGAGGTCTTCCTGTTTTGACACCATAAAATACAACTATGAATCTTAACCAGTAATTGCCACTAATTCTGTAATTATGTCTTGTAAAGTAGTTTTGATACCATTTTAATGACTTATCCAAACACACTTCCTAGGTACCTTAATAGAACATTGACCTGTTTTGCTTCAGTGTAGTTCTTGAAGCAGATGGTCATACTCCTGCCTGTACATCACTTTGAAAAGAGTTGCAAACTAGAACATCTGTATATTGAAAACAAATTTCAGAGTAGTAGAGGTCCTTGTGTGTGGCTGTATAAAGATTAATTCAATTTCCTGTTCTCTCAGACAGATTGGAAAGTTTAGTCCTTCATGCTACAGCCTTCCAAGCTCTTGTGACTTAATACTTGAGTTCACAACAGATTCCTGAAAAGGAGAAAGTTTAGCTAAATATTATAATCCCTGTTGGGCTATTTACCTGTGTTGTGCAAGATTTTTTCAGGATTAGCTCCTGCTAGAGATCTTACCTTCCCAGCTATTGGAGAAACAATCCTATCAACCCCAAGGTCTTACGTCAGCTGCCTTAAATTGCAGTTTTCTTTCTGATAGATCATTTTTCTCCCTTGCTCCTTATTATGTTGAGCACAGCAGTTAAACATGCATTATTAAATTTCTTTATTTCAGTCACCTGTCCTTTAGCAGCTTTTCAAACTCCAACATAAATTGTTGAGTAATTGCAGTGAGGTAATCTCTATATTTGATCTTTACTATAACACATAGCGTCCTCATTATTGATTAGGTTAAATATTTTACTTGGCTTTTTTTTATTGCAGGGTGTTGGAGGTTAGGATTTTTCTTGGTTTTTTTTTTTTCTCTCAGGAAATTTTTCTCCCATTTATTGCCTAAGAGATGGGAACGATGGATACTTAAGAGAGACAAAAGATGTGGCCAGAATGGGGGAGGGGTTGCAATTTGCTACTATCTCTTAGCTGGGGGTTTTTCTCTTGGGAAATGCACAGATACCGTGAGAATTGGCTGGGGGTCGGGGGCTGGGCTCAGCTCTCTCACTCTCTCTCTCAGGATTGGAGTGGAGACACCTGTGGTTTTGGTGTTGGACTGCTGCTGCCTGGGGGATTCGTTGCCTCTGCGGAGTTTTTTGTCCTTCACTGCTTCTCCTTTCTGGGGGTGAGCCTCTGCTCGAAAGAGCAGCTGTTGAAGTGGAACCTTTTCAACACCCGGCCTCACTGGGAAGTGCAGCCTGACCCCTCTCTGGAAGGAGTGTCTCCTGGCTGCTTGCGGAAGCCTGGCTTCCCCTGCCCTGCCCTGATGTTTTCTGCCAGTTCTTCGGGCTTTTTTGCTACACTTTTTACTCTACAATTGGTATCCACCCGGAGCCCTGTGGTTGCTGTCACTGCTTTGGAGTTTTTGCTACACTTTGTTTTGCCGCCCCGGGTGCGCTTGTCTCTGCTGTTCAGCCTGCTGCTCTGAGGTTCCTGCTATGTGAAAAGCTACAATCCATTTTGCCATCCAGAGTGGCCCTGTGACTGGCTCTTTCCCAGGAGTTTGCAAAGGGAGCCCCTTTTCTCTCTCTCCTCCGGGCTGAGGCGCCCTTAACCATGTGGAGAGGTGGCCGAGCTCGCGCCACAGCGCCCCCTGCAGGCGCGGGGAACCATCGCGCCCGCCCTGCCCGGCTGGGAGCCACCAGCGCCCCCTGCCGGCTGTGAGCGGAACTGCACCGAGGGGGAAAGGGCCCGACAGCCGAGAGAGGCTGGCACTGGGTTCCTGGTTCTGTTTGTTGTTGCGGCCGGTGGTGCTGTTTGTTTGTCTTGTTATACATATATATTCTAGTAAAGAACCGTTATTCCTTTTCCTGTATCTTTACCTGAAAGCTCCTTAATTTTGAAGTTACAATAATTTGGAGGGAAGGGGTTCATATTTTCCATCCCAGGAAGGTTCTCGCCTTCCTTGGCAGACGCCTGTCCTTAAAACCAAGACACAGGGTTTCTCCAAGATCCTTATTAGGAGTTTCTAGAAATTGTTCGTTGGGGTTTCACTTGAGCAAATTCATAAGTACAGGTGTTTGTTTTTAAAGTTATACTGTATAAAGGTGTTAACTACACTTTCAAGTTTCTCTACCAACTTTTCTAAGCCCTCCTGTTGAGCTGGTTAAATATTTTGAGAGCTTTCACAAGGTAAGTAACTTCTGGGAAATGCTTCATTTGATTCAGATTGGTTTACTTGCATGATCCAGGTCACTGGTCACTTCTATGAGGACCTTGAGAATTTTCAATTTTTTCTGCTACAATAACTGTTATATTGGGACTTTGAAGTAGGAGGCTGTGGTGAGAATTTAGCACTTGTCTGACCACAGTACTGAATGTAGAATGAAGTATAGAGTGACTGCCAGTAGCATATAGGATATGGTCAGCCTTGTAGTTGTAGGGATATTAGTGTTTATAATTTGTTCGATAACTGTTCCCCTTTTGTATTCCAAAACCTAATTTTGGTACTACCAAAATGCTCTTAAGTTTTCTCCCATGATGTCTATTTTCATGACTTTTTGAATTACCACACTAAGGCAAGAATCTAATTTTTACTAAATTTCTCATTAATTCACTTCTTCCCTGGTCCCTTTTAGCATCTCCAGAGTGCATGCAATATGTAGGAAATAAGAATTCTCTGAAGTTCTGGAGTCTGAAAGATTTCAAAGCAATGAGTGCACTTTGAGTTGGTTTGCAGAAGATGCCGTGTTTGGCAGGAGTGTTGACCTGCTGGAGGGGGCAGGAAGTCTCTGTTGAGGGATCTGGACAGGCTGCATTGGTAGGACAAGGCCAGTTGTATGAGGTTCAAGAAGGCCAAGGGTTGTATCCTGCCCTTGGGTCACCACAACCCCATGGAACGCTGCAGTCTTGGGGCAGAGTGGCTGGAAAGGTGGGGAGGGCCCTGGGGGTGCTGATCGACAGTGGCTGAACATGAGCCCAGGTGTCCCCAGGTGGTCAAGAGGCCAATGGCACATGGCCTGTACCAGCAGTGGTGTGGCATCAGGCCCAGGGCAGTGGCTGTCCCCCTGTGCCAGGCACTGGTGAGGCACCTCCGATCCTGAGTCTCTCTCAACAAGAATGACATTGAGGAGCTGGAACATGCCCAGAGAAGGGGACAGAGATGGGGAAGGGTCTGGAGCACCAGGAGAGGCTGAAGGAGCTGGCTAAGCTCAGGCTGGAGAAAAGGAGGTGCGGAGGGGACCTTTTCACTCTCTACAACTCCACAGGAGGGTGCAGCCAGGTGGGGGTTTCTGTTCCCAGGTAACAAATGACAGAATGAGAGGAAACAGCCTCAAATTGTGCCAGAGAAGTTTTAGGTTGGATATTAGGAAACATTTCTTCTTTGAAAATGTTGTCCAGCCCTGGTACAGTCTGGTACAGGGGTAGAGTCAACATCCCTGGAAGGATTTAAAAGCCATGTGGATGTGGCACTTGAACATAGGTTAGTAGTGGCCTTGGCAGTGCTGGACGAGGGGTTGGGTTTGGGATGTTCTTAGAGATCTAAGAACCTTAATGATTCTATGATTCTATTGATATGTAACTCCCAAATTTAAGCTACTTAGACAGCAACATGTTTCACTCTTCAGTGATGAACAAGCATGTTTGCAGAATAAATCACCAAAATTCTTTGGCACTGTTCTGGTGGAACTGAAACCTAACACTTCATCACATGCTCAGCAACATAGTGAGAATGCTGAGATGAAACTATTTCTGATATGTTCTGGTACTGTGTCTCTCAAGCCCTGTATTTAATGCTTCTGTTAGTCTGCTCCCAGATTTTTAATAAAGAATGGCTCCCAGTTTAGTGCAAAATAGGGATTGTTATGTCTGGAGTGAGACATACTTTGTGACATTCTCTGTGTTGGTGTTGCTGCTCATGTTATGGTATTTTTTAATATAAACAGCTTGGAAATATATATGTATCCCTCTAAGAAAAAAAAAAAAAGTTTTTTTAAGTTTAATCACCTCTCAGGTATGCTTTGTATATCTGGACAAGTGAAATGCACATTCAGACCAGTTATTTATGTTGAACTTTTGCACTGTCATTCCTACTATGTCTCTTAAAAGATTTTCAAGGACTCTTAACTTCCCTGCTAGGTAACTTGGAACTGGAAGCCGTTTCAAGAAATAGTTTTACTAACATTATTTCTCTGTAATAATAGTACAGAGAAATCAAATAGTACACACAATCTGACTGATGCTACAACTTCTTCCCACCAAAATGTGTTAAGGGAGGACTAGTAGGAGCAGTAGTATGAAAGTGGCCACCTCAGTGTCAGACTTCAGGTTGGGGAAAAAAATGAAAGGGAAGAAAATGGTATCAATGCCTAAAAAGGTTTTATATTTAAAAGGTAGCAAGAATGTTGTCATTTGCAAGCATATCTACTGGAGCACTTAAAGACATTGCAGAGTTGTCTGATCTTCAGGAAGGGCTATTTTTTTTGTCATATGTTTAAATATTGAACTTGTTGCTATTCAATGTTATAAAGGTCAAAAGTAAATATAAAATTTAAAGGTAATGAAACAGGACCTGGACTGTCATGGAAGAAACCTGATCTAGTCTGGCGCATTTTTTGCAGGAATATTTGACATTAGTTGATCTGAGGTAACAGTAAACAACTGCAAAGGTTTCCTTGGCATTTTGTAGTTTATAGAAAGATTTTTTTTTTTCTTTCACTCTGCCTGACAAATACAGACAGCAAAGGCCAAATGGTTCAAACAGCTACCATGCAAGTCTTGGGCATATGCATTGAGGCATCTGACATCTTTGCAGTTGTTTTATTACTTTGATGTACCTCAGGAACCAAAAGTTGTATGAAATGATATAAGGGGGAGTGAAATTGAGGATGCTACCTTGGGTTACTTGTCCTGTCTAAATACCTTCTGTTGTCATTAAAATAAGAAACATCTGTCTGTTGCAATACTGGGTCCTCATAGAAAACAGGATCAAAATACAACTGAATAATAATAGTAACTAAAGGGGATAGGTTTGTTCCTGAAGTAATTTCCTGGAAAGTATTTCTATGATGTGGAGTTATACCTCAAATTTGTCTTTTTCTGCAGCTCATCTTGATCATTATTGAGCACCTCAAGCATGCCAGAAAATTGCAGTGATTAGTCAGTTTTTGTCTTGATGTTTGATTTCTCTAGGTGCTGATACTTTAAAGGCTAGTTTGATTTCATTGCTGTAGCCCTTGTGGGAAGGGCAAATGTATAAATAAAAAAAAACAGGTCACCCTCCACTGGGATGGTGCAGACTTGTTGCAACTGAAGAGTGTATCAAGCATGAACCACAGGTGTCCTTCTTGGGTCTTCAGAGTGGTTCTGGATTCCTTAAGGTTGCAAAGCGTTGAGTAAGTTTATCCTAACACAGCTAAAGTTGATGTACAAGGTCTGCAGCACCTTTCCGTGTGGGGAATGTTGATGTATCTCCACAGTTTATTGACTGAACCTTGAACTCAAACCTTAACAGACTGGATTACTCCAGTTTAGGGTGCTTTTCATTAGTTTAGGGAAACAAATTCCAGAGAAGGAGAAATTCAGGTTAAGTAAGTCAAGCAGGACATATTTTGAATCTGCACATACTCAAGCAGTTATTTTTGGTACAATGGTGTGTTTTAGACCTACTCATTTGCACTGCTCAGGAAAACTGGTTTGTTGTGTGTGGTTCACACAGTGTTAAACTATGAAAACTGAGTTACTGACAGTGGAAGTTCTGATGTAAGAAATTTCAGGCGTCTGAATAAAGCAAAGATACAGGACTCCTTGCCAGTTCTGCTCCAAAACTGCCTCCAAATTATCTTTCTCAATGCATTATCTTTAATGTCTTTTAAGTGTGGCAAGGTGGATTTGTGAATAAGTGGAGATAAGTGTTGCTGAACTGGCCTATGGATGATTTTGGTGCATTTGCAATCCACTTGTTAAATGAGCATAATTATAATAACAACCATGACAGTGATCCTCCTTATTGTGTCCTTACTCCAGTTTGGAAGAATGGGAAAATCAGGATTTCAGCTGCAGTAGACTTAGTACAACACCACTAAAGTGGTTATTGCTCTGTGCCTGGTAATAGATAAGTTACTTGCAAACAAAGCAGTCTGAAAAATCACAACACAAGCATGTGAAGAATTAACTTTTCACCGATGTTAAGATTTTCCAGCTCAATTGAGAAGTCTTTAATCATATTTGGTATTTCGGCTGAGATAATGAAATGGCAGCTTTGGGAAGAAATCTTGGCAAACTTAGATGGAGGGAGATGGTTGCTTGAGAACTCTAATAGCTATCAAAGAAAAGTTGATTCTTTGGGGTAGATTGAGTGTGTGTTAAGGGTTTAGCGTATTGCTTAAAGAATGCTTTTTGCCATGAACTTATCTTGAACTGTATTTTTACATTCTACAATTCTTGAGGATATTTAGCCAGAATCCTGGCTTATTTGATTCTTGATTAGCAAAATAATGCTTTTGCCTTCATTGAGTCAGCAGATATTGCTGTGTATAGATTAAGAATTAGATCAGGTGTTGTTTAATAAATTTAGATACTGTTAACACTGTTTCTGGGAACTAGAAGTTTTTACATGCTCCTGGCCAGTCTGAGAAAGCAGATTTTGTTTACTGCAGTAGATGAGACCACTGACCCCAGACATCTGAGACCAGCTGAGAAATGTTTCTGTGAAGACATACTAGTCTTAATTTACTCCCATTGGAACACTATGCTCCTGTTGAGATTTTTTTTTTTTTTTTTCAAAACATTACTTCATTTTTTTAAATAAGCAGGGACTTGAAGAGTCTTCTAGTTAAAAGTGATCCTTCAGTGGCAGTGAGATTTAAAGTTCTGACAGCAAGGTTGTCTGCTCTGTCCTTAGAGATAGTCCATGTGTTCTGACATCCATTGTGGCTTGTATGGTGCAAGCCTCAAATCCAAGCTGAAATATGTCATGGGAATGCCCAATTTACAAAAAGCCATCAGTGTCACTGGCTCCATGGATTCTTTTCTGTGGTTTTGAGGTGTTAGAAATGATTTGCTGAAGCAATAGAATGATACCCTCTTGTACAAAGTGGTGACTGTCTTTTCAGGAACTGCCTGACTTTCATAATCTGGGTCTTTGTTTTTATTTTCTCTCCAAAGTCTGTACATATTGGAGCTATCGTGCATTCCCCAGGAGCAATGTCACAGCAGTTACACTTGTCACAGAAAGATGCTTCTGCTTTTGATTATCATCATCTAAACTGTTCAGAAAAGCATTTTGAAAATACATTTCATAAACTAATGTTTTCTTTTCCTAGTAAACTAATTATCTATGTATTGTACAAAGCTTGAATGGGGATATGCTTTTTCCTCATGGCACTCTGTATTTTTGTCATCAAATTTGTTTTAAAAGTGTAGCTTTTTCTGTTAAGTAGGAGCTCAAAACCATATAGTATTTGAATTTTCTTATGATTTGTAACTCATAATGTTAACAGATGTCTTAATCGGTAATTACAAGCAAAATGCATGCTTGTAATCCTTTTCTCTGCCTTTTAATTTAATTTTGGGTCTTCTGTGGAAGATCTGTGCAGTCTCTGCTCTGAAGCTGATAGAGCTGTGGTGCAGCTTATCTGAGAAGGAAACAGGTTTTAAAGCTATGCAGCCAAAGCTTCTTGCACCTTGATCTTCAAGTGGAGTGCTAAGATGTTGGGAATGCTGGATATTTTGGTGCTTGTGGCTCTTGAGCAGCCTATTTGTCCTGGTATTTGATTTGAGGTGTCCTGGGGAATTGTGATTTCAAGTGAGCTGTCTGGACAGTGGTGGTCCTTCTCACTTAAAAGGCTTTCAGGGTTTAATTTCTCCTGGTTCAGAGAAGCCCCAGGACTTAAAAATAACACAAGCTTACTCCTCTGGATACGACATTCCATTAGAATGAGCAAACAGGATGTGGTGAGATTGGAGGAAAAATACTAGTTCTTTCCTCCCCTGCCTGCCCCCCTTGCAGACCCCAGAAGGAGGTGAGGCTGAAATAACTCAAACTTCAGTAAATATTTAAACCTTTTTTTGTACACTCCTCATACTTCAGACATATCAAGCAAGAACTTTTGACTTTTTTATGCCATTATCTTATCTGGCTTGTGCTGCTTAGTCCTATCCTGGTGTCTTGGTTTGAAAGACAGGTGCCTGTGAAGGAAGGCAGGAGCCTCCCTTGGAATGGAAAATGTAACCCCCTTCCCTCCAAATTATTATAATTTTGAAATTAAGGGGCTTTCAGGCAAAGATATGGGAAATAGGAATAACAGTTCTTTGCTAGTATATATAACAAGGCAAACAAAAAACAATAACTATGCCAGTAATAACAAACAGAACCAGGAACCCAGTGCCAGCCTCTCTCGGCTGTCGGACCCTTTCCCTCTCGGTGCAGTTCCGCTTACAGCCGGCAGGGGCGCTGTTGGCTTCCGGCCAGGCAGGGTGGGTGTGGTGGTTCCCCGCGCCTGCAGGGGGCGCTGTGGCGCGAGCTTGGGGAGCACACAGTAATGGCGGCTTGGCTGAGCCAGGAAGGGATGGAAGAAAGGCTTCACAAACCCTTTGGGGCAGCCGATCCTGGAACCCCAGCAGGACCCTCGGAAACAGCAAGCTGGAATGGCAGGAATGAGCACAAAATCCCGGGTGGTAGATGAGATGTATCAAACTCCACAGCTGTAGTGGGAGCCACCGGACCTCTCGGGAGGCAGGGAGTGCAGAGCTACAGTGTAGCAAAGATTCTGTGCAGTGGCAAAAGAATGGTGGGGGTGGGGCAGTGGCGGCCCAGCTTCCAACAGGGCAGGGAAAGGCAGGCTCAGGATCCTGGGGTTTTTCCTCTGAGGCACTGAAGCAGATGGTGAAAAGTCCCTCTTTTAGTGAGGTAGGGTGTTAACAAGCTCCCAGTGCAATAGCCTCTCCCACGAGCAGAGTTCTAGTCACGGTAGAAGAAAGGCAGCAGAAGGCAGAACCCCGTGGTGGTGATGAATTCTCCCCACAGTGACTGCAGCCTCTCTCCCCTCCAAATGCCGAGAGAACAAGAGAGCTAGGGGTTGCACTCAACCTCATTTTCCCAGTCCAAATCTTGCAACATCTCTGCCTTCCACAAGGAACCCCAGGTAAAAGAGAGTAGCCAGCTGCACCCCTCCACTGAGCTGTGGCCATATCTTTTGTCTCTCTTAAGTATCCAGTCATTGTCTGCTAGCAACATGTATGGGGGAAAATTCCTTAAGAGGAAAAAAAATCAAAAGGAGAACTCCTACAACTCCCAACACCTTGTGTAGAGTCTTGTATAGTATCCATGGTCTTAAGCTTGAAACTCATTTTTTCCTTAACTAACCCATTTTTAATAGTGTTGTGTGAGGCACATTTGTTCCCCTAGATCTCATAGATGACTCTGGTATGACACCAGTGACTTACAGTCACAAATATTACATCAGTTCTTTATCTGTAAAATAGTGAATAACTGGGTTTCAGCTGCATTCTGCCAAGTCTGCTCTGCAGCCACCTCCCTGCAGTCATTCTGCTTACTGTCCTTGAAAATGAGAAGTGAAAGAAAAAGCGAGGTTGAGTTTGTTATCTGACAAATTTGATGCAGTTGGGAAGGAAGTATCAAAGATAGTGTAAATATGGTGATGTGAAAATGCAGTGGTGTCAGCTTCATTTAATCTTTGAACTAAGATTCTGATTGGCAGTTAAATACTGGGTAATGTCTTGATGTACAAATGGACAGCAGTGATGATTGGTGTGCTCATGATTTGGGATTGGAACCAGCACTGTTTAACTTCTTAGTCAATGACATGGACAGTGAGATGGAGTTTGCCAATGACACCAAGCTGTGTGGTTCTAGAAGGAAGGGATGGCATGCAGAGGAGCCTGGACAGGCTGAAGAGGTGGGCCTGTGCCAGCTTTGTGAAGTTCAGTCAGGCCAAGTGCAAGGTGCTGCACTGGGATTGTAGCAATCCCAAGCACAAGTTCAGGCTGGATAGATAATGGATTGAGAGCAGCCCTGAGGAGAAGGAAAGTGGGTAGATGAGAAGCTGAACATACCCTGTCCATATGCGCTGGCACCCAGAAGCCCTCATGTGCTGGGCCGATATCATGGCATGGGCAGCAGTGGAGTGGGAAATTCTGCTCCTGTGTCTCACTCTGGTGAGACCCCACCTGCAGAGTTGCCTCCAGCTCTGGGGTCCAACATCAGAAGGATGTGGAGCTGCTGGAGTGAATCCAGAGGAGGCCACAGAGGTGCTCCAAGGGCTGGAGCCCCTCTGCTCTGGAGGCAGCCTCAAGAACAGAAGTCTCCAAGGAGACCTGACAGCCCCTTCCAGTGGATAAAGGGGCTCCAGGAGAGCTACAGAGGGATTTTGGACAAGGGCCTGGAGTGACAGGACAAGAGAGAATGGCTTCCCACTGCCAGAGGGCAGGGTTAGATGGGATATTGGGAAGAAATTCTTCCCTGTTGTAGTGGTTTGGTCCAAAATACTCATTACTGTTTACCTGACACTGTACCGTGCCGTAAATCAAGTCCCTCCTGATGGGAGAGAATTTGCTAAAAGTCCTTGCAAGGAGTTTTGAAGATAAGCCAAGACTTTTCCTTTAGTTTCAATGTTTCCAGATAGTTGTTTATTAAGTCTTATCAGAGGAACAGAGCCACTAGCGTGACCCAGGTACAGCATAGAAGACAGAAAAGCAGGAGTGAGTGCTAAGTATCAAGATTTACACAGCCTTTTAAAGATATTTTAACCAATAGTTACTAAAAACCTACATTATTTTCACTTTCCTGCCAATTATTCAGTAACACGGCTAGGAACTGCGGAATTTTCTATCCAATCATTCCAAACTACTTTTACTGCAGAACATGGAGTAGTAGTAGAAGAAGAAGGTTTAGAGAACAACAACAATCCTCCATTTTGATATTTTTTACTCTTATCTATGTACAAAGAGAAGCCCAAAACCTCTAAAATTTTCACCCTGTGACAATCTTACATAGTAATCTATCACCTAATTCACACCACTGTATTTTCTAGTTCTTGTCTGACTGTTGGTCATTTTTTCCAAGGTTTGAAGCTAAAACAGTGTTGTTCAGGGGGGTAAGAACCCTTAAAAACAGGCAGAGAAATATTTTTGGCACTCTGGGTTCCTACATTTACCTTCTGTGAGATAAGAATTAGGAGAAATGCAAATCAGGCACCAAACTTAAAAGAATATAAAGAAGTTTATTAACAGACCTGAAAGAAGAAAAAAAATTATACTACACCTTCAGAGCACTTCTCCTTCCCCCACCTTTCTCCCTTCTCCCAGTGGCAATGTAAAAAGACAACCTTTGAGATGTTAAGTCTGTTTACCACTTCCATAATAACCTTGTTCAGTCCATTTAGGAAGAGGAGTCTCTCTTGACCGTGCTATGAAAACATCATCACAACAAGACAGCCGCCCAGGTTGGTTCTCTGCTCGCATGCGAGTCCCTTCCCCGACTTGCAGCTTTTCCCACAACTGCTTTTGAGGGTCCACTCTTGAAATTACTGGGGTAAAATTTTAAGGTTGAGCCGTTCAGAAACAAAAGTTCTCTTCACCCATCTCTGGGAGCATTTCATCTCTAAGAAAAGAGGCCCTTCTCCTTCCCCAGGAGCAAAGGGTCTTCCTCATCTTCATCTTTAGGACTATCTCTGGGAGCATCTCTAGGAACTGAGGTTTTCTCCTTTCCCATTTGGAGCAAAAGTCCTCATCTGGTCCATCTCTCCCTGTTCAAACTTCTCATGAAATTACAGCTGCGTCAGCATCTGCCTATCTCAGCGCAGGTGCTTTTGCTAACAAGCATGAATTGAACACTCCACCCCCCATATCTTCATGAAATTACAATGGGTACTCTGACATATCATAGCTTCACAACAGAATTTCAGCTTTAAGCATCTCCTCTTTCTCTTCCCTCAGGTTTTCAGCTCTTCACAGCACTAAAAGGGTTAATGTCACCCAGGCCTTGCAGCTGGAATGAAGCTTATTGCTGTTGGTCACATGCTCTTTGCTGGACAGTGGTGCAGCTTCAGCTGAATCTTGGCCACAGTGGAGGGGGGGGAAGCCGAGCCGCTCTGGCTGCCCACAGCAGGGCTGTGGGGGGGTTTCTGCGGGTGGAGCAGGGCCCATCGGCTCCAGGATGGCCGTGGCCTGGCCTGAGCAGGGCCTGGGCCGGGCCCTCTGGCCCCCGCACGGGGCCCGCAGCCATCTGTCCCAGCACTGGAAATGAGTCAGAGCTGGGGGGGGGGGAGGGGAGGGGATTCCTATTCTTAAGTGTGGATCACAGAGGCGGTCACAACTTTAAGTGGCTCAAAGAATTGTCCATATTCAAGCTGGCCAGCTGATAGGTTCTGTCAGGTCACAGGAAGCTGTAAGCACCCCTTTGCAAGAACATCACTTCTGGGACTGTGCTTGCTAACCCATGACACCTGTGAGGGTGGTGAGGCCCTGGCAGAGGTTGCCCAGAGAACCTGTGGCTGCCCCATCCCTGGAAGTCTGCAGGGGCAGGTTGGATAGGGCTTGAAGCAACCAGGTCTAGTGAGAAGTGTCCCTGCCCATGGCAGGGGGTTGGAACTAGGTGGGTTTTAAGGTACCTTCCAACACAAACCATTTTGTGATAATTAAAGCGTATGTGTCCTAATTTAGCTTATAAAGCTGCAGATATTACTGGTTCTTAAAGTTCTGAACCATTTGGAAAGTTAAGGCTATGTAACATGATTCCAAACTAGGTTTGGAATTTTACTTAGATTTGCCAAATGAGATGTAATATGATACTTAAATTGTTCCACATTTCAGCCTGTGCAAGACAGTTGGATGTGATGTGTAAAAACCATTATTTTACTGACTTCTTCCCTTAAGAGCTTTCTGAAGTAGAGATTAAACTTTGAGACTTTAATATAATTTGGGATATGGCAGAGGTCTGAACAGAAGAGAGAATAAAAGATCTAAAACATATGGTGGATTGTCGAAGTAGAAGCAGGTGAAAGCAGTTAAAAATGAAGCAATTTCATAAGCTTTAAAAATAGTTTGTATTAAAGACAGGTGGTTATAGACAATAAAAGTGGGCCACCAGTATGTTGGTACATATGTGATATTTCTGGATGCAGAGTTCATAAATCACAGAACACAACAGTAAATGTATTTGGACTTGAATTCGTAAAAGATACTTGAGGTCTGAAGTAAACGTATGGAATAAGGATTCTTTCAACTTTTCCTAACATTTACCATCTGCCTGAACCAGGAATCCTGTAGTGATTTACTTGCGTGTTCATCAAGCACTGAAGTGGCTATGTAAACCAGCTACAGATGAGCTAAGGATATGAAATTAAACGAGATCTTGACGGCTGATGAGTACTTGTTGAGGGCCAGCTGGGAAAGGTAGGACAGTGAAGAGTTTTTAGTGGTTAGAGCAGAATACTTTGCACAATTTATATGAGTTGTAAGAATGGTCTAATGCTTAAAACACCACAAGTAGTCTAATCATAGTTTTAGCTTTGTGTGCGGGTTCTCGATCCCCACATGTCCTCCCTGGATGGGGGAGAAAGTCCTTGTCAGGAGTAAGAGACAAACGGGACTTTTGGATCTTCTTGGTCTTCAGATTGTTTATTATATCTTATCAGCAATTTACGTGCTGCTGGCATAGCATGAAGCAGAGAAAGTACCAAAAGACACAATACTGGAAATTCAAGGCCCTTTTAAAGGTAAATCACCCAATTGTCACCAAGAATGTACATTATTTTTACTTTTCTACCAATGCCTAATGAACTATCTATTCACGTAGCCCTGTACTGCAGCATTTCCTAACCAATCATTCTGTGCTACCAACACTGCAGAAAATGGAGTAGGTGAAGAAGAAGGAAGAGACCTGAAAAATGACAGGAGTCCTCCATCTTGTCTTCATCTACTAACCATACTAATAAACCTAAAACTCTAAATTTTTCACCCTGTAACAAACTATGTGTTATACTACCACCTAACTCACACCGTTGTAGATTCTAATTCATTCCAAAGCCTTGGCAGCCCTCTCCATGGACGAAGGTTAAAAACTGTTTCCCTGGGGGGATGGGCCCCTCAGGACAGGCAGAGAAACATTCCCTGCACTCTGGGTTCCAACAGCTTTGAAACAGGCCTTTGGTTTTCCAGAATCAGTATCTGTGGGCAACTTTAAAAGATCTCTGTCGCTGTTGAGGCGGTCACGACACATACAGACACACCAACTGCTCTGGGCAAAAGCTTACCCTTAATACTACGTAGCCTCTTTTATACAGTTTCTTAGTTGTTTACATAGTTTTAAAGCACAACAAACTTGATTCAACCAATCATCACACACCACTATGTGAACACAGGATAGTCTTGCAGCATGTTTTTCTACCTCTAATTCAGCTATGCCTCTTTCCCACAGTCCTTCTCTAACCAAAGTAACAGGCCTGAGCTGTGATTTTACAAAAGCAACAAGGCCTTCATTTTATAAGGTTTTACCTATATGCCACAGATCTCTTTTTCTGTAGTCAGTTTTCTGGTTTTTAAATGCATCAGTACTAGTGAGCAGTTTTGGTTGAAGATGCTGTATTAGGAAATTGTTGCCTGTGCTCTTACAAAACCAGGGGTTTAGTCCATTCAAAAGTCAGTAAGAGATGGGTTGCAACCCCTTCTTTTGTTAAGAAATCATTAATACTCCTTATAAGGGAAAAAAACCCCATCAGAATGGATTATAGATATGAACTGCAGGCATCACACCTCAAAATGTAAACTTGAAAATGAAAAATCCTTGCAAGAGGCTTTTCTTCATCATCTGCCCCTGAAATTTCTTGGTTTTACTTTCAGCAGCACATGAGCACAGTCTCCTTTTTTACATCTTGAATCATGAAAAAGACTTAACAGTGGAAGATGACTTAAACAACCTTCCTAACCCAAGGAAGGATGATAAAGTTTATTTAGAGGAAGGTTTTACCATAGCTGAGTGTACAGGGCAGTTTGAACTTGCCTTAGAGGTGATATATTAGACTTCCTTGTGCCTGTAGCTTTATGATTACAGGATGATCTCCTTGTATCTGGATGAACAGTAATATGGAGTGGTAGCTTGTGGTCTCATGGAGTGGGCTGCAGCCTCTGGATCAGATTCCTGCAGGGATGCCATGGAATCACAGAGCCGACTTCCGGCAGAAATGCCTTCCGGCCCCTAGACAAGCACAGCTGGCAAAAGCATTCATCTGAAATCCTGTCTGTTGCTCCTGTGCTGCCACCAGATAACAAATGTGTTGAGACATATTCAGGAGTCCTTCTTGAACTAAAAATTGGAATTTGCCTTGGTTTGACACTGAGATTTCTGTTCAACTGTTTGCATCTGAATGAGTCAACTGGAGTAGAAATGCTGACAACCAGCCACCATTGGCTTTTCATATTGACTGGAAACACATATAATAGGTTTCTCTTTTTTAATAGAAAGACTTTTAAACCAGAGTGGATGATTTAGTGTCCTGTCTAGTCTTTGTAACCTTGATGTGATTTACTGTAATGAGATTATACTTTAAGTTTCTTAGAGTTATGTGTGTTTCTTATGTCTACAGTGTGTTCTACTTGATCAAACACCATGTTAAAATAAAGTCTAATTAGACTAAAGACCAACTCCAAAGTAACAGCTCCCTGAGAGTCCTGTTGATGGTGTAGTGGGTACCTTTAAGCTTGGTACCTACCAGAATGATATACTTTATGCAAATATTCAAACTAAATATTTAAAAACTTAGTATTTGTGAAGTGTTGTGAGGTCCTTGAATTCAAAACTTAATTCCATTGTTGATGGTAGCGTGCTGGTTCTGTAGTTTCAGTGTGGACTATAAGTAGAATTTCAGCTCTGTTTTTTATTTAAAAGTCTGACTTGCTGTTACTTTTCCCCATCAGGGTAACTGTGAACCAAGCACGTAACCTCTGCCTCACTTTTTCACAACTCTATTGAGCCTTGACCTGCTCGCACTTGTTTCCTTACTCATTGTGTATCAGCAGATCCTCTATAGGTTTGAATATTTGAATAGATAGATTCATAGATAGATATTCATAGATAGATATCTATTGAATAGATAGTGCCTTTGATAGAAAAGCGAGTTTTAAGCTGATGAGTTCTGTATCCAGTAGCTGATGTACGCTTAGGAAGTGTAGCAGGAATTAATAGGGAATGGATTGAAATAAAGCGGTGGATAATGACTTGCTGAAACTAAGATTGCAGGTAGAAAGGAGGGGCTTATTCTTGGGAACGCTCCAAGCAGGAGAGATGGGAGAGAGGTCAAGTGGGTGAGGATGAGAGAGTTAAGGTTAGGGCAGATGGCCTGTCATCTCTTTTCTGAGCTCTGCTAAAATGAATTTATTCAGAGATTATTAAAAGTGTCTTTTAGCTGCTTCTATTATTTTGTTTTGTTTTGGTTTTTTTCTTGTCACATGTGAAAAATGACAATCAAAACCTCTTCTTGTGGGGCTGGGAATGCTTGGGTCTTGAACGTAATAGTGTTGGTTCACTAGGGGAGAAACTGTTCAGTCATTGTGGCATCACTGTGGAAAAACACAAGTTTTGTCCAAAGTGACATGCCATGGAAGGGAATATGAGCTATGTGCCTAAAAATGTCCTGCATATGTTTTGTGGTTTATTATAGATATGCAGTGTGATGCAGCTGGGTAACACTGGTCATCTTACTTGTATCCCAGTGAGCCATATAAAACAGAACGTGACTCAAAAAAAATTAGTAAAAACTTAGTGTTTGTCGCAGTCCTATAGGATTAAATAAGCAAAACATGAGACTCCCAAAACAAATGTAAGCTTTTAAGATCAAGAATCTTCTTTGTGTTATCTTAGACCTTCAAGGCACATATTGACCATCTGGTTCAAATCAGTCTGGTGTGCAGTTTGGATCACTTTTATCCAGAGTTCTCCACCTTCTAAATTCAGAGTGGGGCTTGTTTAATTTCAGCATCTCTGGCACAATTCTCATAGATCCTAAAGCCACCTTTCTGCATGCCTGCTGGCTGATTATTCCCTTAATCACTCCTAGTCCTTGTGCTTTTCCCCAGCACAGGCTCTTATCATTGCTGACATATCTTGAAAGCAGTGGAAACACCAGTGCAGAAGCAGCTCCAAATGGGTTAAACCTGTTACAAGTTACTACAGATGGTGGGTTTTTTCTTGCATCAGGTTAATGTTCTCTAAACCAAGATCTTCTTTACGAGTCACTATTAAAACTGCTATTGCTGTATTGCCTAGCTCTTTATATTCAGAAATACATCATCTACTGTAAACTCAGGGTGTGTTAGCACTGTATTTTAAGAAGCCCACATGCTATTGAAATGTCATATTCCGTAGTTGTATGTAAATGTCAACATATTTTTACAAAGGCGTGCGTGGACCCTTACTGAGCAGAAGCTGTTTTGTTCATAATTCCTGCCTGTTCACATGGCAGATGTATGGTTTCCTAGAGTGTGTAAGTACTACTCTGAGGAAGACCAGAGATCAACTTCTGAGCTCTGTTCTGTACTGAGAACAAATTTCCAGCACTTGATAACTTCTCTCAGATGTTCTTTTCTGTTGATTATAGAAAGGGTACCTGTAGCTTGTGTTTTTTCTTCTTTCCACTAAACATATCACACTCCTTCGAATTTTTCATCTCAGAATAAGTATCTATGTTTTGCTTTAAAGGAGCTTAGTGATTTTTTTCCCCCAAATATATCAGCAAGAATGGAAAGAAGGAAGGTACACTTTGGAGTAGAATAGGTAGGTGAACGCCATTTTGAATTTTATTATGTGTTTTGTGATTATAAAAATACTAAAATAATGTTTTTCAAAAGTATTTAGTATAACTAAATCCTTACACAGCAGACTCAGCTTTTTGCAGCATGCTGAAGGGAGAGATGAAGCTTACAGTTAATGCTTTCCTATGGAGCAGGCAAGAAGAATTTCATGTAGGGAGGCAGCAGTTCAAGTTGGGTTCAGTTATACTCACTGAAGCACTATAGTGTTCAGGTTCCTCTCCCTTGAGCTTATTGCTTGTGACCAGGTTTAATGGGTAAGCAAGATAACACACAAAGAGAGGGGCATAAAACTTAATAATATTTTTCTCTTGAGTCATAAATGTATATATGCCAAGACATCCACTGACAGTTTTCAAGACTTTCATGTGATGATGTTGTGAAAGCTGACCTGAGGATGTATGTGATTTAAAAGTGTTTCAAGATTAATTAGTCGAAGTTAAAGGATAGAAATGTGAATATTGGCAAAGAAGCAGGATCAATGTGATAAGCAGAAAAGCCTGATTTTCCCTTTTAAAAGGGAAATGTGTGGGAGATGTCAGTGAGCACCATAAACCAGTTTTTACCCCCTTTCTATACTACATGGATTGAAGAGCTGTGTGTATAGTAAAAAAATACATGGTTCCCATTACTAATGACTTAATGAAATGCTACCTTCTAGGGAAACATGGTTTGTGTTCCTAATGGTGCTTTTATTGTAAAAAAAGTCGGTTAGTTTTAGACTGTTAATTGTAAAGTTATCCTTTAAATCTAACCCTTGCTCTGTTTGGGTAGTGTAATTGGAGTTACTGAAATGAATTCCTCTTGCTTTGTATTTTACACTTGGAGTAATGTGTTGTGGAATTTTTGTAGCACGTGTTCATTTGGAAAAGTTTCATTTTCTTGCATGGGGAACTAGTTTGATTTATAGTTCTATTAAGCAAGGTGAGCTAGATACATACTATTCACAGAGATTTTTATGTTCCTCGACTTAAAGACATGTAGCAAGTTTGAAAGTAGCATAAAACCTGAAGCTGACGTCTCAATATTTGATCTGCTGTGATTGTGACCTGTTAACCTTTAGCTTTAATGGCACTATATAATTCTTATAAGTTGCAAATCTACTCTACTGTGGGGCTGATGGATGATAAAATCCACTTTGCCTAATCACCTCTCCAGAATGTGTGTTGTTTCTAGTAGATACTGATCTCCTGTATTTGTTATCTTATGTTTGAGAGAGACTTCGGTTTCTGGTGTAGCGTGGGGCTTATGCGGATAATTCATTCAGCATCTTGATTAGGAGCTGCAGGATGTGGTTCATGAAAAGACAAAAGCTTGATTCGCGCTGTAGTTCCCATAAAAATAAATTTTAGTTTGTACTAAGATTGCTGAATTGACCATGATGACCTCATAATCTCTGGTGCTGAAGAGTCAAAAGACAATCCTAAGTACAGGGTACAGCTGTTAAAGCTGTTTGAGAAGTGCATCACTTAAGCAGAGATTCTTTAAGCAAACATATAAAGTTATATTCTTTAATGCAGAAACTGTCAAAGAGTTTCAGTATTTAAGGGACTAATGCTTTAGTTCTCTTGTCTCACATAGCAGCGCTATGTTCTTATAAACTGTTTGCTACATGCGGGTGTTTAAAATGGTGAGCAATATTTATTACATAGGAAAAATAAGGATCAGTAATATAATATTTGCAAGGGCCATGGTGATCTATGATGCTGTGACTCAAGCCTTTGGTGCATGTGTGAAGTTTGTTGAATCACTTCTATTCTGAGTGTTGTTCTGGTAAGTGAGCCTGCAGATTTCTTCTCTGTGTAAAGGGTTTTGTGCTCTGTCAATCACAGGATAATGATCAAAAGAGAACATCTTTTTTAAAAGATTATTTTTGTTTGGAAATGAGCTAACCAAATGTGACTGGCTGAATGCAGAGGGATAGCGTGAGATCTGGAATTGTGCTATGTGCTTCTGAAATTACACTTTGATTGGTGAAAGGGATGTTGCAGCACTGGGGGAATTGTGAAGTGTCTTTTAAAAACCTGAAATACTTTAAAAAATGGAATTCCATAGCTGGGTTTTGACATCAGTTTTAAATGCTGATTGACTGGAGTTGCAGAGGGTTCCTAAATACATCCTGTGTAGTCAGCAAGGGAAACTTTTTAAATCTTTACCTTATCAGAAAAGGAGTCTGGGGCTTTTTGAAGTTTACATAAGCATCTGAATAATTTCACCTTAAATGCTTTTCCCCCTCTTTTTTTTCCCTGTCAGATTTCCTTTATATCCAAAAGGAGGGGAGAAGCTTCAGTTTGAATATGGAGTTTATCTTCTCAACAAAAATATAGCACAGGTTGGTACACTCGAGATATATATATATATTTTTTTTTTTTTTTTTATTTTTTTTTTTTTTTTTTTTCATCTGTTCTCTGCTTGGTGTCAGTATGATGTGAGTGTGCATATGCTGTCTTGTGATGCTGCTCTCTGTGGTGAAAACCTGTGAACTAAGAGAAATGTCCTTGAAAACATTATTTTCACTTACCTTACAGCTTTGTGCTTGAGATTTTCTTGTGGTGCTTAGAGAAGGACTTGCCAGATAATAATGAATCTTTTCTTTTCAAATGGTACATTCTTCGAGTCTATAGACTTCACACTGTTTTGAAAATTATAAATATTTTCTGGTTTTTTATTCTATTGTACTTGAAGATCCATTAATGTAATTCTTGCTCCTGTGTCTTTAATTTTGCTCTATTATTACTTCAACTAATATTCTACCCTTATAAGAAAACACAACACATGGAAAATATGAAGTATTGCAAATGTGTGACTTTAAAAAGTCCTGTCATACACCTTACTTCTTGTTTTAATGTATTTTAAAAAACATCCTTTACTCTGGAAAATGCAAGAGACTTTGCAAACTTGTATTTGAGATGGCAGTAATATCTGCAGCTAACACGTTTGGTATGGAATTCAGAGAATCTTCAGACAGCTGGTCTGAAAGAGGCCTGTGGAGGCTGTTTTGACTGGTACGTAGTCCTAGAGCAGGGTCAACTGCTCTTATGCTGTCCCTGCTGATGTTCTGTGAAGAAAAGCCTGTGATATAAGTACTCCTTAGTTCCAGTGCTTGACTGTCTTGGCCACTGAAGACATCTAATTTCTGACATCGAGTCCAAACCTGTTTTCCCTCTTTATATATTATAATAATCTGATCCATTTAAGTCTCTTTCTCTTTGAAAACTTCTATGCATTGAAAAAGCACTTTTCAACACTCTTCTTGTCTCAAATTCTCATTTGAATCCACATTTTCCTTGAGATGCAGTGCCCAAAGCTGGGTACAGTGAGCAACTGTTGCTTTCAAAACATTGAGTAGGATGGGAGAAATGCTTCCCAGATCTTGTCCTTTTACTTCCAGTTCATTGGGTTCTAATGGGTTTGTACTCTTAAAAGCCTAGCAGAATGAATCTTACGATTCTGTGCAACTAACAGCTCCAGGTATCCTCTGCACATGAACAAAATAGTCCATTCTGAATTTGTGCAGGTGACTCGTTTAATTTACATTTTACATGCTTTACCTTGAATGTATTCTTAAAGATGAACTTCTTTGTTCTTGATCATGATTCTGCTATGGTGGCGTAACACCGGAGATTGAGAACTCAGTCTCAGCTTTATTCTGGCTGCACCTGAACCTGGGTCCAGATTACCTAATTAAAATATTGGATAGAACTGGGATTCTGTTATTTCAAGTGGAGCCCCACTTCACCAGCACTTCAGTTGTAGCCATGAACCATTCATTATTACACCCAAGAGTACTTTCTCTGTATTCACTCATAGTTCATCAATATCCCATTTCCCCAGAATGCTTGTGAGCATATTATACCAGAAAATGCCAGGAGATTTAAATTTCAACAGAAATATGACATTTCTGTTTCTAACCTGTTTGAAATTACATTAGTCTTAGAGTTTTATTCTTGAAAAATATGATCTTTTTATGCTTAGTTTCTACTAGTTTTGCTTGTTTTTCCAGTTTTTTCTTCCATCACTTTTTTCGCCATTCCTTACCTAAATTGAAGTAAGGCTTCTGAGTCTTTCTGTGTTACTTGTTTTTTAAGCTTGGATTGCATTTACCATTTTCCAGACTTGCCCATGCTTAGTGTTTTTTGGACAATAACCTCTCAAATTACTTAAAGGCTAAAATATCTTAAGACAAAGTTAATCAAGTGCTGCTAATCTTGGAAATTCGCTTAGCCAGGCTGTTAATATATCTTAGACTGTGCCTCTTTGTTGGTGGTATTAGTAATGGCAGACAGCTGTTCACACTTGACCTACAGAGGGAAAATTAGTGAGAAAAAGGATTAGTCGTTCCTTCAAATGCTTTGATAGATCTCTCTCTTCATTACTATCAAATCAATGCTTTCCTTAATCTCTGCTTCCTATTTCCTTCTGCTTACACTGGTTCATTCTGTAACTTGTGAGTCGTGATGCTGCTTGCTTTGCCTTTCAGCCCTTCCAGGTTTTTACCTTGTTCTGGAGTTCGCCATTCAGTTATGTGATGCAAGCAAGAAGCTCTGTGGTTTATGTCATCGAAACAATGAATTCTTCATTGAGCCCATGGTGGTTGTCTTTCCTGTTCATGTAGTTTGGGTTAATTGACACTTGTGCCTGTAGTATTTTTTTTTATTGGATCTTTCACCACTTCACTTGGTTTCCTGTTTATCTCTTTGACTTGTCACCTCTGAATTATTATCACTCTTGGACCTACTGTAACTTATCATTCTGATTTTTTTGTCCTGTTTCTGAAGGACTCTGGGTAGTTGAACACACAGTCACTCACCCATGTTGCCTTCCAGTTCCTTGCAGTTGGTTTCTGAAATCACTGGCATGTGTTTAAACTCACAAAAGTAAATGAACACTTTAAGCATGTATTGAGTTTCCAAGTCTATGTGGGGTCATTGGTGCTGGTGCAAGCTAGTCAGTGGCCAGACTTTGAAGTGGTTGGTACAACACTAGTGGTTCACTTGTTAATACTTGAGATTGTATGCTGTTGGATATAAAAGCATAATAAAAGTAAACCGGAATTACTGGGAGTGCTTCTACTACTTATTTAATCATGGAAGTGTTACTGATGTCCGCATAAACTGTTGTAGTCACCTTTGTTTTGATGTCCTTGGTCAAATATTGCTGCTTTTTATAGTTCTTCCAAGGGGAAATTCCTTTATGAAAGCAGAACAGGTAGATAGTGTGCAGAAATGCATCACAAAACCTCTGTGCTCTGGGGCTGATTTGACCTAAAAACCCAAGATTGTTTGAATCCTTTGTGTGTTCCTTGGGATGCTGGAACTGTTGAATTTACGTAGCTTTTAGCAGACCTTATGGCTTCTTTTAGAGAAGCTTCCAGATATGCTTAGTTCTTGTGAATGTGTGAAAAATTAAGTTTGGATGGAGAATGAGCAGCTGCCTCTCTCTTACCTCCAGACTATCACCCAAAGGTATTGGCCTTAATTCAGAGAAACAGTCCTCTTTGTCAGGAGTAAATGTAACTCAGTGCTTAATTCCGTCTGTGTGCTGTGGGAAGGTTGGAGGTGCCTGGGAAGAATAGTGGCGAGTTTACTGGAGCATGAAGACAAGAGCTTGAATCATTCATGCAAGTTTTGATCACTGTGACAAACAAAGAGCCCATAAAAATGATCAACTTAAAGAAATACTTTGAAACTATTTGTTTAAGCTTCCCTGGTTTCACAGATTTTTATATTTTTTTTTTTTTTTTCACAACTACCTGGAATTCTGGCAGCAAGGAGAAATGTGAGTGTGGAAGAAGTGAGATGGGGTTGATATTAAGTAAAATTACTGACATAAAAACTCTTCTAGATAAAGTGGTACTGTTTTGTAAAACAGCAGGATAATAACAATGGAAACCACATCTTGCACTCAGGAGAATTCAGCTGGAATTAGAAACAGCTCAGTGCTGGCTTGGTAGAGTATTTTTTGGAGAAACTTGCTTTGCTGTTACATTCCGAAGTTGAAACAATGTGTGTTAATTCTGAGAGTTCATAATAACTTCCATCTGTATGTAAGCACAAATTGTTTCAATACCCATATTTTCTGTTTGTAAAATTGAATCCCTCACAAAGTTCACAGAGGAGCTTTTTGAGTTGGATAATGTTAACTAAGGCCATACATTTCCAGTTAAGATTTCAGTTATTTTACTCTCACTGGCATAGAAACATGGGATTTTTTTCAAAGAGAAATTAGTGACTTATGTCTAATAATGCCTGTCAGAAAAATTCACTGTCATTGTCAAAGGTGGAGTACAATACAGTTGCTAAAAATGGGAGTGAATTGTGCAGCTCTCCAAAGCATTAGACAGTGGGAGAGCATTTGGCAAGTACTAGCCCCATAAGCTCTGCAGCTCCTAAATTAGGGATGTGTATGGAGTATCTGAGGAAGCTGAGGCTTTAGCAGGAGAAAGAATTGAACTCTCATTCTGGTATTCAAAGCGGAGTAATGGAGATTACACCATGAAAACCTCTTGTTATGGTAGATGAATATTAGGAAAACCCTGAAGCGCGTGGTGAGGTTTTTTGTGGGTGATAAGTGAACACAGACCAGGGTCAAAATGGCATCTCTCAGAGTTCTCTTTGTTTGGAACATACAATGTGGGTGGCACCCAATTCTGCTGGAGCACAAACATGGACCTTGTGGAGCTGAGCTCTCACAAGTGCTTGAGCAGTGGTCTTGCTGCTCCAGGTTTTTTCATCTCAGTTAATTTTTTTTATAACTTTGAAGTGGGAGATATTGAGAGTGCAGTGGCTTTAGTTTTGAGTTTCAGGCCTGTAGAAAGAAAGCATCTTTACTGCTGCTTTACTGGCTGCTTTGCTGTCTTTTTCCTTTGTTCCCAGAGCCTTAATTGCTTTGGCCTGACTTCAGTGTTGGTTCTTCATTACATATAATGAGATGGTCTTAATTTAGTGACCTTCCTCCTTGAGGTGAGTGAGTCCCTAGTGATCACACACAGTGTTACTGTGGGAGAATAACTGGCCCAAAATTGTATACCCTGAAAGATGAGGGTGGTGAGGCCCTGGCACAGGTTGCTCAGACAAGCTGTGGCTGCCCTATCTGTGGAGGTGTCCAAGGCCAGGTTGGATGGGGCTTGGAGCAACCTGGTCTAGTGGCAGGGGGTTGGAATGAGATGAGCTTGAAGGTCCCTTCCAGCCCAAACTGTGGTTCTATATTACATGATTTCTGTCCTGTATTGGTCATTATGTCTAATGCATGTATATATGATGTGTAGCCATTGAAGAGAACATGTCCATCTTGTTCATGAAAGTTCCAATTTCTGTAGGTATTCAAGGGTTTGTCTCTTGCATGATACTTGACAAGTATTATTACTTGTCCAGTTGCAAGATTGCTTGTAGAGGACACAATTTCAATATAGCTGTAAAGCTGGTTTCTTTAGGTACCAGTAAGCAGGGAATTTACTGCAGCTGGTATTTTGCACAGGGCAGTCAAGTTATTTACACTCTAAGTATCAAATGATTTGCTATTTCTGTCAGCCACTGAAGGACATCAAATTAATTTGTCTCTTGTTCTTCTGGATTTCTTATTCTAAGTCTTAGCTTTACCACAGAAACAGAGGGCAGCTGTATGACTATTGTGAGACCCTTTTCATTCCTTTGCTGTGACCTTGGTCACTATCTCCATCTGGCTTTGTTGGACATGGCCTCAGGAATGTTGGTGTTCTGTCCTTGTCTAAATTACTAGCTCTTGAAAAGTAGACCTGCAAATAATTTGGACAATTTTACAACTCTTTGTTTTCCTACTGCCAACCCAATGAGTGAATGTCTCTAGTCTTACCTCAGTTCATAGAATCATACAACAGTTTGGGTTGGAAGGGAACTTGAAGACCATCTTGTTCATGGGCAGGGACACCTTCCCTAGACCAACACCTTCCCTACACCAATCCTAGACCAGCTTGCTCCAAGCCCTGTCCAACCTGGCCTTGAACATTTCCAGGGATGGGGCAGCCACAGCTTCTCTGGGCAACCTGTGCCAGGGCCTCACCACTTTCTGAGTAAAGAATTTCTTTCTAGTATCTAATCTAAATCTGCCCTCTTTTAGTTTACATCTGTTCCCCTTTTCCTATCCCTGTCTGCTTGTGTAAAAAGTTTGTTGCTGGTGTTTGTTAGTGGGATCTCTGTATATGGTGGCAGGCAGAGCATCACCTTCCAGGCATTACTTCCAGGTTTAGTGAAACCTGTGGAATTTGTTGCACTGCATGAGTTAAGGTTACTTTTTCTTCTGTTCAGCCTGAATGCCATGCTTGGGATCGTTTTGCAGGGAAGGCTTCTTTTCTAATCTTCATTTGTTTTGTCAGACCATATTGAGTTGTGTTAGACTGATATTCCTATTCACATTGGCATGGTTTGCTCAGCCCTGACCAAAGAATAGTTCTGCTTTCATCTGACAGTTATTAGCAACACATGTACTTTGCTATTTGACAAAAAAACAAAGTGTTACTCTCTTGTCAGCTCCCCCAAGGCTCTTTTTGTCATCAATAGAGTACAGATCCAGGGAAGTAACTGGTGTCTAGCCCTCCTCTTGTGTGTGCATGGCCACTGTGTCCACGTGGTGGCAGGTGGCATTTACGTGCTTTGCGTAACCTGCTTGAGAAGCTGAGCAGCCAGTGCTGCTTTCGTGGGAATGCTGCATTGTGGGTGAGTTGCTTGTCTAATGCACAAGGTAAGTAACATTCAGAGCAGCATAGAAGAAAAGCAAAATACTTGATATATTTTAGGTGTAGTCAAAGTGCTGTCTTCCTCCATAGCTGATGGAATTAAAGGTGAATGTTTATGTACTAGCGCCATATGTAAGAGACTGAACTGAAACTCAGCTGTTAAATGTGAAATGAGGCAAGAGGTTCAGTTTCTGGCTCTGTTAAACTATCAAACATGAGAGAAAATCAGCTCTATAATAGAAACTAATAAACTTTTCCATGGGAAGTTGAAGGGCAGAAATGTTAGGTCTAGAAATTTGTTTTGGCAATAAACACTATGGAGCAGAAGTGTCTTCAAGAGTTCTGTGGGTAGTGGTGTATATGCAGTGGTTATGGCCCTTTGAGTGTAGGATACTGTGACTTGCACACTACATCTTTTATGAGGCCCCTAAACTAAGATCATAAAACATACAGTTCAGAAAGAATGCACCGTCTGAATCTGAGGCCAATTTAGCTACATAGGGAGAAGTGTTCTTAAAGGAGCACAGGTTGAAGCCAGAGTCTAGTCCTTGTCTTGTGAAGTGCCAAGCTTTCATTTAATGCTAAAAGGAAGGGACTGCACCTGAAAAACCACAAAGTACCTTCTCCAGCTATGTAGAGCCAAAAGCTCTTAGGAGAGGTTTCATTCCTGAAAGTTTCCTAGGGTGACAGTGAGCTGATACTTAGCCAGATCATTTAGAACTGGGGAATTTATTTATGTTTTTTGCAAATTTGTTGGAAAGACTTTCTTATTTTCCTTTCCTATCGCCCATGCCAAGATAAAATATGTTGAAATGAGACTGGATTAGTTGTAACTAAAGTCCCACTTTCATTCAGCTGAAAGCCTGCCTATACTTGTTTGTAGGCAAAGGCCAATATTGACTTGCTCTGTGAAGGAGCAGATCTTGGGTCTTCAACCCATACAGATCCTGGCACCTGCACCTGAAGCCCAGGCAGTGCTGGAGGCTCCTGCAGCTATGGTGGGTGACTGAAGGGATGGTGCACTTCTCATATAGGACAGGCTGGGAGAGCTTGGATTTTTCAGCCTGGAGAAGATATGGCTTTAGGAAGACCGCAGAACCCCTTCCAGGGCCTAAAGGAGCTCCAAGACAGCTGGAGAGGGACTTTGGAGAAGAGCCTGGAGTGACAAGACAAGGGGGAATGGCTTTCCACTGTCAGAGGGCAGGGTTAGATGGGATATTGGGCAGAAATTCTTGGCTGTGAGAGTGTTGAGGCCCTGGCAGAGGTTTCCTAGAGAACCTGTGACTGACCCATCCCTGGAAGTGTTCAAGGCCAGGCTGGATGGGTCTTGGAGCAATCTGGTCTAGTGGAAGGTATCTAGGCCCATGGCAGGGGGGTTAGAACTGGATGAGCTTAAAAGTCCTTTCTAACCCAAACTGTTCTGGGATTCTATGAATAGGAGAGGTAGCATCATCAGCTGTGCTTAGTCAATCCTCCAAAATAATTTTGGGGGACCATCCTTGCAGGCATGTTCTGTGTGTTACATAACTTTTGTACTGTGTAGCTGTCATCATCTCTGTGCATTAGCTCTTCAGTCCACAAAGTTTCCTAAAAAAAAAGGAGTATGTCTTTAAAATAGAACCAAAATTGAATAATCAGAAGGTAAATGGATTCCTGATATAGTTGATCTGACATAAACACGTCTGCCAACTTAAGTTCCTTTGTAGTATATATAACTTCTGTGTTATAAAACTGAAGTGGGAAGTTTCTTATCAAGCCCTGGCACAATGTATCAGTGTAGGAAAAAGCTGTAGTGTATAATTTTTAACAAGTAGAGTGTGTGCACTGGAGGCAAAGCTGGACATTCAAACGTAAAATGTTCACACCTTTGGAATTCCAGGACCTGCTTTGTAAGCCTGTCTCTTCCTTCGGAGCCTTCTCTCTTTCTGCCATGTCACCCATTTCTAAATGGATAAAAGAAATTATGGTAAAATGCATGTCATTTCTTGAAACTTCACTTGCTTTAATGCATAAAAATTCTTCTCATCTGTTATTTGCAAGCAAGTGACAAGCTGTGACTTGTGGGGTTTAGATTTTTTTTTCCTGAGCTTCTGTTTATTTTCACTTCTTCCCCTGCATTCTTTGTTTTTCTGTTGTACAGTTTAATATGTATGTTTTGACCTCCTCGGGTCAGGATTTGTCTCATACTTCTGTGCATAAGATTTGGCACATCAGGGCACAAAACCTGTTTTGAAAGCTTTTGGTATGTCAGCTACTTAATCATCCATAAATGCCTTTCGGACTTTTTAAATACTGTGGTTGAAGTTTAGAGCAAGTTGTTCTCCAACAAATGGAATAAAAGTGTCTGATATGTATTGGCTCATTCACTTATTGATCAGTCCAGAATGTCTGGAAATCCAGAGCTTTGAAGCATTTTATTTTTCAAGAGACTGGAAATACTGAAGGGGTTATTGCATCTCTCTTTGCTGGACTTTCGTGTAATTCATGTAAATATTTGTGAAGTTAATATTGTGTAATTAGAAAAAAACAAAGTTCTGGTTCAATTTAGCATGTATAAATTAAAGTTTTCAGGAAGACCAGTCCTGAACCTGTCCTTGGTTTAATGCTCCCTGACCTCAGGTTTTAAGTTCAAAATATCATACATCATATGAGAAACCATTTTACATATTGGTGTGTTTTAGTGCCAAGTGGAGTTCACTGAATGCCAGTGTTATCCTAATAGGAAGCAAGTTTTTCATAGGTTAAACTGTTGATTCTGTACTCCTCAAATGAGAGGGCTTCCCATTTGAGTCACAATCTAATCTTTTTTTTTAGAAGTCAGTCTCCTTTGTCCACTGACAGTAACATAATAGATACCTGGAAAGCAGTTCAGCTGAAGTGCAAGATGTGGCTGGGAGCAGAGAATCCCCAAATTCTTCTTCCATTTAAGCTCTGTGTCATGGGCTGAATCATTTGCTCTTTGAGTAAAAAGCTTTCTTGAAGCAAGAGCCTTATCACCTGAGAGAGCCAGGTTCACAAACCTGGATGAATGAACGGCCAGAAGCTCAATTTCACCCATTTTAAAACAAGGGCTTTCCCAAAACAACATGAAAGAGCAAATAGCTGAAAGATTTTGTGTTTACAACATCTAATGGAGCTCATTGTTTGCCCACTGAAATGATTCTGCAGGTTCCTTTCCTGCAACATCTTAAGGTACGAGGTACAGCTGGACTGATGTCATATGGGAAAATTGCCTGGTTTTGGAGTGGACTTATTAAAATGTGAAAGTAACGAACAAATGGAGGAGGAGTGTGTAGCACTATAACCCTAACCATATATTTTCTCTAATTTCCATGCCGGACAAGGTGGGAGAGTTCTCTGTACATACCTGTGTATTCCCTGAGAATATTGCCCTTCTGGTATTCATAGGTTGATATTTGGTTTATATAGGTAAAAAGGAAATTTCAGGTATGCAGAATTGGGGCATAGTTCTTGGGGACCTAAACACATACAGAGGATGTCACGTTTAAGATGGAGGCACAGAATGTTACTTATCTTTCTCCTTCTGACTTTTGCACATCTGACCTCTTGTTCTGTGCCCGATGTAATGATTTTTAATACAAAAGCTCAGGATGAATGAGGTCATAGGAAATAAGTTTGCCTATGTCCTATAATCCAGTAAACATCAATTTGTGATACTGAACCCTTTTAAGAAGCTCTGACCTGAACCTGGAAAGGTTATGCTCTATAGTTTCATCTTATCAAGCTATAAATGCAAGAAGACTGCAGTAAACATGGTTCTAGTTATTTGAGTGCTTCACTGGGAAGCGAGGGAGATTTTTTGGAGGCTAGTAACTGCTCTGTCTTCTAAATTGCCTTTTTTTATGTTATTTTATGAAACAGTTGTGGCATATGAGGCGCACCTTTATGGGCATGGGGGCTCATATATGTTAAGCCCATAACTGCTAAGTTTTACGGGAGTATTTTACTTACACGAGTAGCTGTTTCTCCCAGCCTGTCTATGACAATGGTTTCTCATATCCTTACTGGGACACCACACTGAAACCATGAAGGTTAATGTTTGAGACCTCTCTGGAGAGGTGCTGTGTTTACTCTCAAGGAGGGTTCATAGATATCAGTGAGAGAGTTCTTGAGTAAACGCAGCTTTTGACTCATCTAAATGTTTAGTTCTACAGTGCGTTCCACTTGTACTCAAACACATACTCCTACTTCCTTATTTTCTTGAGATCTATCTCCAATAAACACTATATTGCTGTGAAACCAAAATCCAGTATTAAATATTGCTGCACTTTTAAAAATTAGACTGAAATTGCTTCCTAAATATTTGGTGGAATAGTACAAGTTGCTGTGCATTTAGAATTGAGGCTGCTGCTGTCTTTGAATAAAGATCAGACTTTGTGTTTTGGTGAATGCAAGAGGAAGAAGCAGCTTAATATAATTCTAGGACAAATCAAAGAAGGTAAAAGGGAATTAGGTCTGTTATCAGATGAGAATACAGTTTCCCTAATCACTGCTGAATCACTCCTGTATGTAAATTTCATGTATGAATTTCCCCTGCCTTTCAGATGGAAGTGAATTTAAATTCTCCAGGCTGAGAGGAGAGGAAAGGAGACAGGCTGTTCTTGGGGCAGGAGGAACCAGTGGTGAGAAAAAGTTTCCATCTCAATTTGATGCAGTTTGTGAGAACTGAATCAGCCAGAACTCTGTGAGGACCTTTTGCTCTGATGGTAGAGATCAATGTTTCTAAACTGTACTAGTGACTGTGTTGGTTCAGGACTGCGTGGCATCTCCAATGTTAGTTATCACTGTTACAAGTCAAAGTGAGAGAGTGAGGGGCCCTCAACATCAGAAGGATGTGGACTTGTTGCAGCGAGTCCAGTGGAGGCCGTGGAGATGCTCCGAGGGCTGGGACCTCTCTGCTCTGGAGACAGCCTAGGAGAGCTGGGGGTGTTTGGCCTGGAGAAGGAAAGGCTCAAGGGGACCTTAAAGCCCCTTCCAGTGCCTAAAGGGGCTCCAAGAGAGCAGGAGAGGGACTGGAATGACAGGACAAGGGGGAATGTCTTCCCACTGCCAGAGGGTAGGGTTAGATGGGATATTAGGCAGAAATTCTTGGCTGTGAGGGTGTTGAGGCCTTGGCACATGTTGCCCAGAGAAGCTGTGGTTGCCTCATCCCTGGAAGTGTTCAAAGCCAAGTAGGACAGGTCTTGGAACAATCTGGTTTAGTGGAAAGTGTCCTGCCCATTGCAGGGGGTTGGAACAAGATGATCTTTAAGGTCCTTTCCAACCCAAAGCATTGTAGGATTTTGTGATAACAGGAAATTATCTTATTGATGTCAGCCTCTCCCTTGTAAATGTGGGACAAATCACGTTAGTTCAGACTAAGCATGCTTCAAAAATAACTGATTGTAACTACCCTTTGAAGGTACAGCATAAAATGCGGTTGTTATCTCCTGTTACTGCTTTGATTGCTGTTTGTGTGCCTTATTTACTATTTCTAAATCAAAATTGTGGTGGGTGTCCTTTAAGATGGCTTTAGTGAAGGCTTTAGGCACACTGGGTCAGCTTGAGGAACTTGAAAGCATATGCTCAATGGATTAATGAAGGACATGGGTCTTCAAGGATGTGGATGCAACTTGCCTTTTTGTTAGTTTAATACTCTTTAATAAGTTGCAAAATAAACATCTGCTTTTCAGGTGTAACTCTGGGAGAGGGAGGCAGGTATATGAAGATAAGTCATAATTTCTATTGAAATAGCTGTTGTATTTGAGCACTTCCTCTTGCTTGGATGAGGGCACTACTCTCACTACTGTGGCAGTCCTCTATTTGGTCCTTCTGAAAGCAAGATTGAGGACTTTAAGACTTTAAGACTTGTTATAATCACAGTGGTTATTTTTCTTTTTTTTAGTTCCTACTTCCCCAAGAAGCTTAAAAAAAGTTTTAAAACCCATTTGGTTATGTTTACTTCCAAACTGTAATTGATGCTTACTGACAGTCTTTTTAAGTATGAAAAATGAAAATGATTTTTAGATGCTTAGTTTGGAGGTACATTATCTAAAGAGCTATTTACATGTTACACTAATGTTGTAGCTTAAGAGTTTTTCAGTAAACCCACATAGGTGTTCAGAGCTAGAGCAACTAGCCAGATTCAGTAAAACAAAGGCAAGCAACACATGAAGAGTTCAATAATCTAGAATTTTATAATTGCCCCCAAAAGGTATAAACACATGCAACTGTTTATATAGCAGCAGGCATTATTTCACTGATCCCCCATGGTTGTTTATATAGCAACAGGCATTATAACAACACTTCCTGTTTTCATTATTGCAGTGCTTAGTCATCTGAATCCCTGCCAGTACTCCTTCATACTCTGAAAAGTCATCCAGGATCTTGTAAAACAATTAACTGTCATTTTATTAAAAATTTTTAAAACTTTATATTTCTGTCCCAGTGTTTGACATTCTCTGAAAACCTTATGCAAATGCTTGGCTTGTGACCAGCTCTGCAAATTTGAAACAACGCTTTTGCTTCTATTTTTCTCTGTAGGTTTTCACATTTGTGGAGCAGATGTTCTTTTGAAATTCTTGATGCTGTCAAGAGATACTCCTCATATAGCTGAAAATAATTCAAAATTGCTTTTGACTGCCTTAATATTTCAAGATCTTTGCATAGTGTAGTAGTGGGTTGGGTCCACCTATTCTGTAGGTACAGGTGCTGCTACAACATCAAGAGCCAGTTGCCTGCAGTGGGGACTAAGGGAAGTCCAAAATACAGCAGATTTTGGCATAGACTTGAATATTATGCACAATATGTACTAAAGTGGCTGCTATTTTTGAACTTTAGTAACTTATTCTGGCTGTTAGACTGCTTTCACGTGGCTTAGAACAAGATGAATATAGCTGGGGAAACAATATGAGAAATGATGAGCAGATGAGTTTAGAATTGGAGTCCTTCTGCACTCCCTCCAAAAAAAGATATTTGAGTCCAGGTACTCTGTAGTTTCTGGCTGGAAGTAAATGTATATGCTTGTATACTATTAGTCATTAAATACTGCTGCAGGAATTAGGATAGGAAATGGACAGTTGTTCTTTGCATATAAATGCAGGACATTATTCTTTTTCTTAAGAGCGGCCGCAGAGTGGCAAACCCCCTAATTTTGATCTCGGGTGCAATCTGCAATTACCCAGAAATAGAAAGATAACTAAATGGTTTCTTTTTAAGCCAACTTAAATGAAAAACTTTAGTAGTCCTATTACTTCCTATGGACTTCATAGGAAAGTAACTGAACCTTTGCAGGTTTGTATTTTAGTTAACAAACGAGGTATCTCTGCTGGTAGATTTGATGAATGAACATTTTGCTGTGGAATTGTTACCTTTAGGAAGGCAGTAAGCTTTTCTGTTGTCTAACATGATTTTAGGTTTTTAAGTCTAAGTCCTGTTGATGAAATAAATCCTTGGAAGCTGCTTGGTTGGCAGTAGAGCAGAGATGCTCAGATTGGAGCTGGTTCACTCCTGGGTATGGACACCTTCCAGTGTAAGTTCAGACCGTTGCAGAGAAGGAAATACAGGTAGAAACTGGAGCAGCTGAATATTATTTTTTCTCATTCTAAAGAGTGTAAACCAATTATGCCCATTTCGTTACAATTTAACTTCAATTTGTTGTGTTTCACCTACAGCTAATACTGTGGTTTTGTTAGTATTAGTCTTTTATGGAAATTCAGTCTTTAAACACTTTCTTAGGAAGCTAATACAAGTTTTTTAAGAGTAAATCTACCTTTCATTCTGAGAACTGCTGTTTTAAATGCAGTTTATTTTAACATTTATGGGTTTTTGTGATATTGGAATATATATTCATAATAGAAAATACCCACTGGTATGATTAGCTGGTCTTCTGTAGAGAAGTTAGCCTTAAAATAAATGTATTATTCTATTTCTTCAGATTTTTCCCTACAGGTAATTCCTTAAATTCTTCTGCCTTGAACTGTTCATGAAATACGATGCATCTTGTCTCCTATATCTTGTTTCTGTGGAGTAAGTGTTGCTAGTAACTAAAATGAGAGCAGCACTTGGGAAAACAAAGCTGTATATAGGAGCTATTTATTGGTATGGAAATCAGAATTAATATTTTATTACTGGAACATCATTAATGATTTACTCAAAGTCCTGTGGAGAATACATGGTCTATGTGAACACAAATCTTGGACAGATCTTCGCTCCAATTAAAACAGGCATGTTTTGTTTGGATGGCTGGGTCTGTAATATCCTGAAGAAACAAGCTAATCTTTAAAATCTTAAATAAAATGCTGATTTTGCAAATTATTGCATTAGAAACTTAGTGTGGAGACAGGTGACTTTTAATAGCAGCAATTGAAATTTGAACTGTTTCTTAGGAGAGTCAAGGCAGCACACAGTTACCTCTGTCTGCTCTTGTTTTCCTGCCCTCTTAATTCTTATGAGCAAAGCAGCTTCTCCCTACATTCTTCTCTTTTTAGAATTGATTTTGATGTTAAAGGGTATTTGTGTGAATCCTACTGTAACAGGTCACAGGGGATCATAGAATGGTTTGGACTAGAACAGACCTTAAAGATCATCCAGTTCCACCCCCGCTGCCCTGGGGTTTCCTCTAGACCTGGTTGCTCCAAGCTCCATCCAACCTGGCCTTGAACCTGCCTTCTGTGGGCAGCCTGTGCCAGGGCCTCACCACAGTCACAGCCAAGAATTTCTTCCCAATATTCCATCTAACCCTGTCCTCTGTTAGTTTGAAGCCATTCCCCCTTGTCCTCTCACTCCAGGCCCTTGTCCAAAGTTCCTCTCCAGCTCTTGGAGCCCCTTTAGGCGCTGGAAGAGGCTCTGGGGTCTCCCTAAAGCCTTCTCTTCTCCAGGCTGAACATCCTCAGCTCTCCCTGCCTGTCTACAGAGCAGAGGAGCTCCAGCAGCCCTTGGTGCATCTCCATGGTGTCCTCTGGACTCCGTCCTTATGACTGTTGTTCAGTGCCTTCCTATTTATTGGATGAGGTGGAGTAACTGGCCCTGCATGTGTGGTGTTGGATGCTAAAAAAATTAAGCTTAAGGGAAGGTGTATGAGAAGTGCTTTATGGTTTGGGGAAAAAACTCAGTTCTTAGTAGTTTTTGGTTTTTTTTTTTTAAATTGTTGGAGGGTAAGGAGAAGAGGAAGAGGAGTTCTGATCCTTTAGGTAAAAAAAGTTGGTTTTTAGCTCCTTCCACCTCCATGTTCCCATTTGCTTGGTGTTGTACCTGTAGTGGCCTGCATCACGCAGCAAAGCAGAGATTTCTTTATCAGGATATGGGACACTACTACAGAATTACACGAAGCAGGAGTTAACCTTTGCTGCATTAATGGAGAGGTAATTTTGGATCCAGACTAAAACCCAATTTATCAGCTGATTTTTGTATGTTTTTTTCTGCCCATAGAAGGCACATAAGTTTTTCAGCAGTTTCTGGGTTTGTAAATACATCATCATCAGCTTGTATTGATGCAGACACAAGGCAGTATTGCTTCGCTTTTAATCTGTTGCAAAGTCAAAATAGTATGCAGGTTTTTCTAGAAGTTTCATGAAACTTGCATGCTAACTTTACTTAATATGCATCCCTACTATTGGAAATACAAAAATGTCTTTTAGTAGAAGCAGTAGTTTTGCTCATGTTTGGATACTGTGCTCACCCATGCCTTCCTCTGATCTGAGCTGTTGGAAACAGAGAGATCCCTTAATCCACTTTAGTTTTGTGCTCTGAAACCTTAAAATCTATGGATGAGTATAAAAAGGGGTATTCCATGAACTTCTGATTGTTGGAGGAGGAACAAATGTAAAGTTTTGAGTTTGATGGGTTTTTTCCTTCTTCATTTCTTTTGCTCCAGGCTAGTTCTCCAGTTAACCAAATCCACTATAATCCCATCAGGAGAATGTGGTGATGGTTTTGTAATTTATTTTGTGTGGTTGTCTTAATCCAGGTTCTGTCATTGTAGCAGAAAATACGAACCCAAGCCCACCGTATGATTTGGCTTTGTCCATATGGAAATAATAAACTGTAATAAATGGCTGCCTGTTGTACAATGTGGTACTGAGGGTGTTTTTCTTCCAAAGTAATTTTTCTTTCTGAAACTCAGACAAGCATAAAAATCATTCCCAATTTCAAGTCTTCTCTGTGAAAAACTGATTGTTTGGGAGAAGTCAGAAATTTTTGAAACTTAAGACACTTTCCTGCATCTTACTGTCAGGAATTATGGAAACAGGTGTGTAATTCTAAAGAAAAGAAATTTAACTTTGAGTGGGACTGTTCTGTGTTTCAGCAGGTAAATCTATCAGCATTGAATTTGTGCAGCATGTGCCTGTATTGGAGTCCAGCAGAGACTTCCAGAGGATGTTTACATATGCTGAGAACTGCTTATTAAGTTGGTAGTGCATCATTTTAGTAGTCTTAGAGATACTGGAATGTAGAGTGTCAGGGTTTTTTTATATTTTAACCTCACAAGAGATAAATTTCTCTGCAAAGTTTCCCTGAAATTTTGAGATTCAAACTTGAAAGACAGACTTTTTCCCTTCTGTGTACTGTTTTCTTCAGAGGTATTTTTAACTTGGTGACTTGTTAAACATGGAGTTTATAATTCCTAGCAGTGACAGTCATGTCATGTGGCTGTCATTTGATAGTTTGAGGGTAAGAACAACTTATAGGAGTCAATATTTGGGTTGAAGTACGCCAGTGTTTATAGCCTTTTGCTTCGCTACGTGGCATCTGATTTGAGTGCTGGATTTAATTATGATGCTAATAACAGGAGTTTAAATGTTGATATAAACTGTATAAGGAGCACAGATATTGATCAGTTGTGTGACAATATGTATTTTTATTTGTTGATATTACTATAAGAATTCTATTACTGATTCCAGCATATTGTGATACACTCAGACTGACAAGTACACACAGATAAATATTTGGAATTCATTAATATAGAATATTGTGTTGGAATTTGGTCTCTTCCCGTAATGGCTGTGTTTTTAAGCTGTGAGCCTGCTCTCCTGTTGCAGATAGAAAATAGGAAAATTATAAGGAGATTTAAGAGTCAGGTTGACTGATTATTTTGTCCCTGTTCTTGTGATGCCTTTTCCTGGTCTTAAAATCAAGTCATACATGGTTAGAAGGGGAAAAGGGATTTTACCTTGGTATTTATTTTAAGGATCCTTAGGTGTACACATCCAGGTCATATGCATCAAGATGCACCCCGCTGAGTCTATCTCCCCAACATTGGGTATAACATTATAGGTTTTACTAATTAGCATATCTATCAAAGATTCCCCAATGAGAGGCTCAAGTGAGCCCCCCTCCCCAAGGAACCTTCCCCTGGATGGTTCTATCTTGGTTTACAGAATGTGTTCTGGAGAGGACCTTGGGGTCTGGGGCACACTGATCCCTAACTACGAAGCTTCTAAAATGTTTAGTCTCTTAGCTTGACAAACAAGTTTAAGAATGTAGGCAAAAAGCACTAGGAATACAGAAGCTGTAAAAAGGTATAACGGGTATAAAAGAAAAGGCAAAAATCTTCATGGCATCACTTGGGCGGGTTTCCTAATACAAGTAGTAAATTGAACATTTTCTTAAGGAGAATAAATATCTTGAAAACTGCTGGATAATCATCCTAAACTTCCTAAAAACCTAGTAAATTAACTGACCGTGATGTTATGTTCTTTGGGATTTGGAAAGCTGTGCTAATTTTAGGGCTTTTTTCTGTTCTTGTAGCTTAGATATCAGCACGGGCTGAGTACTCCAGATCTAAGGCAAACTCTTCCTAACCTGAAAAACTTCATGGAGCTTGGGCTAATGGTTAGATGGTAAGTATTTATTTTTTGTAATTTAAAAGAAAGAGATGGATGCTACAAAAAAATTGAAGGTAATGATTTGTCACAAACAAGCATCTCCTCTTCACAAGCTGAGCATGCTTGATGAGATTGTGACCTTCCCAAAATACAGACCATGTAACTGTCCACAACATTCTACTGTTTTCTTACGCTCTTAAGTTCTTCCATATGATGGGCCCACAACCCTCCTCAGAGGTTGATGTAGCAGGGGAATCCTGTTTGAAAAAAAAAATGTTCTTCACTAGAGGGAGGTGAATTAATTGTTGTCTTAAGACTGTATTTAATGTTTGGTAGCAGGTGCACCTTCTGTATCAAACTGCTTTAGCAGAACAGGTCATAGCCCAGGCAGTCCCTGACTGTGTAATTCAAGTGAGCTGCATGGGAATCTGAATGATAATCAATACAACCTCTCTGTAGTATAATTGCTGCTAATGAAAATAGCTGTTGCATGTTGAGCATTGTTGCTAAATGAGAAGCTACATTAACAGATAACTGAAGGTTATAGTATCTTCCAGGGAAATCCCATGTACTTCTGCTCTGATTCACTCTGGAGGATTCAGACTCATCTTCCACTGTCTGCAGAATCAAATGGGACAGGTTTCTATGTTTTAAGGCTAAAGTTAGTTTAGGTTTATCTTGGAGCAGTTGTATGAGCAGGAGGCTTAACCACTTTTCCTTAAACTGAGGTGAACTTTACTAAATGTGGAAGCACAGTTTACTACCCAGTGTATTTCAACAAATAATGGTTTGTATTCACATGGTTTTAATTTATGCTCTTTGAATTGTGTGCACTCATGCAGTCTCTTGTTTTAAACAATTATTTCATCCTGCATTCTCATCTTATCATAGAATCATAGAATGGTTTGTTTTTCTGCCCTCTTAACTCTCATGAGCAAACCAGTTTCTTCTCCCTCCTGTTTTCTCTTTTTAAAATTGATTTTGATATTAAAAGGTGCTTGTGTGAATTCTACTATAACAGGTCACAGGGAATCATAGAATGGTTTGGGCTGGAAAACACCTTAAAGATCATCCAGTTCCCACTCCCTGCCATGTGCAGGGACACCTCCCACTAGATCAGGTTGCTCCAAGCTCGTCCAACCTGCCCTTGAACACATCCGGGGATTGGGCAGCCACAGCTTCTCTGGGCAACCTGTGCCAGGGCTTCACCACCCCCACAGGGAAGAATTTCTTCCCAATATTCCATCTAACCCTGCCCTCTGGCCGTGGGAAGCCATTCCCTCTTGTCCTGTCATTCCAGGCCCTTGTCCAAAGTCCCTCTTCAGCTCACTTGGAGCCTCTTTAGGTACTGGCAAGGGCTTCAAGGTGTCCCTGGAGCCTTCTGTTCTCCAGCCTGTTCTACAAGCTGAATACCCCCACCTCCAGGTTGCTGGTTGGAATCTTGGCTAAGGAAAACAAATACAGTAGTACAAGAAGCCTCTTCTTTGAGCAGTACTGTAAAAAGTGTTGCTTGATGGAAATTCAGCTCAGCCAACACAGGAAGTAAATAGGTCCTGAGAAAAGGAAGCTCAGTCCCTTGTGCAGTGTTACTCTGTAAGTAATTTCAGGTACAGCTGAAAAGATTCTCCCTGCTTTTCTTTTTTCCTCTAGCAAGATGCATAAAGAAAAGCTTTCTTCATTGGGAAATTATCACTGTGAGTTTTTGTGTGATATCCATCACAGTAGTGTAAAACTCCTCAGATGATCTGTGGTCCCCTCAGCAAATCTGAAAGTGAAAGGCCAGACTCTGACTTCTGTAGCACTTCTCTCTGCTCATTGGTAGAGAGTGGAAGGGGTGCAGGTCATGGTCCTACAGTCTTGAATAAGCAGAAGTGGATTGACACTGAAACATGTGAAATGGGAATAATTTTCACCTGTTCTTCCCTTCTGGCATGTGCTGGCTCTGAAGAACTGATCTGGAAACTTTAGTTATGCCTTGGAGGTTTTGCCACCATACAATCCTGTTGTTGTTTTCTATAGGTGATGCACAATCATTAACAAAACAAAGCACTTTTTTTTAGCTGGATAATATTTCCATGCAGGAATATTAAGCATGGTTCTTCAGGAATATCACATTCCCTTCTTCCCCCCACGGATGTGTATGCCTCATTTCCTTCTCATCTCCAGAACTGGTATGCATAGTTGTTAATTTTTAACTTCTTTTTTTTTTTTAACTGATGATTCCAAACAATGCTTCTTAGTGCTTCCTAATAATATAAATGGAAATGAGGCTTTACAGGGAGTCTAGCTTGAGGGGAAAACTGGCTAGACTTACATAATTGGGCAGAATACAGATGTGCACAGTCCTGTGGATAATACCTGATTATGTACATTGAAACAAGCAGAAAAACCACTAGCTGTTAAAATGAAGACTTGAGGGAAATTTTTGTTTTCAGGTTAATGTGAGTCATCTGATACCCTCTGACACAAACTGTAGTCAATAAAATATTTCCAGGTTATTGTTTGTTTGCAGGATAAGAGCAGGGAGACAAGAGGTTTTCTTACCCACATACTCACTTACACTGCCTGGTTTGTTTGGTCCTGTTGCTGGTCTTCATTTTCCTTTCTGAGCACTGTAGCTGGGTTTTCTGAATTTCACCACCATAATCTTTACCATTTTAGATTTAAAACAACCCCAAAAAATCCTCCCTGGCTTTTGTAGAAGAGCTCACCTATTTCATATATCTATCAGAGCAAATTTGGCTTTAAAATCCCTGCTTCAGTCTTCTATGAGTTCCTTCTATATGTTTTGCCTGGAGCTCTGGGCTAGCCTTTGACCCTTTGGAAGGTCTGCAGAGTCCAGTGTCTGTGCATCAAGGTTTAGTGGCTGGTTCTCTCTGCCTGGTGAGATTTGTGTTGTTTTGGTTTCTCAGACATTACACTGAAATGATTAATAAATGTTTTCACATTCCAACTTGTGTGATTTATTGCAGCAAGCTTGCAGGTCTAAAGCTGTACTTCCATCTTCATATCTCTCCTGATACCAATATCCTTCTGTGTTTACTTTTCTTCCCCCTTACCCCTACTGCAAAATATTATTGTGCTGTATGCAGACAAAATCAAGACAAATCTGTTGGTTCCCTCACACACTGTTAGAGGCTATAGAGCTGCAAAAACTGACTTTCCTGGTAATAAATCTGGATGTTGACTCTTAAGGTGAAAGATGATGAGCCAAAGTTGTTGTTGATTTAAACTGTCTCTGTTGTGGTCCCCCGAATCTTTTCTGTTTCCTTCTGGGAATAATTCTGTCTGTTTCCAGTTTTTTTAGTCCTGGAGTTTCACTGGCTTCCAGAAAAGTAGCTCAGTTTTTTAGGTTGGCTGTTGTGGATGCAAAAGGCCCTATGCAGATTTTCTCTTAAATTCTGCTTCTTGTGAGCAGGCAGTTTATTCCAGCATTTGAGACTGAATCATAGAAAGGTTTGGATTGGAAGGGACCTTAAAGGTCATGTTGTTCCACTTCCCTGCCATGGGCAGGGACACCTCCCACTAGACCTTGTTTGCTCCAAGCCCTGTCCAACCTGGCCTAGAACACTTCCAGAGATAGGGCAGCCACAGCTTCTGTGGGCAACTTGTGCCAGGGCCTCACCACCCTCACAGAGAAGAATTTCTTCCTAATCTCTAATCTAAATCTCCTCTCTTTTGGTTTAAAACCATTCCCCCTTTTCCTGTCCCTCTCTGCCTGTTTAAAAAGTTGCTCTCCCCATATCTCTTAGGTCCTCTTCAAATCCCCACTTTCATATAGCCTGTACATTTTTAATACAGTTTTATTTCTTTTTGCATGTTCAGATTTACCCTTCACAAGTTTAGGCTCTTTAGATCATGGCTGCATTAAATCAAGAGACTGACTCTTTTTCTCTCCTATTCTTCAGCTTATTTTGTTTTCGCTCTGTAACTTAGGAGGGATAGTATTTGTGATTAACAGAAAGTAAAGAACATGCTGCAAACCCAAGCAGTCCAGCAAGGAGATGTTTCCCTAGTGAACAGACAGTAGACTTATCTAATACTGGCAAATACAAGATACTCCTTTGGAAGGGCTTGTCTTAGGCAGAGAGATGCCCTTTTGTGCTGCATTTAAAGGCTTTCCTGAAAAATACTTGAGTGCCAAGGCTTAAATTTGTGTTTTGAGGGTATGTCTTGATTTATATACTTCTAGAATCAAGAGGAGCCCAAAACTTCTTAGTTATGAAAACTCTGGTGACTTAATTAATGAAGATTTCATTTTTTAAAAATGTGTTGCAGAATTTCTTAGCTGCCAAAAGATGCAATTTCATCTTAACTTCGTATTAGCAGCCTTCCTGCTGCTATTGTACATTATTTAACCAGTAATCTCTAAGAAGGTGAGAAACTATTAGTGCTTTTTAGCATGGTTGACATGATATTGGCTCTGAGCTGCTCATGGAGCTTCAGGCATTTCAGATGGCTATAAACCAACTAAAACACCTTCATTTAGTGTTCTTACTGCCATGAGGTCATAGTTTGCAACAAAAAAAGATCAAATGGTGCGTAAGTGTTTGCAGTTTTTTTAAGCATTCTCATAGCAAAGTGCTGTAGCTGTGGAGTTTGGCTTTTGGCCAGGCAATCAAAGTTTAGTATTTTGTCCAGCTGTGTTCCAGTAATGTTCCTCAGAGGAAACATTTTGTGGGGAGGAAAAGATACATATTTGAGCCTGTGAATTGTATTTTGTCCCTCATATTGCTTTACAGTTTCTCTGAGCCACTTGCAGACAGATTAAACAATCACAGGTGAATCTGACTGAAGAAATTCTATCAAAACTGCAACCAGAATGTGTTCACTAAGAAAATAATTTCAGAAATATTTGTGTCTTATTTCAGTCACTTTATCTTGCCTGTTTACAGTGGGGAGTATGTCTTCTGCCTTAGGGCTAAGAATGCTCAAACTGACTATTTATTAACTAGTGAAAATTAGTATTTTGGGAGAAAATAGCTACTACGTCATTTTGCTGCCAGAAAAACTTAGAGCTGAAGTCAGATAGTTAGAATTGGCTTTTGAGATTTGGATGCAATTGAAATATTGAAATTGGTGATGATGCTATTCTCCTATCTATAATGTCCAATAAACCTGAGGCTTCTCTTTTTTTTTTTTAATTTAAAAATCCTGCTTTCTGACAGGAACTGTTCATAGCCATATGCGTGACCAGTTCTAGTGTCATCCAACCTGATGACTAAAAGTCATTAGGACCTGATGACAGTTAATCAAATCAGTTTTTATACTCCACAAGTCACAGGCCATTCTTTTTGGACAGGCGTCCATGCCTGTTTGCTGTCTCAGGAGACCAACCAAGAAATTGTTGCTGGAAGCTGAATCAGCCCAACCCAAGTAATTCAGCTCAAGGCTGTGCCTTAGAGTAAAGGCCTGTACTCCTGCAAGCCAAATCCTTCTCACTGGGGACAATACCTGACAGTCTCTAAAGTTTCTGAGTAACTGGATGATCGTTTTCTAACATTACTTACTTTTTTATATATTTTTATATATTTTTTATTAATTTCATGAGCTGTGAAGCTCAAAGAACAAGGGGCAGTGTCTTTAAACTGACAGCTGGTGGGTTTAGATTAGAAATTAGGAAGCAATACTTCCCTGTGAGGGTGGGGACGCCCTGGCACAGGCTGCCCAGAGAAGCTGTGGCTGTCCCATCCCTGGAAGTGTTCAAGGGTGGGTTGGATGGGGCTTTGGAGCAACCTGGTCTAGTGGAAGGTGTCCCTACCCATGGCAGGGGGATTGGAACTAGATGGTTTTGAAAGTTGGTTTCAACCCAGACCCTTTTGGGATTCTATTCTGGGATTCTTTCTCTGGACTTTGCCTTGATGTGAATGCTGTGAATTCTTGTAACAGTACAGCCTCAAAACAGAAATGGAATAGACACCCTCCATCGGTTCCTTGTTTTCATAGGGATTAATAGCAACCTTGTATTTCTGAGCTCTGTGCCTCTCTCTTAACATTACGTTTGAACTAAAACCTCAATATGACTTCCATTATCACCTGGAGGGAGGTGATGGCACAGGAAAAGATGTAAGTTTAACCCACTATACCCAGAGCCATTATGGGTTTGTTTTATTTGCCTGCAAGACTATGACCATTGCTCTAATTAAAAGTCTATGGAGAGCTATTTATCTTCTCATGTTTGCCTTGTAGACACGTGTCACTCAGTCTGAGCTTGTTGCCTAGGTTGCCCCCTGTGATTAAGAAGAGGCATCCAGGGAAGATGACTTTCCCACTGGCTCTCAATAAGGGATTACCACCCTTCTCTCATTTTCCTTCTCCAGTGACTGTGGAAAGAGCCTAGGCAATTACTTCTTGAATGGCTGATCTCCAAAGTCCTTCATACATATTTACCTCTATCTAGATGTCTTAGTTAATATTTGATAAGCAGATAAACCATACTACTGACTTCATTCCTTTGTTCTCAGATTTGGGCTGTTACCCCTTTATTTATTCCTGATGGAAGCTCGACCCATCCTATTCATATTTATTGGTAACAATGGACAGTTTCTGAACTCTGCTCCCTATTTCTCCAGCATCTTAAAACCTGGTTTTAAAGTCTTAAGGTCTATTTCACCGCATGTCATTCAAGGAACCTGGCTGCAAGTGTTTTTTATTCTAATACATTAGTTTGAATACTTGCACAATAAATGGGGATAACTTCTGCTTTACTGACCTATGAGAAGTTATTTTGTAGATGAGAGAGATTAACAACTTACTGCTGCTATGTTTAAATCACTTGGAAAGATCATTCTGCCAGTTAAATTTAGTAAGGAAGGGAAGATTTTTTTGGCTTCTGGACTAAAGAGGTATTGTTCAGGCATACCTAACATGTTAGCTTGCGTAGCCTTGTTGTAACAACCTTTTAAAGAACTCTCCTGGTCCTGCAAACTAATTAATTTCTCACCCATTTTCCTGTAAGGTCTAGTTTTACAAAGGAATTTAGGAATGTTTCTTCTGAGGTGGAATTCAAACTTACATGCCCACTGCAACAATTTTTAAAGCTGTTTTTCTTGTGCTAATTAGACACCTCAGTTTTCATTTTGGTTTACTCGGACACTTAAATTTCTTCTGCCTCATAGAAGAGTTGCTACTGTGCCTAAATTGAGCTGATCAACACTTGCTGAAGAATCACAGAATATCCTGAGTTGAAGGGATGCACAGGGATCATCAAGTCCAACTCCTGGCCCTCACAGGACACCCCAACAATTCCACCCTGTGTCTGAGAGCATTGTCCAAACACTCATTGAGCTCTGGCAGCCTTGGGGCTGTGACCACTGCCCTTGGGAGCCTGGTTAGTGCCCGACCACGCTCTGGGGGAAGAACCTTTTCCTGATAAACAACCTACATCTCCCCTGACACAGCTCCAGCCATTCCCTTGGGTCCTGTTCCTGGTCATAGAGAGCAGAGATCGGAGCTTCTGCTCCGCTGCCCCTTGGGTGGCAGCTGCACACTGTGGGGAGATCCTCAACCTCCTCCAGGCTGAACAAGCCAAGTGACCTCAGCTATTCTGCAGGTAACTTGGGGTTTGGCAATTAGGCAGTCCTATGCCATACTGGAGTCTCTGTCCTTTGAAGAGTTCAATCTAAGATAAATTAATTTGAGCAAGTTTCCAACACAGCACAACAGGTAAGAGGTATTACTCACTCAAGATGGCAAAGAGACTGCCTTGGGTTTGATCTCTCCTAGAATTACCAGGAGAATTACCAATTGCAAAACAGTGTGCCCCTGCAACTTCAGGAGCTGGGATTAAACCTAGGTCTGCTTTCTGCTCTTCTTTATCTCTGTGTCCTCCTCATCTGAGATGGCACTTATTCTTGTGAGGTCTTGCACCTTGTGCTGCAAAGTGATGTATTCAACAGGAGGATCTACTCCATACCCATCTATAGGCTGCTGTTCAGGCCACTGTGTTTGTAAGCTGTCTGGGCGCAATTCTGACTGCTTATGTTCCAGGCAAGAGTTTTTATCGTTCAAATATTGTGTAAAGAGTAGATAGTCTTGTCACTATTTTGACAAACGCACATCTTAAATCCACAAGGTACAGCTTGAAATTCTTCCTGAATTAGATTTTAGCCTCTTAAATACCTATTTTAACCTGTGCATGATTGAATAAAATCCAGAGAAGTGGCAGAATTTCCTATAAACCTTTTAGTCGTTCTGCCTGGAAGGGGAGATGGGAAGCCCTCACTGCTATACAGGGTGTTACAGATCTGATGCTTTGATGTCAAATTCTTCTTTTACTTTCCAAGGGATACAAGTGTCCTGTACCATAACTTCTGTAGCTGCCATAGAGACTGTTTCTGCTGTTGCTGTGGAAGTCTCTTGGTGAAGCTGAACACAAACTGTTGGCAGAACAACTAACATGATACATCTCTGCATCTGGAATCCATTGCACATGAAGAAAAAAAAAGTTATCCTTCCAGTAAATCTTGTATTATACCTAGTCTTGGGGGTTTTTGCTGGTTTTTTTTGGTTGGTTGATTGGTTTGGTTGGTGGGTGTTCTTTAATTATTTTTTAATTATTTTTTTAAATTACTATTTCAAATGTGGGGATTGTTTCTCTGGATTGCAGCCCCCCTTGGTTCCAGTTCAGCAGGAATATGTTTCCATTTCCTGACATCTTGATAGAAACCAAGTGGAATTATTTTTATCATTGCTGTTGTAGGGGGTGTAGCACTGACCGTTTCGGGGAATGGCCCATTTCTTTTGGAAAAGGATGGCAATCATAGAATCATTAAGGTTGGACAAGACCTCTAAGGTCATTGAGACCAACCATTCCCCGAGGCCAAGGTCACCACTGACCTATGTCCCTAAGTGCCACATCCACACATCTACAATAAGTGGCCCTTGAGTTTGAAAAGAAGATCCTGTGGGAATAGTGTCCACCCCATCTTCTTGCATACTCACTATTTTAAATGCTAATGGGCAGCTGATTTGTCAGATAGGTCCAGACTTAAAAACAAATTAGATACAGCTCATTCTAGAGCTGCAAAATGCTCAAAACTCTCTTGCCTGAAGGCTCCTTTCCTCCAGGCTTGAATCAGGCTTAGGCTGCTCTTAGCAGAAAGACTAGTCCCAGCCTGTGCTTTGTACCCAGTTTTGTAAAGAAGAGGGGAGAAGGAAGTCCAGTTCTGTTACACAGAGCCACTGCTTGTCCTTCTTTCTGTGGCTCAAGGTGGGACATGCATCTTGCCACATCTCTTTGGCAAGATGTGCAAATCATCCTGTTATACACTGTCCTGCCCAAAGAGGAGAGAGATATTCAGCTCTGCAACATGGGTCTATCTAGAATAGGAAAGGCAGCAAAACCTTAGATCTCTTGCACTGAAATGCACCAGCTGCTTCTTTGCAAAGTGTCCTATAATTTGAGTAGTGATCTGTAGTACTTAGCTATCACTTGTCCTGAGCAATTAGTTCACATAAAAATGGGATGATATGTCCTTTGACTCAGTGAAGTGTCTAGAAAATCTGTCTTTGTGAATATTTGTGCATCTTGGAATTTGGGTAAATTCCTAGAACTTGTCATTTAACTATAAGATAAACAGAGTCTCATCAAATAAGTAATACAGAGTATTTATTTATTTTCTGAATGAAGGCAGAAAGCACTAAACTGAGGGAAGTGAGGGCAAAACAGACCATCCCTAATATATCTGCAGTGCAAATTGCCTGAGTAAAGTTCACAAGTGTCCTGCCACAGATTCTTGCGTTTGTCATATTACTTCATTCTAAATATAAGTGGTTGATGGTGTAGGAATTGGTTGAAAGACAAAGCTGTTAAGGCTTTGTGGAGTTTGCATTCAAAAGTCTGAAACAGCTGTTGAAATCTAAGAAGAAAGTTGATGGTTTTGCTGCTGCCTTCATGTGTGGCCCTTACTGTGGTAGCTGGTATGGGGTCTGTAGCTCAGACCCAGGAAACCGTAACGGGTCTGGAGAGATGGTCCCGCGAAGAACCGTCTTCTTGGAGCCTGTGTAGTTTTCCCTCAGCCACCGGAGTGCCTTTGCAGAGAGGCTAACAGCTCTTTAGTGATTTTCAGCTAGTGATTTCAGCTCTTGCTCTGTGAGGCAATCTCCAGGCCAGACCAGGAGGAGAGAGACGAGAGGCCCGTATAGCAGTTCCGCATGAGGCAGCTTTATTAGCCTACACCCTGCAAAGGGAGGCTAGGGACGAGCTTTCTAATCTCACAGGGGCAGAGGGCTAGATTTTATAGGGGTACAGGGGTGGGTGTGAGAGGGTAAAAGCCAGTGGGTTACAAAGGATCTGCATAGGATCTCCAAGAGGATCATGGGTCTGTGTCCTCTCTCGCCGTAACTGAAAGGTGGCTGCCTTTTCCAGGGGGAGTCTGCTGCGAGGTTGTGCAATCTCCCTATCTCAGCAGGCTTCTCTCCAGGGCAGAGGCTGGGCATACCCCACACCTTACCTCTCTGCTTCACTGTCTGCAAATGTGTATTCTGAAAAACAGCTTCTCCTTAAGGTGATTTGAGGGTTTTGTGGAAGAGACAGAAGCCCTACAGAGGCATTTAGGGGCAGCCTGGGAGGAGTTAATATGGCAAAGGAAATTCAACAGCAGTAGTACTACTCACTGCCTTCCCATGGGGACGCTTATTCTTCACAGAGGGACTTGTTGCAATCTACTTTATTCTATTTACAAAGGGGAGCAAAACAAGAAAAGTAATGTGGAAAAGGATCCGAGCTAGGGACTACTCGTAACTGCTGTTTCAAGATTTTCCCCTGCCAGACAGATCCCAAAATGTGTCAGGCCTTGAGCAGAAGGTGTTTCTTTTAAATGGAGTTCGTGAAGGAGTTTCATACTGACAGTGGTTGAATCTTAGAGTTGTATATTCAGCAGATTGATAATAGCTGTTTTTTAACTTTTTTTCTTTAATTTGGAAGGAGAACGAACCAGCTGCTTATGTTAATGTACAACATACTATTTGCATATAGGGTGATTATGTTTGGATAAGTATTGAGCTGATGAAGGAAAATTCTCATAACACACCCAAGATGACGTAAAGTTGATTTTCCAAATCATAGAGCTTGAGACGGTGAAAGTGGCTTGTGGAACTGTATTAAACAGTAAAGTCAGACTTGTAAATGAATCTTGATTAGTTCATGTTCTTCAAGAAACAGAGGTTGACATTTGTCCAAAAAGTTTTGGAATGACTGGCACAGAAAAGCAGAAGATCTGGCAAGAATAACCCTCTGCAAGTAGTGAAGTTGGTGTGGTTTTTCTCCTTTGTGCAGTTGTCAGGGAAGTCCGCTGTTGGATTCTTTACTCATAGAGGATTCAGCCATTATTACTCACTTTTGAAGAGTTTATGATGAGCCAGTACAGGCCATAAATACATAAATATATGGTCAACAATAATATTTCATAAAGTGCAGAATGGTCCTTTAAAATGGTGTTAACAGTACAAATTAGCATAATGTGATGGTTTCTTGGGTGATTGACTCACCAAACCATAGAGCTGTGTAGGTGTTCCTACACAACCTCACTGGTTTTCAGTACAGGTGTCCTCTGGGGTGTCTTCTGTGGTTCATACGGCACTAAACACATTTGGGGTTTTAGCACTTTAGGATATAAGTTGTTGGCCAAATGGAGCCTGGAGTTGTGATAAAATAATTGCTTCAGCCTTTGATTAAACATCTGTATTGCTCATGAGCGTGCCTGATGGGTGTGATCTATTCTCTCCTTCTGTTACAGCGATCGACACCATACATCCAGTGCAATTCCTGTTCCAAAGAGACAGAGCTCTAGCTTTGGCAGATTGGATATTGGCTTTTCCAGTGGGCTTCCTTCTCCAGATAAAGGACTCCGAAAACGAGCCAGCACAGGAAACGAGAGACTACAGTACAAAACTCCTCCTCCTAGTTACGACTCTGCTTTAACACAGCCTGTTGCTGTCACAGCCCTTGTTGGAGAGCTGGATAAAAATCCTGGACCCATATGTTCTTCCTTGGACACCTCTATGGATTCCTCCAAAAGAAATACCAAGAAAGGCCAGGACTTGTGCAGTAGTTTAAACGGAGAAAATGGGAGCCTAAACAATATCCAAGATAGGCAGGAATCATTTTTACAATGTTCTAGTGCAATAAATGGGGCGTTTCTGCCTGGTGAGTGTTCTGACACCATGAGCAATGAGCAGCCCTGTGAGTTTCAGCCTGCACTCAACCCCGTCCTTTGCTGCACTGTGGAGCAGGCAGAGGAGATCATGGGTATGGAAGCAACGGGGTTCAGCGCAGGAGATCAGCTGGAAGACTTTAACTCCATCCCAGTGGAGCATGCTGTAGCAGTGGAGTGTGATGAACAAGTCCTGGGGGAGTTTGAGGAGTTCTCTCGAAGGATCTATGCACTGAATGAGAACATGTCCAGCTTCCGCAGACCTCGTAAAAGTTCGGACAAGTGAGCTCGGACAGGGATTTGATAGCAGACATTGAGGTGAAATCAGTGATCTGGAATAGAAATAAAATTGCACTTATTCTTTATATTAATTATCAAAATAAAAAAGCTTAAGCTGTTCCTATGGTGTTAGACAAATGGACTTGAGCACAGTAACACAGGATTATGGTGTATTCACAGCCCAGGTAAATTTTCATTCTTCTTCAAGTCTTTTTATGTCTGGTATTTATAATCTGTTGGATGTTTTGTGGGGTTTTTTTTCCTTTGGCATTGGAATCTGTTTATAAAGGCTTTCCTGAAAACAACTTCTAGTGCTGATCAGCCCCTTCTATGAATATTTGTTAAATTCTTAATTATTATTTAGAGTTAAATTTATTTTAATCTTTTCAGAAGAAAAAACCTTAAATTTAAAATACTCTTTTGATAAGATGTCTTTACATTCTCCTGCATACTCCTGTGTTTGCTTGAGCAATGTAGTCAGTATTAGAGAAATACCATGAATTTGTTACAATTGGACAACTTTTTGGTTTTTGTTTTGGCTGTGCTCTGTAGCCTTTGAAGTTCTACTTTGCACTGAAGAGGCTTCAGTTGGTGGTGTGAAGTTGCTGGAGAATGAGCACCTGTGTGATATCTGCAGTTTCCTTGCACCTGGTTAATCAGAAATGACATTTGGGGGTTTTTCCACTCCTCCTTTCCTCCATACTTGCTCTTCCTGCCAGTGGAAACTTTGAGGAGTAAATCACCTCTAAGGTTCTGTATAATAATTTCAGCCTGACTGTTCCCCACTGAGGTTGGGCACAGATCTCATTAGTAGAAACTTAATGAACCCAGTACCAATGTGGGGTTCAGCTGCTGCCCTCCAAGGTATGCAGTGGGGACAGCGTCTCATGAGACACTTCAGACATCTTCCAGAAAACCCAAACTGGGAATGAAGCACTTTGGAATTAGGTGAATGTGTGGAATTGCTCCACCCTCTGTAAAAAGGAGGCACTTAACATTATTCATCTGAATTAATATTTTTTTTTAAACCATCTATACTTTGGAGGGAAGAAATTTCCAGTGGTTTGCTGGAGGTGCAGTTTGCTGTTGGGTCACATGTGTTCAGCTGCACTAATGGGAAAGCAATTTGCAGCCTGCTTTGTGATTCCTGGTATGTGTTTCAGTTTGGATTTCATTGCTCTTGCTTTCTATATTGTATACCCAAGAATCTGGGCTCAGCTGTGAGCTCTGAAATATAAAAATATATAGCAGAATAAAAATACTTCATCATGCCTGGCTTTTTTTTCCTCTCCCTCGTTTATTTTTCGTTTATTTTCTTTTGAACTCACAACCTAGTCTTTTCCTAACTTCACTGTAAGGCTAGCTGAAACAAACTTTTTAAAAATGTGGATATGTATAACCTCAGCTTTCTGTTGTCAAAACAAGATGTGTTTGTAAGAACCAGTATACATAATAGCATTGCTCTAGAATATGCATTTCTCCAGGTAACACCTTAATGATTGTATTAAAACTATATTCACATTACTTCTGTTAGCTTTTAATGGTTGTGTCTGTAGTTGAGTCATTGGATCAAGCCTCTCTGCAGCAATTTGTTGGCTTTGGTCTGTCCCAGGATGATGTGGTAGATGAGAGCACTCGGAGACCTTGATTTTGAAACACTGAACATGATTTCAGGTGCAAAGTTGGACACATCCATGAGTATCTTCTCCCTAGAATTAGCTCCTCTGTTCCAACCTCATGAAAACTTCCCCAAAGGAAGTGCTGCAACAGCTTAAGCCAACATCTTTGGAAAGGAATAGGTAGGAAGCTCTTGCTGTGCTTTGGCCTAGAGAGGGAGAAATAAACACCTGAAAGCACAGCACTTAGTAGTGATGAGCATTAAGATATTCTGTCCTGGGCCTGTACCATCTTCTGATACCAGTATAATTTCAGGTGAAATTTAGTAACTAGGTCAGTTTTGCACCCTGTGGGATGGGATCTGGTAAGCTTGAGGCAGCACAGACCTGTTCGTATGCACATTTATGTTCCTGTGTAACAGAAAGGCATTAGCTTGTGTGTGATGGTGACTTTTCAAAGCAACCCAAAGAGTAGTTGTGAAGCCACTATGTTTCATAGCTGAACATGGAGCATCTCAGTGCAATTAAGCAACATGTGAAATTAGGTTTGTACAGCATCAATGGGAATGGGACTTCTTTTTTTTCATTAGTTGTTTATTTCTCAGGTTGTACAAACCAAATGAAGTCTAGTTCTCCTCCCCGATGCTTTATTGCTGTTCCTGTTTAAGCCCTGTAATTGTTAATGTGTCAAGCACCACGGCTGATTTTTGCATTTGTTGCACAAAGCTGCTCAGAAGGGCTTTCTATGGATGTATCTTTAGTTAGCCTTAAATTATCCCTGTGTTTTTCTTCCACTTCTACCACTTTCCATGTAGCAGGTGGTGTGAGGTGGGACAGCATCACAGGGCTGATGAAGCATTGACCAGCTCCTTATGGCTGTGAGGGCAGGGGTTGTACAGACTGCAGCCATGTCACAGCTTTCTCCTTTTGGTGTTTATTTTTTTCACCCCCTGTAAATTACTTTGGAAATAGTGTCGTGAAAGAGAAACAAACAGTAGGTTTGAGGGTGAGATGATGAATCACAGTGTGCTTTCAGTTTTCAAGAGCCTTTCATTTCCTGCAAAGGTGTGACTCTTAAATGTGTGCAACTGTCTTCAAATGGAGAAAGCATTTCATTACAATCTTTACCCCTCATTAGAAATCCTTAAGATTTTGGAGCATATTAGTTTTGGAAGATCAGATCCCACTATATTTTTATAGCAAGCACAACAGCACTGGCTTATCCTTGCTTGACCAGGTATTTAAAATAAGCGAGACCAGAATATCCCATAGTAAATGACACATTAAAGCTATGTTGGCAATTTCAGGAAAGCTCATCTCTATTTATAAAATAAAACTGATTCATATCTCTTAACTTGTGTCTTCTTTAATGGCTCCTTTGTTTTTGTTTTCTTTACAAGCCTGGTTTAAACCACGGTGCCCTGCCCAGCCCCAAAACTCCTTGGCTTATTGTTCATCAAATCAATATTGCTCCAAATGTGAATGGTTGGGCAAGAGGATTTGCCTGAAGAACTGACTGCCTTGCTGGCTCCAAATCCTGTTTCAGAAGAGCTTGTGCTACAGTTCTTTTTCATGCTTCTCTCAAAAAGATGGCATGCAGCTAGAAAAATAGCTCCAGCCTATGTTGGGGCTGGGATTAAGCTGGATTTGTAGACATTTATGGATAGTGAAAATACTGTGTTCCTTCATCAGGGAAGCATTGCTACTTGTCCAGCACCTGTGATCCCAGCTAATAATCAACATATGTCTGCCCAAAATGCTGATGTGCACCTTGAACAAGAGTCTGCTGCATGAGTCTTGGCAGGAGTCTGTCCATGACTCGTGAGTCTCTGGTGGGAAGCGGTGAAGTGTGACGAGCTACAGGGACTCCCCAGGCATCATCAGGAATTTTGGGTTGTTTTTTTTTTTTTTTTCTCCCACCCAGTCTGTCTATCAGCAGAGAGTAAAAACCCAAGACATCATCTGTATAGTCCAGGAGCTGAAGTGGGAAGATACAGGAGAGAAATTTTACTTTACTGAAATACAGTTGCATGAAAGTGAAGAGTTAGGAATGGAAAGAATAAGATGGAAGTGCTGCTGGAAGAGTGGACTTAATCTAGATAAACTTTGAACCCCTCTGTGCCTCATTCTGTCACCTTTCAAATGGCCAGAGAGGGTATGTCTCCTTGCTTTCTGGATTTTGATCTTGTTCAGGTCGAAGTGTTTGCATGTGCTCTGTCTGCTCTGAAATGATCAGGTTTAGCTGGTATCTCTGGGCAGCCAGAGTCTCCAGTCTACAGGCAAGCTGTTCTTAATCCCAGGTAGAAAAGTATTTTCCAAGAGAAAAACCGTTATCTAATCAAATTTTTTAATTGCTGGTTACTTTAATATCACTTTATTGTGTATATGGTAGAATGCAACATTGGTTTACAATTCTTCATTAAACAGTATGAAAGCTTTTTTGCCCTAAATAATTGTGAGATGTCAGGTCAGCTCTGCTGCTGCTTAATTTAGTGGTGAATGTATTGCATTGACTGGCTCAACATTTAATCTGCAGGACTCTTCAATCTTGCTTTACTAGGTTGCTTTTAATAGAATCCTAGAATAGGCTTCTACGGGACCTTCAACATCATCCAGTTCCACCTCCTGCCATGGGCAGGACACCTTCCACTAGACCTGGTTGCTCAGAGCCCCATCCAGCCTGGTCTTGAACACTTCCAGGGATGGGGCAACCCCAGCTTTCCTGGGCAACCTGTGCCAGGGCCCCACCACCCTCACAGGGAAGCATTTTTTCCCCAATATTCCATCTAACCTTAACCTCTGGCAGTGAGAAGCCATTCCCCCATGTCCTGTCATTCCAGGCCTTTGAACAAAGTCCCTCTCCAGCTCTTTTGGAGCCCCTCTAGGCACTGGCAGGGGCTCTAAGGTCGCCCTGGAGCCTTCATCAGGCTGAAGAGTACTGTTTCTCTTTTTTTTTTTTTTTAAGGCAGAGCTGCTCCAGCTCTCACAGCATCTTTTGGTGATGGTGCTTGAACTGTGAGCTGAGCCTGGACTTCTTGAGTCCATCTGGCCAGCTGCCTTATGTATTGTGTTTTTTATGTCTCTATTAAAAAGAAGTTTGCAAATCAGGTTGTATGGTCTCGTCTCAGGTGTTAACTGAAACCATGGATGAGAACTGATTGGCAACTCCTGAGCTGCCATAGAATACTGATGCTTATATAAACAGATGTACATAGAACACTCCTCCTGCCTCAAAATTTCATACAAACTGTATTTATTTTTAAAATGCAGCAATAAGGTAGTTCAGTCAATTAAGCTGCACAAAAAGCTGTAAACCTTGAACATGCAGCATTGGTACAGGTAGAAAACCTGCCAGCCCAGCCATGGTGCTTCTGCCAGGCGCATGGGTATGGGGATTGCACCTTGTGGACAGGGCAGGCAGAGGAACTCCTGCTCTTGGGGGGATGTTTCTCTCTTCGTGTTTCATACAAAAGGTGGCAAGATGGAGACATCACGATGGATTATTGGGTTCCCTATCCCTACCCAGATCTGAATCCCAGCACTATCTCTTGGTGACTGTTCTGCTTGTGAGTATCTTTGGACTTCCTCTTTCAGGAAGGCACTATCTAGCTGGACAGTTGATTGCTGCCAATACTGCCAATGCTAAGTGCATCTAGTTTCGTCTGAGATTTGCACATGCTACAAGCAAGGCATTTTTTAGGAAAAAAAATCTCCTTTTCTTTACAGGGTGTCTCCAAAGGAGGACTTTCACAGACTTCCTCATCCTTCTTTGGTGGAGCTCTGCTGCAGAAAAACATCTGTCTATTTTTCAGCCCTTGCTTTTCTGGTTTTTCTTTCAGGAATCTGGTTTCAGTTGTTGGTCTGAAATTCTTGACAGAGTTTGGGGTTGTCTTCTGTAGTTTCATCTGACCTGGGTAGCTCTGCTCAGAATGGGGGTCCTGGGTTTGGAAATAATTTTCCTGTATTAATCTTCTCCCTGCAAATTTGCAATGATGGTGAAATTTCACTGCAACCCAATACATCCTCAGTGGTTTAATTGGATATGTGAGTGCACAGCAGAAAGACAGAGGACCCTTCTGTTGGTCTGTTTTCTACGGGTTCAGTTGTGCCCTGTGCGGGACTGAGCACAATTCCTTTAGGTGAGATGAAGCATCTGCTGGAGGTTTTGATAATATCTCAGCTTTGGGGTAATCTCACAGACTTTCTCCTTTCTTTCACAGATGTTGAAACTAATGCTGAAAAGAGTGTCAATAAACCAAGTTCACTACTGTCTACATTGCTTTCTAGGGAGTTCTCCTTTGTCTTGATGCCTCCTCTGGAAGATGCTGAGGGTTCCTGTACATGAGCCACTGTGCTTCTGGCTACAGCTTGACACCTGACCTCGAGAGATCTGAAATCAGATATGCCTGGTGTTAGAAGATCTCTGGGCCTGGATGAGTCAAAACTTCTGCCATGGGAATTGCTGGTTGTACTCTGCTCCAGAAGCACATTGGAATTACAGTATGGTTTAGATTGGAAGGGACTTTAAAGACCATCCAGTTCTACCCCCAGCCATGGGCAGGGACACCTTCTAGTATCTAGTGGTCTAGTGGACCAGGTTGCTTCAAGCCCTGTCCAGTCTGGCCTTGAACACTTAAGTGATGAAGTATCCACAGCTTCTCTGGGCAGAAGTCCTCAGTCCTTGGCAGAAGGCAGAGATGTTCCCTACTGTATTGCAACACCTGCACAGCATCAGATACCTGTTCCTTCACCTCAAAACCAAAATGCTGGTGCCAACACTGTTTTTTTTTTTTCCACTGGTCACTACAGATGAGGTTCTAGTGGTGAGTGTTAAAGCTGAGCTTAACAGAGGAGCTATGAGTTCCTCCTTGTGACCTGGCTGTGGTTGCCATGGGATAGGCATTTTGTCAGAGGAGTGTGTGTGGTGAGATGGACGTTCCAACCACTGTGATGGAATTAGAAAGCACCTTTCTGGAGGCAAATAAAGGTAAAGCCACACTGGCTGCAAGGGCAGTTGGGGCAGTGCACAAATGCTCTTCTCCTGATGATCAGGAACACAGGACTGTGCTGGCTCCAAGATACTTGACCTGAAGAGCAGAAACACTGCTCTTCCTTGCTGATGGGCTGTTCCTCCTCCAGCACAGGTTATATTGTGTGCTCAGGCAGGACACCTTCAGTTCCTGTGCAAGAGAAGGACGAAAGCAATTGTATGGTGGTTTCCTGCAGTCTGCGAACACCTTCTTTAAACCCCTGTTTGTCGGCAATTGAATCACGGACCCAGACCGGCAAGGAATCTGAATCGTTTATTCAAAGGAATGAGCTGGTTTTATACACTTTTCTAAGGCACAGTATTTCCTTATATGGCGTGACCTGTACCGTGTTGCCACATCAGCAACACACTTTCTCAATGTCCTTCTATGAGGTGATCACTCGCTGTTCACCCGTCCGTCAGCTCCCGGCAGGCTCCTCTCTGTTGGGGTCTGATGTGTGACACCTCCTCCCCCCAGGGTCTGGTGGACACAAGCTTCTCTGTGTGCCACCATGTGCTCCTTTGTGCTGCCATGTGCCTCTGCAGGCAGGTTTTACAGCTCACAACCCAATTCTATCTTATAATTCCCCATACCTCTTGGCAGGCTGAAAGTTACCTGGAATTCTCTAAAAACATTCCCTATTTTCTGCTTCTCTGTTACATTTGTAACCACAAAAAAATTACTTGATTTGGAAAGAGGTTGATAACGTCACATATTTTTCAGATGGCCTTGAAGGCAAGTGCCCTATGGATTCTGTATGGCTTCTCCGCCTACTGATGTCTGTCACATGTCCCTTTGTGCTTTGTGGGTGTTGGTCTCTTCTCCCAGGGAACAAGTGATAGGACAAGAGAAAACAAGATGTGCCACAGGAGGTTTACATTGGATAGCAGGGAAATTTTTTTTCCCAGAAGTATTGTCCAGCCCCAGCACAGGCTGCCCAGGGCAGTGGTGGAGTCCCCATTCCTGGAGGGGTTTTACAGATGTGTAGATGTGGCACTTGGGGACATGGGTTAGTGGGGGGCTTGGCAATACTGGAGGAACAGTTGGACTTGATCATAGAGAGCTCTTCCAACCTTCATGATTCTGTGATTTTATGTCTGTTCAAGAGTATTGACTTGGGCAGCTAAAAACTCTTGAAACTGCAGCATCTTATTTAATTCCCTGGTAAGTTTAAGCACATTCAACAACGTTCCTGCTGCACGTTTTTACCATCTACCTAATTTCGTTTTAACATCTCACCTTTGGCTTTCATATTCCTCATCGACCAGGTGGACCTCTCCTTTCACAGATCACCTTTCTTGGACTTTGAACACTGATAAAAGGCAAGTGCAGGTCCACAACCTGTGGCAGCACTCTACCTTTGCCTCCAAGTGTGCCTTTAATAACCTTTTCCCCTGAGTTAGCAGGAAATGTTCTCGTGCTGAAGTAAGTGGAGGGCCCTGGCTGGCTTGGCTTGGGATTGTTTTTATAATGATAACTTTGTTCAATAATGCATAGTGTGACAACAAAAAGCAGTTGTTTGGCTACCCTATTGTCCATGGAGGAGACTTGCTGAATTGGGGTAGGATTTATTCTGGGTGAGAATTCCAAGATGCTGTCAGCTTTGCTGGGGACTTAAAGGGCCAAAGAGGGAAGCTTTATACCTCCCTCATGTTAGACAGATATCAGGTACAGGAGTGCGTGGGCTCGCTCTGTGCAGCAGAGCTTCCAGCCTTAATGAAAAGTGTTGCTGCCTTGAGCAGAGTTTGTCAAGCTGGGGGGCAGTGGAGTAGAAGAACATTTTTCACCCCCTTTGGCTAAGCATCTTGAAAACTGTGCCTCAGCTGTGATTTTCAGCGTAAGATAAACAAGCAAAACAGACACCATTGACCCTTCCCTACCTGCCAAAACAATTGAGTCCCAAAACTTTTCATCATTTTCACTACAAGCCTGTCCAGTCCCAGAACAGGCTGCCCAGGGCAGTGGTGGAGTCCCCATCCCTCGAAAGATTTAACAGCTCTGTGGATATGGCATTTGGGGACAAGGTTTTGTGGTGGGTTTTGCAGTGCTGGGGGAATGGTTGAAGTCAATCATGTTAGTGATCTTTTCCAACCTAAATGATTCTCTGAACTGTCTTCTTTCCTGACAAAACCACTGTGAAACAGGTGTGGCTTTAGTTTTACTTAATATCCCTCACTTTAGTGCTAGTGTAGTTAGTGAAAGTAAAGCACTTAGAGGCTCTGGAATCCAAATCATAAAAGCAGTCACTGGAACAGAGGAGAGGAGGAAGAGCATGAAGTCTCCAAGGGTGATTCTTAATTATTTGACTAGGGCAAATGCTTCCAGCCTGAGCTGTTCCCAGTGATTGGAAGCAAGAAGGAGGAGTGGACAAAGGATGGAGATGACCAGCTCCTCATGTGGCTGAGTGTTTGCAGGGAAGAAAAGAGGCTGCAAGTGCCCTGCAAACGCCATTCCTGACCTTGGTAATCCATGGGGGTGCAGGGGCATGGTCTGCCATATGTGCATGTGTGGATGTGCAAGGGAGAAGAAGTTCAATGCTCTCTCAAAGCAAATAAAGGTCTGATCTTTTCCCCAGATTCACCATAAACAGGTTAGAGAACTATGGGGTAGAGATATGAATAAAAAAAGATTTATATTTATTTTATTTAAGTTTTTTTAAAGACTTCAGTTCCATGACCTTCAGTTGGAGGAACCAAACTTCACCTTCCTTTTCTTAAAGTATTTTCTCCATCCAGCTAATTATAAAATGTTGTAGAGTCTTTGTGAGAAGAATTTCGGAGGAAACCTCAGGGAATGTGACATTAACTAGGGAGAACATCAAGAATAATAACATTAGCACCTACTGAATAGAAACTTCAACACAACCATTTATTTAGAGATGGTGTGTATTTGGACAATGCTCTCAGGCACTTGGTTGGACTTGATTATCCTTGTGGGCCCCTTCCAGCTAAGGATATCCTATGATTTGCATTGGATTCTTCTCATCTAGATTGAAATTATTTTAAGATCCAGCATGTGGCTTGTACCTGGGATTTCAGCTTCCACTGAGCATCCCCTTGGTAGGATACCTTTTCCTATCCCTGAATGATGGTGTTACCCCTCTGTGGATGTGAGCCTGTGCTGCCTGCACAGCATACCCCATGGGTGCTACTCTGTGGGTGCAGTGAGCAACGAGTGGCAGAAGAGAATCAACTCTCACCCCAGAGTGCTTAGGATGGAGAATAAGAAATGAATAGAACTCCCCAGCTTTCCAGTCCAGCCTCCCTGCTTCTGTCTGAATCCAGGCTGATGCAGGGGTGTGGATGAAATCCCAGGCACAAGCTGTCAGCAGCCCTTGAACAGGGGCAGCATTGTGGCCACATGCCTGGAAAGGAAGGCATGTTATCCCTCTTGCCCCTGTGCACCTCTCCTCTGGCATCCCATGCTCTGGATTAATTCTTGTGAGCCTTTAGTACAAGGAGTGGGATCTTGTCTTCACCTGTGTCTGGGAGGATGGGAATAATGATTGTGCCTGGGACTTTAGGCTCCCAGAATGACACAAGTGGCTGTGATTTAGATGCATACTAATAGAGGGATTTAGCCTCCCAACACATCTGACCAGTCCAGAACTCTTTGGACAGCCTTTAATGAAACCTCCCCAGCCAAGGAAATCCTGTGCAAAGTAGGAAAGGTGCTGGGGAGAGGATGAGGGGGCTCATCTCCAAGATGTAGTAAGTTTGTTCAGTCTTAGCTGTTATACTTGCACAGGGAAAAATATAAATCAAGCCTGTGCTGGTCTATATCTGGCCAGTTTCACTCTGGAGTTCCTGACAGGTGACTCCAGGGTCCAGCTGCATTCTCTCAGTGCTTATTTTTGACATTGTAATCCAAATTGACGTTCAGCGCTTGAATATACAATAAGTTCATTACAGCTAAACCTTCCAGCTCAGGGATTTCCGGTTGGTAAGTCTCAGAAAAATCAGGATTCCCAGTGGTATCAGGCTGAAAACGTTTACAGATAAAATTCAAGTTTGCAAGTTATGCTAAAATGTTTTTGGAGCCAATGGTATTTTCAGCCCACTGCAGTAGTGCCTTATCCCTCCTTGTCCTATCCTACCCCTTCCTGCCTGAGATTGGAGGCGGAGGCCCCTGCCCTGCATAGCTCCTGAACAGGGTTTTGGTGCTGCTCTCAAGGGGAGTTCATTAAATTGCAGCAGATGAATCCACAGTCCTATGGCTAAGCACATTTCTTGAGCGTGTTTTTGGAACATTAAACTGTTTAATCTTGTTCCACTTTCTAAAGAGCATGAGAAAAATCTGCACAGCATCTTACCCAATCACTGTGGGATCACCCTGATAAATGCCACAAGCAGATAAGACTTGAGATATCCCAATTACCTCCAGGAGTGGGATGTTATCTCCCAATCTTTCCATGTCTAATGAAGGTTGCAACACAGTGGGGTTACTACTTTAGCTCTTGACCTGCTGGTTAATAAGCTGTTGTCATGAGGTGTGAATTTGGCCTGGGACTGGTCTGTGCCCATCTAGAACATGGACAGCAACTCTTCTGCTTCCACCTTCTCCCCTTGATGGAGCTGATACCTTATAAAAACAGATACAGCTCTCTTCATCCAATGGATCTCAGCTGGAATTTGAAGCTAGTTTTCTAATAAGATGAAGGTAAAACAGTCAGTGCTGTGTCCCAAAGGGGAAATATGAAGTGGCTCTGTGTGGGGTTGAGGGATGGGAGAGGAGCCGAGAGGTTCCCCAGCACAGGTGATGCCAGAGTCAGAGGTACTGCTATAAAAAAAGAGATGCATCTCCTGCAAAACATTAATAAGATGGAAAGAGAACAGGAAAGGTCTCATTTCTACACATCCACCACGTGATGAGAAGAAATGCATGGCCACACAGAAAGTGTGCAGTTGGGGTATTTTAGGAAAAAATCGGAACTGTAGGAGTAGGGAATATTAGAGGAGATGATCCAAAGAGACTGTAATCCCTGCTACTGGAGAGTGTGAGAACAAAGACATGGAATCATAGAATGGTTTGGGTTGGAAGGGACCTTAAAGTTTATCTCATTCTACCCCCATGCCATAGGCAGAGACACCTTCCACTAGACCAGGTTGTTTCAAGTCCTGTCCAACCTGGCCTAGAACACTTCCAGGGATGGGGCAGCCACAGCTTCTGTGGGCAACCTGTGCCAGGGCCTCCCTCTTATGGCAACCCTAGGGTATATTACCGTGTCCTGCAGCCATAGGGAGGAGGAGAGAAGATTCAGCAGGCAGGAATTGTGCAGCAAGATTGATTGATTGAATTATTTTACAAACTCTTTTATAGACTTTTTTCTTCATAGTCTAATTGGACAACGATCAGCCACCCCTTGGGGGTGATTGGCTAAAATCCTAAAACATCCATTGTCAAAATATTTTCCTACTATACCATAAACAAGACTTTTCAAGGCTGCAGGTGTTTGGTTGTTTACATAACTCTGCTACCTCTTCTGTGAGCGAGAAAAGTCTCTCACGCGCTTAGAAAATAGCAAGAAAATCCTTGCTAGCAGCATTTTTGTATCTACACCTTCCCATCCACAAGGGGAATCATTCCTGACATATATGATGGTAGAATCAGAGTAAACAAGACTGGAAGGACTAGCTTTGAGGTTTGGTCTGAGGTTACCCAGGGTTTTTGTCAGGAGAGTTTCAGGTATCTCCAAAGGTGGAGATTCCCTAACCCAGACCCCTGTTCCACTGTTTGACCACCTTCATGGGGAAAAGGCTTCCTAATTGGATTTTCTTATCTTCTAACTTGGGTTGTTGACTCTTTTCCTATCACTGAGCATCTCCCATGAGAGCTTGTCCCTCTCTCTTCTCTACACCATCCCAGAGCTGCAGACAGTAATGAAGTCTGTCTTTGCCTGAGCCTCTCTTTGTGTGCCCTGGGCTCCAGTTCCAACCAGCTTGATGGCTTCGCTGTGTTCTCTCACCATTTACCTGGTACTGCGGAGCCCAAACTGGGCCTAGTGCCCCATTTGGCAAGCGCCAAATGGAGAGAAGGAATTACTTCCCTTGTCCTACTGGCTCCACTCCTGCCACCACCATCCACAACATGGTTTCTGCTCATTGTCCCATATTCTTTCCACAAAAGCTGTTCTCCAGTCCAGCAGACTCCAAGCTGTAGACACCCTGAGAGATGTCCCGTCCTGTCTCAGCAACTGAGGGTGGTCTACTAAGGCTCCTGAATTCCTTTCCAGCTCCATGTTTTTGTTCATCCAAGTCATATGTATCCTTAATTCCCAAATAATTCAATTTTAAAAATTGGGAAAAAGTTCCTGCTCTTTCCTCTCTCAGTGGTTTTTAAATTTTACACATCTTAAACCCAAGTAATTTGCTAGTCACTGGAAGTGTAGCATCCTGTATGGCTCCCATGAGAACATGTGTTAAAAGTAGGATTATCATTTGCAGGAGCAGCACAAGAACCAACCTGGTAACATCCTTCTGCAGCATGGGACCTGTATGGAGTATCAGCCATGCGATCAGCTCTTAACCACCAGACCTGGAAACAATTCCTTGCTGCATGCTCCTGCCTGCTGCTCTTGGTAGCTTTTTTTTGTAACAAATTACCCAAGTGCTTTTCCTACAGGCTCATGTTTTTGTGGCAGGAGTGTCTAAAAGCAGCAGCTGAGCTGAGCCTCACTCCTCCAGGAGCTGCCTGGTCATCTAGAAGGGGATGGGCCTCTTCCTGGTGGCCACATGTCAACTTTCCCTAGGATTTGGAGAGCAGAGGCTGCTGTGAGGGTTTGCAAGGAATGAATCCATAGGTGAGAAAGTCCTGCAAAGTTTGATCTCTGAAAATGCCCTAAAGGAAGGGACAGAAACCTGCTCAACCTGAAGTCATAGACCTTGCCGGTTCAGACTGTTTCTGGTGACTCAGAATAGATCTAGGTCTTAAAATTTCACATTTCTAGGACTCATACATTCCCAAATGGTTCCTTCTCCCTGCCTCTGTGTCCTTCCTTCTTCTCCAGCTAAGTGAGAGAAAGAGGCTGCCACTGCCAGGAAGGGAGCATGGGATTCCTGGTCCCCATGGCTTGGTGTGATGTCCAGTTGCTATTACAGCTATCACTTTTGCTGAAGCAGGGATGGTTCAGAACCCTCTGTACTCATCTGAAGTGAGGCTGTGAAAGTTTCTCCTGAGTGGCACTTGCTGCCCAAGGAGCTGCTGCTCATCTCTGAGGAGAAGTTGAGCTGAACTGGGAGATCTGGTGTTCCAAAGGGTGGCAGTGATCTGAGTGCTGGGTTCCTCCCTCTCCTGCACATCTCAGCCTAGGTGGAAATCCAGCTGTTGAGGTTAGCTCCAGCCTTCCAGGGTTTCTGGTTCTGGGGAGCATCCCTCCCATGCAATCAGCACATTGCTTTCAGTGGCTGCCTTCACTTTTGCTGTAGAGGTGAAAACATAAGGGTAAATGTCCACCCCATGATGCTCCTTGGCAAAATACTTGGAGCCCTTTGCAGGGAAGAACAGGATCAGCCAAGCTTTCTCTTTGTGTCTACCATACACTAACACCTTCATGTCCCTGAGGACCACCTTTCAGGCAGTTTTGGGAATCCAGGACCTACTTTTCATCTGAGGGGTGCAGTTTGTGCACTTAGCAACAGCTTAGACCCTGATCCTGGGGAAGTCAGTGCCAAGGATGCTGGCTGATGACACACTGCTCAGGTGACAGGCTGTGGGGAGAGGGATGGGTTAGAAACAGGAATTTGGTTCAGTTTCGTAATGTTTCCAGTGAGTCTCAGTTTACAAATAGTTCAGGTCAACCACATGCTTCTTCTTTGACACTTTTTTGAGGCTGAGGATGCTTTGGGGTTAATACTTTGAAACTTTCCTTTCCTGGCTGCCCCCATCTCCTTGCCTGCCAGGAAATTCTAGCACAAGAGTCAAAAAGGTGCCTGTCTGGATTTACAAGGAGCCGGCACTGAGTTTTTCCCAGGGCATGGCCTGGTTGGTATCAAGAAGTCTATAAAGCATCATGGGTCCTTGGTGCTGAGCTGCTCTCAGGGCTGGTTTCCAAATGAGGGAAGGCATGAGTGGTGCTTGTCCCCCATTCTCAGCAGCATGGGAGCAAGCTGGGAAGACAGATAGGAGTGGTGCTTGCGAAGGGTAGTTTAACATCTGGAAATTATTAGCTGCCAAAGTCACCAAAGTCATGCAGAGTGATCCTCTGTCCTTGTGAGCTTCTCTCCTGAGAAGATGGGAGTTGCAACACCCACTTAGCAGGGTAGTAGTTGCATGGACAAACTCTAGGGCTTGCGTGTGGGGATTTGCTCTAAGAGTTCTCTTCTAGCAGTGTTTGGGATGTTGAGCAACCGATCTACCTTTTGCCATGAGCTGTGTGAGATGAGTATCCCAGCAGTGATCTCCTGAGGTCGGGTGAGGATATGAAGGCTGAAGGGAAAGAGCAGAGATGTTTGAAGTGCAGTTTAAATGATTGTTTTGAGCTCCAGTTAGATTCAAGGAAGAGAAGTGAGCATAGGGTCCCATTCTTTGGTACATCTTGGAATAGGATGTCTTGCTGTATAAGCTTTAGTTTTCCCCATCAGCAATAGAAACAACTTGTGAGGAGCAGCACATGTGGAGCCATTTCTACAAAGCTTCCTCCTTAGCCAGACCTACAGGTTGCATTTTTCCTAGAAGATTAGTTTTCCTTCTTTCTTCAGGATCACACTGTTACTTCACAACTCAGATGGCTCCCCCAAACTAGTCTACAAATCCTGAGGCAGGCAATGCATGGGTAGAAATCAGGAGACAAAGTCTGATAGTTTTCAAGTTTTTTTCATCAGTGATGCCTTTGTTTTCTTATTCTGAAGGATAGGAGAGCTAGAAACACTTGGAAATGCTTAGAATCATAGAACTGCAGAAGGGTTTGGGTTGGAAGGGACCTTAAAGCTCATCTAGTTCCAACCTTCTGCCAGACCTGGTTGCTCCAAGCCCCATCCAACCTGGCCTGGAACACTTCCAGGGATGGGGCAGCCCCAGCTTCTCCGGGCAACCCATGCCAGTGTCTTCATAGTTGTTGGGTTGTGCACATCAAACCTTCCTGCAAGTGCTGAAGTACAGGTGAGAAAGCTGGAAGACTCCTGGAAAGCCAGAGACTGAAGCATCCTGCACAAATTACAGGAGACGAGGTAATTTTGTTGGGTTGTGGGTTCTAATTCTTACGTTAATTGCACAATGGTTGGGTGTTATTCCTTACAACCATCCAAGTCCTCCCAGAAACTGGTCTGTTTGTTGCTGGTGGTGATGGGGAAAGAGAGATGCCACATTGCTTTCCTCAAACCAGGCAGGGAAGCAGGATCAGCTTCAGATTTTTTTGAAGCCAAACATGTCTGAAGGGTTTAGGTCAGGGATTTACAGTCTGCAGCATGGCCCTCTATGGTGAAACATGGGTGATTTGCAATGACTTTCTGGAAATTTCCGTAAGTTTGTACAGGCTGAGTGTGTTGTACAGTGCTTGAGTCCCTCTGAGGTCAGAACCCCAAGAAGAGGGGACTTCTTGAACAGAGAGGTCTGAGCTGAGCCACATCCACTCAACTAACCTAGGAGACACCATCCTCTGGTTCCTCTGCTTTTCTTCACACAGATATGTCTGAAAGAGTGCTCCTGGGTGGGACTCTGAGTAACCTGATTTAGTAGAAGGTGTCCCTGCCCATGTGTCTTGGTTTGAAGACAGGTGTTTGTCAAGGATGGCGGGAATCTCCCTTGGAATGGAAAATGTGACCCCTTTCTCTCCAAATTATTATAACTTTGAAATTACACAGCTTTCAGGCAAAGAAATGGGAAAAGAAAAAACAGTTCTTTACTAGAATATATATATAGGTATATATATAACAAGGCAAACAAACAGCACCACCGGCAGCAACCACAAACAGAACCAGGAACCCAGTGCCAGCCTCTCTCGGCTGTCGGGCCCTTTCCCCCTCGGTGCAGTTCCCCTCACAGCCGGCAGGGGGCGCTGGTGCGCTGTTTCCCCGCGCCTGCAGGGGGCGCTGTGGAGTGAGCTCGGCCGCCTCTCTCCACATGGTTAATGGCGGCAGGAGAGAGAGAGAAGGGGCTCCCTTTCCAAACTCATGGGGGGCAGCTGGTCTCAGGGCTACTCGGGAAGCAGAATGGACTGCAGCAGGAAACCTCGGAGCAGCAGTCTGGAATAGCAGAGGCGGGCACATCTGGGGTGGAAAACAAAGTGTAGTGAAGACTCCTGAGCTGTGCCAGAAACTACAGGATGTCCAGGTGGAGGTGGGCCCAGGGTGTCAGGTTAAAGTGTAGCAAAAAGCCCGAAGCAGCAACAGGAAACATCGGGGCTGGGCGGTGGGAGATGGGCTGCTGCAGGCAGCTGCCACACGCAGTGGGAGATGCTCCCTCTGGAGTGGGGAGGGGGTCAGGGTCCTGGGTTTTCCGCTGGGGCACCCAAGCAGATGGTGAGGGTCCTTCCCAGTGAGGTCAGATGTTGAAAAGGTCTCAGTACAATGGCCGCTCTTACCAGCAAAGGCTCACCCACAATAGGAGAAGCAGTAAAGGGCTGAACTCTGTGGTGGCAGTGAATTCTCCCCCGCAGTGGCATCAGCCTGACCGGTCCCAAGAGCAAGAGAGAGCAAGAAGCCTCGATATCTCTGCCTTTCCCAAGAGAAAGCCCCCCATCTAAGAGAGTACAGCCAGCTGCACCCCTTTCCCCCATCTTGGCCACTTCTTTTGTCTTTCTTAAGTATCCTCATTATCATCTCTTAGGCAACAAATGGGAGAAAATTCCCTGAGAGAAAGGGAAAAAAAAGGGAAAAATCCTTACTTCCAACACCATAGCAGGGGTGTTGGAGCAAGATGAGCTCTAAGGTCCCTTCCACCAAATCATTCTGTGATTCTAGGATGTCTTTCTTCAAATGGAAAGGTTATATCAAGTTTGTTTTTTGGCAACTTCAGCATATATGAACAGAGTAAAAGTAACCTCTGCCCCAAAGAGCTTGAAGTCTAAATGTCAAAGAAGATATAGATGACTGAGGAAATGATGAATCCGTAAATTAGTGAGGAGAAAGATGTTCTCCGTATTTCAGTTCCTTTATGAAATCCTTTTCAAGTATCTTGCTGAATGAGAGTTTTTGCAGCCCTGGCTCAGTGTTTGGAGGCTGCCCTTGAATTCAGGCACTGGAACAGCCCTAGGATTGTTCTCCTATTTTGTTTAAATATCAGAAATCCTCACATCTCCTGGAATATCAATCTGTCAGGCTGCAGAGGTCATTAGACCATTAAAATAATGCATGGAGCACCTGCAGCCTTTGCGCTTTATTGTTACAGCTGTGCATGTGCACATGGGAAGAATTTAGATATGAAAGAGGATAACATTACTGCGCAACCCAGGAACACTGGAGCAACCTGATTGAACAGCAGATTTAGCTACAGAGCACCTGGTTTGTCTTTCCCTGCCTTCACAGCTCTGGGCTGGGAGGTGTGGGGTGATCAACCGCACTTTGCTATGGAGATCACAGTTTGCTCTCTGAATTAAAGCAGGGAGAGATGCAGCATTTTGTGTCAGAGTAAGGCAGTGAACTTGCAGAATAAAGTTAGGGTTGAGCAACCTGATTTGAAAGAGCTGTGATCTCACGGTGACCAGAGGTTGGACTGCAACTTCCAGAGGTCTGTCCAACCTCAATTATTTTGCGATTCTGGTTCTCACCACAATGATGTGAGCCACAAGTAACTAGTTCTGGTGTAAACATCCCAGATGGTTATGGTAAGTGGTGCAAAGTCTAACTAGCCAGTAACTAGTGGTATTCCCCAGTAATCAATGCTGGCATTAGTGAGTGTCTTCATTGATCACCTGGATGAAGTTTGCTTGCAGAAAGCTTGTGGATGGCAGTAGACTTAGGTAGGGAAGTGGCCAATGGACTGGAGATCAAGGCTGGTACTCAGAAGAGGGCCCTGGGCAGGCCTGAGAAATGGGATGTGGTGGCTGGTGAACATACATTACACGGGACAGAGAGTTCTCAGTAAGACGGGTCCCTAGTACCACAGGAGCCACTTTGTGTTGGGGTGGCCAAAGGGGCTTCTCCTGGGATGCTTGTTCTGTTATGTTAATCTGTCCCAGTTTGGATTCCCCTGTTGGCCATTAGCCTCTACTCCTCATCACTCCCCCAGAGCTTCTCCATTGGTCCCCGTTCCCTTGTCCTGCCTTTTCCCCACCCCTGGATAAAACTGTGAGATTCGGGATCATGTTCGTATTTGCCTCTGCAACCTTCGACAGCGTAGAAGCAATAAATGCTCCTGCCGGAACGCATGCAAATGCCCTTCTTGACTCTTTGCTACTGACTGTAATACTGAACCCACCCGTGCATCTGTGGGTGCACGTGGGAACCCATGGAGTCGGGCAGGGATGGTATTAAATGGCGCCTGAATGTGGATGGCCTTGGACCGTCTCTGAGAGCGACTTCAGCACAGCTTCGCCGCTGGAATCAAGTTGCCTCTTGAGCAGCCATTTCCCCCGAAGAAACCTCTGAGTTCTATCAGGGGTCTCGGAAGGGAAACCAACAACCTTCTAGGGAAAGAGAAGACTGGTCTAAAGTGGGTGGACCACCCTCGAGACTTTTATTTGACCCTCTAAGGTAATATGGGTCACTTTTGTGTCCTCTTTTGTTAATTTCCTTTTATCTTGAGGGTTGGGAAGAAAGGGAGATGGGGGCAGAGTTTTCTCATCTCCTGTGAGAAGCCTTTCTCCCAGTTCTAAGAGTCCTTGTTCGTGAGAATTTTCATTATACAAAGGAAGATTTAAAACATTTTGTTTAGTGGTTGTTTCAGCAGTGGTTAGTTGAGTATTTAAAACACTTTGTGCTATGGTTGTTTATGTCTGGAAAAGGTTATTTGCTTTACAAGCTAGCAAAAGCTATTGATAGTAAAACAGTTGGGAAATGTTAACCCCAGTTTAAAAAACCCTTTACCGCTTTCCTCTCCCTGCATCCCTGATCCCTCTGCCCTGCTTCAAGGGAAACCAGGAGATAAGATTCTGCCAGAGTGCACAGGTCCACTACCGTCTGCCTGCCCTCTCCCGATCTCCTTTGTTCCCTGTCTACGGTTGTGCTGGCCAGGCCACCCCAGGTCCTACCCCAAACCTCTTCCCTGTACCCATTTCCCCGGTTTCTTCCACTTTAAATTTGCTTCAAGATCACAGTGGCAGCAGAATCGGTACCGCAAACCCAGCTGCTGCCTTTATTTTTAATTCTCCTGCCTCCATTCCCCTCAAACAAAATGGTGAACGCCACGTGGAAGCTGTGGCGGGCTTTTCGCCCGCGTGCGGTCCCTCTTCCGTCCTGTGCTTCTGTGGGTGCATGCGGGACCCCACAGAGCCAGGCAGGGATGGTATTAGTGGGCTGACAGGAACTTTACCAAGTTCAACCAGGGCACATGTGAGTTTTTACATCTTGAATTGAACAATCCCATGCAACACCAGGGATGGGGTCTAAACCTTAGACCACAGCTCTGCAGGCAAGGACAGACAAGACTCTGCCCCCATCAACTAGTGTGAATAACTGAGCTTTGCAAACTCTTTCTGCCACACAGAAAGGGTGCAGTTCATCAGGTAGAGGCTTGAAGGCTTTCCTGAATAAAATACAAAGGAATGTCCCATGAGGAACTACTGTACAGCCAAGGAGAACAGACCTTTTCCCAGCTGTTCAACACATGCTGCAGCTTTTCCTAAGAACTGCATCTTCCAACCCCTGTCTTTCCACCCACAAGCCCCAAAAATTATGCACTTAGCAAGAGGAGGAGGAAGCTCTTCACCAAACGTTGGTCTTTTGCTTTTCATTATTCCTCTTAAATGGTGAATCATAGAATTATTAAGATTGTAAAAGCCCTCTAAGATCATTGAGTCCAACTAATCCCCAACAAACTACCAAGGTCACCATTAACCTATGTCCCCAAATGCCACATCCAGGGATGAGGACTCTACCACTGCCCCAGGCAGCTTTTGCCAGGGCTGGACCATCTTTTCAGGGAAGGAGTTTTCCCAATATCCATCCTAAACCTCTCTTGGCACAACTTGAGGCTGTTTTCTCTTGTTCTGTCCCTTGTTCCCTGGGAGAAGAGCCTGACCTCCACCTGGCTATACCCTCCCATCAGGGAGTTGTGAAGAGTGAGCCTCCTTTTCTCCAGCCTGAGCCCCACCAGCTCCTTCAGCCACTCTTGGTGCTGCAGCCTCTTCCCCAGCTCCGTCCCCTTCTCTGGACATACTTCAGCCCCTCACTGTCCTTCTTGTTGGGAGGGGCCCAGAACTGCCCGCAGGACTGGAGGTGCCTCAGTAGTGCCTGGAACAGGTCACTGCTGTGGTCCTGCTGCCACACTATTGCTGGTACAGGCCAGGTGCCCTCGGCCTTCTTGCCCACCTGGGCACACCTGGGTTCATTTCCAGCCAGCTCTTAATCAAAATGAAGGAAGAAGACAAAGCCTGGTGGACATTTGCAAGTCCTTCACTTGTATTTGTGCTCTGCCACAAAGTTCCTGTCTGTTAAGTCTTCCCACACAGAGGTGTCTTCAGGAGTCCTTCTCAGGGGCACCATCAGAGAGGTGTCAAAGCATGGAGGTATTCCAGGGATGTGGGTGCTCATACTCCATCAGCTGTAGTGGGGGAGGGTGTGTTATGTCCATAAACACGAGCATTTGGGTTGCTGCTAACCTTTGGTGGAGGCCAGGAAGTTTTTCTCCAGCCTTCACTACCCTGCTGAGATGCTGATGAGGGATTGTCTGGAGATGTTGTGTTGCTGAAATGCCCAGATTTCCTTCCTAGGCCAGACAAAATAAAGAGCTTGGATTCTTTCCTGCATTGGCTGCTGGTGCTGACACCTCTCTGGGGATGGCGCTGGAAGGGCCAACATGCAACTGCCCTCTGATGACAGGCTCAGTAAACACCTTCTCGGGCTGAAGAAGTGAAAAATGATAGTAATTTCCTGCTCACACCAACCAAGCAGAAAAGTTCCCCCATGAAGTTTTATGAGGCTGCAGAGCCTGGAAATATATTAAAGGCAGAAAGGACTAATCAGCGAAGAGGGAAAAACTGATTGAGAGGAAATTAATGCTGTGGAACTTCGTGAAAATTTAGAAACTCCTCTGAAGACCTGGGGTGTGATTCTGACCTGACCCAGAGAGGTGGCAAAACTTCACTCGATCCAAGGCTGCAGGTTTGCAGAGCCCCTTGTGGAGACTTTGACACACTGAAAGTGGGCAGGAACTGATGCAAAGTGTGGACGCAAAGCAGACAGATTTCTAAGCACTGGTGTTTCCCTGCCCTAATGATAGAATAAGTCTATTGCAATTATCATGAGTTTTGTGGGGTCTCATGGTATCTTCAGGAACATCCCAACCACTGTTGTTCCATGGAGGCTGCCTATGCCCTGCTCATTGGTGAGTCCTTCAGGGAATGGCATAGGAAGGGATGTCTTACCCTGTTACAGGGCACATGCACTTACAGGTATGTATTTTCAGATGTCCTAGCTCCAACCCAGAGGTTGAGGCACATGTGGGGACATGTCCAGACCCTGGTTCCTTCTTACACCTTCCATCCTCTGCAGCCAAACTTGGTAGTTTTCCAAGGGCTGGATCTTTTCCCAGCTGTTCAAGGCCTCAGGTCCCAGCTTTTCCTGTCCCAGCCACCTTCCAGAGCCTTGTGCTTATGCTGCAAGCCCAGGAACTTGTGTGGACTTGAAGCACCAGCTACTTCCCATGGGCTGGACAGGAAGCAGTGTCCTCTGTGTAAGAGCCCCAGGAGAAACAACCACTCTGGGGGTGGCTCTGCTGCTCTTCCACTGTGAGGGATTTCATTGTTGCTGAGGAGTCCAAGCAGAGGTGCAAGGGAGAACATAAATGGGAAAAAAATTGTCAAAATGGAATTTAAAAAGAGAAACACTCTAATTTTTGTATGGTTTGTGGTATTCATTGCCTTCAACTTGTCAAAATGCAGAAAAATATGGTAATTGCAGTGAGTGTAGTCACACAACTGTTGTGAAATATTGACTGGGTGACTCTTAGGAAAAAACACCTTTCTTCTTAAATGTGTCCCTTGAAATTTGCTGAAAGAAAAACAATGCTTTCTGAAGAATCCGGTTTGAGCTATGGGGAGACTACAGATATGATCTAGTTGAAGGTGTCCCTGCTCATTGCAAGGGTGTTGCACTAGATGACCTTTAAAGGTCCCTTCCAACCCAAATCATTCTATGATTCTTTGATTTTCCAAATTGAGGGCAACCTTGGCTTTTTGCAATTCCACTGCAAGTTTTCTATATGAACTCATTACTGACCTTGTTGTTAACCTTATTGTGTTTTTTTCATTAATAACGTCCCAATATCATGGCTACCTTTCCCCTCAAGGATCTTCAGCTGCTTTTGACACAAAGGCAGGTTTATTATCTCTGCTTTAGAGATGGAGAAAACAAGATGTATAAATGGGATTGGTCTCATGTAATGGAGCTTTTTACATCTGGACTAATTGCTTGAGACTCCCTTTATCGTTTGTTGGGGTTTTGGGAGTTCCCCTTCTGTTTTTTTCCCTCTTGAGGAATTTCTCCCATATATGTTGCCAGGGAGACAAATTGCTGGGTACTTAGGGAGGACAAAGGACCTAGCCATTGAGGGTGTGGTCCAACAGGCTACTCTCTTTCACCTGGATGTGTGGGCGGTGTGTGCTCTGTGTTCAGAAGGAGAGAAAGGCTGCTGCCATCTTGTCAGCACTGCAGGCTTTCTGCTTTCAGCTGCCTTCTTTCTACCAGAGAAACCCTGGGATTCCCAAACCCGCCTTTCCCTGCCCCCACCACTGTGTTTGAGCCTTCACTACTCTGTAGCTCCCGCATGTCCTGCCTGCCAAGACCTCCCAGGGTTTCCCACAGCAGCTCTGGAGTTTGACCCATCTCGTCTGCCACCCGGGATTTGTGCTCGTCCCTGCTGTTCCAGCCTGCTGTTCTGGAGAGTCCAGCCGGACACCAGGATTGGCTGCCCAGGGGGTTTGTGAAGCCTTTTGTTCCATCTCTTCCCCGGGATCCCAGGCCGCCATTGCCACGTGCTCCCCGAGCTCACGCTACAGCGCCCCCTGCAGCCACAGAGGAGCCATCGCACCTGCCCTGCTCACCGGGAGCCACCAGCGCCCCTGCCGGCTGCGAGAGGAACTGCACCCAGGGGGAAAGGGCCTGACAGCCGAGAGAGGCTGACGCTGGGTTTGTGGTTCTGTTTGCTGTTACTGCCATAGTTATTGTTGTTTGTTTGCCTTATCATACATACATATATATATATATATATATATATATATATATATATATATATAAGAAATAGTAAAGAACTGTTATTCCTATTCCTCATACCTTTGCCTGAAAGCCCCTTAATTTCAAAATTATAATAATTAGGAGGGAAGGGGGTTGCATTTTCTTTTTCATTTCAAGGGAGACTCCTGCCTTCCTTGGCAGACACCTGTTTTTCAAACCAAGACATTGTTTCTGGAGAGAACAGACACTCCTACTCATTACATCCTAATATAGATGATTAAAATAGGTTAGGTGACCAGCTTCAGCATATTTATGCAATGTGTCTGATGGGCATCTACAGAGAGAGGAGGGCAGAAGTAGAGACGGCCTCTCTAGGAGCATTTTTTCTCTTTAACTACACATGCAAGATACTCGTATCTAAATAGTCACAGGCTCTTTCCTGTACTAGTATGTGATGATGGATGGATAGATAACCTTTCTCCATAAAAATATACATAATTAAGGGTAAATTTTTCATTGTCATCTCCAGCTCGTGTTGAACAATTTGTTTTCTTCCTTTTTTTTTTTTTTTTCCATGGAATATTGTTGTGGGTGAAGAGATCTGACCTATGTCTAACATAATATACTTGGATGGGTTTTTTGAGTAATGGCAGTGTTATTGTACAACCTTCAGCAAGAACAATTTGCAAAGTGTTGTAACTTTTGAAAATGACCTGACAACAACTCTCCAACCAGAGTGGTTTTACAGGGATCTGTTCCAGCTCCACAGGGCTTGGAAAGAGGGAGGCAAAAAAAAAGGCATCAGAGGTCTGTGCAAGCTGCCCTTCAGCTTTGTAGTGTTGGTAAAGGGGCCTGGTGTCTGCTATGCAACACCCATGTAAATGTGTTATTCTCTTTGGGGCATGAAAAGCTCCAAGTGCTCAATGTTTTTGAAATAGTCTAAACCTAGAGTCACAAGGTCACCTTTATGATTTTCTCAGAAGGTTTATCTTCACCCATGGCTGTCTACTACATGTGAACAGAGAGCCAGCAGTCTCGTGCCCAGAAGCTGAAGAGACCTTATGGATAAGAAGACAAACACATAACTGTAGGTGTTGTTGCCTCCCTTGTAGTCACACAGTTCCTCTGGGCCACCAGGACTTTGCTTTGGTCCATTTTCTCCAGACTTGCTCATGATAAGATACAGGTCTTTTGAATTTAGGTGAGACCTCAATGCAAGCTGCTACTGTAACAACTGAGGTCCTCATGATGTAGCACAGGCTGCTCTGGTGCATCCAGAACTCCTGGTGCGATTCTTACTTGCTAGGATTTTTAGAAATTAATTTCTTCCTCCATGTGGGGTTTGGGTCCCCTGAGGGGCTGAATGGAGAAGGTGAATGTTCAGAATCAGGCTTCAATTGGCTGAAAGCCACTTGTCTGCCAAGATCTACTTCACAATCCCGTGGCAGAAAGGGCTAATGTGGGACTCCTGTGCCATTGTGCCAAGAGTAACAGCAACAAGAGAAATCGGCTATGGAGTCAGGGTCAGATGGGGTGACACCCTAATGTTAAGGTGCTCTGATGGTTATCAAAGTATTTAAAGAGGAGTTTTGCTGTATGGGTGGGATGAGGAGACTGCAAGGGAGAGGAAGAGCAGGTTCATGGTGAGCTGGTGTAGAGAAACCTTCAGAGGTGTGGTGGGACCCTGAATGGCAGGAGCACTGATACCAGCACCCTGCAAATACCAGTGGAGTTAAGATGGATGGATTTTTTGTTTGTAACAAAGCAGTGACAGAAAGCATCGGCTGGGGAGCCATGCTGGGCATTCTACCGACACCCTCTCGTGTGTGCCACAGCTCTGGGGCCCAGGGGAAGTCAGCCTCTTTCCTCTGATGTCAATGGATGCTGTGGGTCTGTTAATGTGCAATTAGCAGGATCTGGTCACCTCTCTCACTTCACCTGTTCCAAGTGGCCTCTCTTTTTGAGTGTGACAAGGGGAGGGGGCTCAGCCAGACTCTGTGGTTGAAGTCGCGGGCACTGCTGAAATGCAGCAAAGCTGATACAACCATAATGAGGGAAAAGGGCTGCCTTATTAATTACGGCGGATTACAGAGGACAGGGATAGGGACAGGGACAAAGCAAGCCATCCGGGCTGGCAGATTAGATGGCTGGAAATCTCCCCAGATTGCCTGAATCCTCTTAACCATGTTTTAATCATAGGAGCCCCATGCTGACATCCATCTCCCAGGAACCTCTGTCCATGATATCCCTCCATCCAGTGAGACTAAAAATTTGGGCTACAAGAGAGACATCAAGTTCACCTGGACTCCCAAAGATGTCTGACCAACACCCCCTTTCTCCCCTCTGAAAAGAAATGGGCAGCTGAGATGTCCTGACTGCCTTCCCTTGAGAGGAGCCCTTCCACCTTTGTGGTACCAGGCTCCTCTGGAAGCAGTAAAGTTGACCTGAACCATTATTAAAATAATAGAGAGACCCCAGAGGGTCTTTAACCAGGAGACCTTTAATAATTACTGCCTCTAAGGCTGTTGTTCCTCTATTTGAACCAGAGTTTCTCATGCTGAGTCCTGGAGCAGAGCTCAAGTGCATTCCCATAGGGGTATGAGTGCCATGTGTCTTAATTGTCCTTGATATTTTCGTAGTCATGTCAAGGGTTTCCTTGGAAATGTTATATACATATATAGCCAAGAAAGAGTTTATTATTTGCTGTCAGGGGGCAAATAACACCAAGGCATCTCTGAAGACATATATAACATATCTGTGTAATGTGGAGGTTAAAATAAATCAGTAAAAAAGAACCACTCTCTTGAGGGCAATATACTGTAAAATATTTCATCAGAAGGCCTGGATATTATTGCATTTGCAATTAATCTTCTTGGTTATAGCACAGCTTGTTTTCTCCTGCCACACTATCTCTGTTTTGAGCAGCTAGTAGATGTCAGGGGGAAATTCTTTTGGCATTGTTTTTGAGAAAATTCCTGTCTAAGTTGTAAGCTGTTGAATTTCTTCATTTGTTTCAGGTCCGAATAAATGCCTGATATGGTTGGAGATGCCTTGGTATCTCTGCTGTCCCCCAGCTTCTCTGCTTGGTTTGCAGCCAGGGATCACTTCATGCAGCTGGAGGCTTAGCTCTGGCAAAATGATAACCACAGCACTGACCATCTTTCATCCACTCCATGCAAGTCATGGATATTTTATTATTACTAATCCTGAATTTTGCCTGGGTTTAAACACTGGCTTTTGAACATTTGTAACCCTTCAGTTATCAGATCATCATGTTACAAGTGTGCTTTGACTTGATTTTTATGACTGGAATAAGTAGTTGTTGTTTTTAAGATGTGTGGTGGGGACAAATCTTGTATAACGAATAGACGCTTGCAAGTAGCCACGACACCAAATGGACTTTGGGAGCCAGTGTTCGGGGAAGGTGATGGGAAAAGACACTTTGTGGGTGGTTCTTGCATGCAAGGAGGCCATCTTGGTGCAGATGTTCCCCTCCTATCACATGCACCATCGGCATGAACCTCCCCCCCAGGAAGGGTCAGGCTCTTTCACAGAAAGAATTCAGCAGGAAGGTGCCAGAGACCCACATGTCATTCCCTTTCTCCGAGAGTCATTGCAACATATTTTTTTTCACACAGGGGAAAAGGGGAACAAATGCAAACTGTGAGTCCCACAAAACAGAAACACTATTGAAATGTTTTCTTGGCAGTTCTCCTCCTCAGCTGTGCACTTCCTGACTCTTGAGCAAGAGCTGATTGCTGTGAACAGCCCTGCCCCTCAAAGCAATGACCTGCTAGAGAGGGCCAGTGCTCTTGTGAAGGGTCGTGTCTGGGAAGAGGATGCTTAAAGGTAAAAGGTTAATGCAGGAGGAAAGAGAGAGGGTCTCTGACATTTGGAGATTATATAAATGCTCCTGCCTGTTATGTCCCCTGGCAGCCCTCCCTGCCCTTTGAATGCCTTTGCTTTTTAGCCCAGGCTGCTGCAAGTTCAAAGTGGCTTTTCTCCCTGTATTGGAGAAAAAGTGGTTTGGGAAATCTTCTCCCTGGTTCATGATCTATTTTGATTTGTATGTTTCCTCCTAATGTACATGGCTTTTCCATGGGAGGCTGAAAATCATGGAATCATTTAGGTTGGAAAAGCCCTCTTAGATCATTGAGTTCAACCATTAACTCAGTACTGCCAAGCCTACCACTTAAACCATGTCCCAAAGTGCCGCATCTACATGGCTTTTAAAACCCCTTTAGGGATAGTGACTCCACCCCTGCCCTGGGCAGCCTATGCCAGGGCTGAACAACTCTTTGAGGGAAGAAATTTTTCCTAATTTCCAATCTAAACTTCCCCTGCTGCAACATGAGGCTGTGTCTTTGGAGGGTATATATTTGAATCAATGCAATATGTGACAGTTTTGCTGTGATGGAGAGAGGCTGCAGCTGTGGACCCGGTGCTTGGAACCAGAGATGCTTTCTAAACACAAATTACAGGTGTGACCTATGTTTCTTTTGTGCCATGGTGTTTGTTGCAGGCAGGCATCCTTGATGCCTTAAGAGGCCACCTAAAAACAGAGACTAGACAGGAGTAAGGAAATAAAGGTAGGTATTTATTTGAAAGACCTTCAAAAGTACACCATGGGGAGCCAGAGGCTACTGCCAAAACGGACCTCAAGATGGACTACAGGTCACAAGTTCTTCACACTTTTATAGGTTTGGTTCATTTGCATATCAGGGTTAATTCTCCAATTAAAGCTTCAGTTTAATGATGTAATTTCCCCTCAGCTTGCCCCCCTCTTAGAGGCTTTTGATTTATACTTTTTGGGCCTAGGACGGTCTGGGTGTCCTTGAAGAGCAGGCCCGGAGAGGCTTTGTTATGTCTACCTAGCATGAGAGAGCAAAAGTTAACAGGCTACAAGAAACTTCAGAGTTACACACTAGGCAGTATAGGATTTGAAAAATATAAAAGTTAAAACCTAAGGCATCATCCTGATGCACCTTGCCCCAGATCAGGCAAGGCTCATCTGTATCCTTCAAGCAGCAGCAGTGGTGTGGACTCCCACAGGAGCCAGCAAGTTTTCATCTGCCTCTAGAACTGCTCTGTAGGCTCCTGCCTTCCTGGTAGGGGTTGTCACCATCTTGCCTCTTTGTTCCTGGGGATATATGGTCATCTGGGGGGGCACTGTTTTGGAAGAGAAGATGTGACATCATCTTCCCTTTGTCCTCCAAGCCCTCTGGTGAGCCACCATCTCAGAAAAGGGCATTTCCAGCATTTTGGGTCTCTCTTTGTTCCTGAGGAGTTAATGAGATGTAGTAGTTTGGTATTTAGCAGTTAGTTACTGCTATTTTTTGCCTGTGGCTGTTCTGTTTGTTAGTAAATTGTGATTTTTTCACTTATATCTACTTGTCTTTGTTCCTTATTGGTGAAAAGGTATTGGTTGAACCTATAAAGGAAGACAGCTCATTCCAGAGTGTTCTCCTTTTAAATTGTCTTAAACCAAGACACAGACATAAAAGAGATATCATGTTCATTGCTCATTTCTTGGGCTGTGCTGTTCGTGTTCGAGAGTGAACAGATCCTGACAAAAAGGAATTCCCAGCTCACTTTGATAAATTGGCATTTCCCCACAGAGATTCCTGTTACATGTTTCAGCTTAACGAAGAGTAGGGATCATGAAAAGGATGTTTTCCATGACCAGCATGCGGCACAGAGACTGCCCACCCCAGCAGGGATGTTTGCCTGGGGCTTGTGGCAGCCGTCTCAGGGCCACATAGTTTTCACGTTAAAATAGAAGTCTTCTCTCTGTCCGGCAAGAGTGTGGGAAGGGATAGTGAAGGGGGAATATATGATCTTCCCTGCCTGTGCTGAAAGCAGAAATAAGGAATGGTTTGTCCCCGTGGTCTCTGGAAAGGATACATCCCTCACACTAGCTCTGGCAATGAGCATCCCATGTGTTTTCCTATGTGTCCTGGTTTAAAAGACAGGTGTCTGCCAAGGAAGGCAGGAACCTTCCTGGAATGGAAAAGATTACCTCCTCCCTCCAAATTATTATAACTTTGAAATTATGGGGCTTTCAGGCAAAGACACGGGAAAAGGAATAACAGTTCTTTACTAGGAAAAAAAAAGTATATAAACAAACAACAATAACAGCAACAACAAGAAGCCAAAACCCCAATAACAGCCTTTTTCTCACCCTCACCCGTCAAGCAATTTCCTGTTTGGTGGAATTACGATCACAAACAGTAGATGGCACTGTTGGCCCTGGCAAGGTGGTGGCTGCAGTGACTCCACCATGGCTGCAGTGGGCGCTGTTGGCTCCTGGTGAGGCAGAGGGTGGCTGAAGCAAGCTGTGAGCATCCCCAGGGGGTAATGGTGGCCCTGGGAGGAGAGAGAAGGTGGAGGGTGGGGGGTGTTTCAGTTTTCCTCTGGATCTCACATGTCCCGTGTGATTCCCTGGCAATGGCAGCAGCAGCTGGGGTTCTCGTAAGCAGCTGAGAGGTGCTTCCTGCACAGAGAGGGAGGAGATGGGGGCCCAGGCTTCCCCTGCAGCACCAATGCAGCTAGTGCATGTCTCTTTCCCAGCAAGCTCAGGTGTTAAAAGGTTCCAGTCCAACAGCTGCTCTTGTGATCACCAATGGTAAGGAGAAACAGTGAAGGAAAACTCAGCAGTAGCAGCAAGTCCTCTGGGCAGCAGGAGTCCAGCAGCAAAACCACAACCATCTGCCCTCCAAGGTGGGCAAAGGCTCCCTTGCCTCCAGCTAAGAGACTGCTGAAACCACACTGCTTCCCCCCTCCCCCCTAGAACCATTTCAATGGAATTCCAAGACACTCAGCCATGTCTTTTTGTCTCTTAAATACCATCCATTCATCATCTGGTCAGAATGGAAGAAATGGGAAGAAAATTCTCTGAGAGAAAGGGAAAAAAAGAAAAAGCCTAACCTCCAACACTACTGAATCCCTGAGCTATCTCAGCTAATTCAGCCTGACATGAGTTCAATAGGGCATCACAGAAAATGCTTATGCTGGCATTATATTATGCATCCCGTGGAGTCTTTTCCATGTGATCCATGTTGGGGGCTGAGCAGTGGCTGCACACTATGACCATCGTTTGCATGTGCTGACATCCCTGCTGAAACTGATGGGATTACTCACCTCCAGTCCCATGCCAGGCCAGGATCCGTGGTCTCTTTCCATTGCTTGTGCTGGCTAGTGTGCATTAATTAAGGCTCGGATTTACCCTCAGACATTGCAAAATGTGAAAGAAAAATGCACCTCTGTTGGAAGGATGGAGATTTGTGGTCTACAACCAGTTAGAAAACCTTAGGTTAAGAGAATGAACTGCAGCTCTGAGGCAATGACAGACACAGGAAAATGCTTTGGTTACATAAATGGTCATTTTTCAGCCCAGGGAAAGGAATAATTAATATGTCTCATGTTTTAGGGACAGTAAAATGCAGCATTGCAGTTGAAACAATGAAACACCCATGAAGGGGATGAGGGACTTGTCTTTACAAACAAACTGTAGATCTGCTAATAAATGAAACTGGATACTGAGAGATGAAAGAAACAATGGGAAGAACCATAAATTCCATAGGAATTCCACTGATTGACACAAGGAAAAGAAAAAAAGGGGGGGGGATGCAGAAACCCAGAGTGCCAAGAATATTTCTCTGCCTGTTTTTAAGGGTTCTTACCCCCCTGAACAACACTGTTTTAACCTCCAACCTTGGAAAAAATTACCAACGATCAGACAAGAACTAGAAAATACAGTGGTGTGACTTAGGTGATAGACTACTGTGTAAGATTGTCACAGGGTGAAAAATTTTAGAGGTTTTGGGCTTCTCTTTATAGTAAATAGATAAGAGTAAAAAGCATCAAAATGGAGAATTGTTGTTGTTCTCTAAACCTTCTTCTCCTTCTTCTACTACTCCATGTTCTGCAGTAAAAGTAGTTTGGAATGATTGGATAGAGAATTCCGCAGTTCCTGCCTGTGTTACTGAATAATTGGTAGGAAAGTGAAAATAATATACGTTTTTAGTAACTATTGGTTAAATTATCTTTAAAAGGCCGTGTAAATCTTGATAGTTAGACTTCTCTCCTGCTTTCTGTGCTCTATGCTGTACCTGGGTCACGCCAGTGGCTCTGTTCCTCTGATAAGACTTAATAAACAACTATCCGGCAACACTGAAACTCCAGGAAAATCTCGGTTTATCTTTGAAACGCCTTGCAAGGACTTTTAGGAAATTCTCTCCCATCAGGAGGGATTTGGTTTATGGCACAGTTCAGTCTCATAATCTGAAGGTCGTGAATTCGATCCTCACATGGGGCTCGAGCATGAGAGTTCTTACTTAGCCAACAGCCTAATTGATCCAATTGTCTTAAGGCAGCCTCCTGCAGCAGCACCAGGTAAAAGGAGAGCTGCAGAAAACCTTTGTCCAAAATTCCAAGCTGCAAATTTGTCATTACAATCAGATTTATATTGCTCAACAAATCTTTTTTCCCTTCTGTTATGTTCTTTTATCATTTTTGCATTAGGCGTTAGCAAAGAAAGCTTTCCAAAGCTGCATGGACTGCCTTTGACATTTGAGGGAATTGCAGGCCAAATTCTTTCCCCACAAATGAGAAACATCCCTTGTGGCAATTGTAATGGATCCTGGTTGAACGGTGTGCTCATCTTTACTGTTGAATTGCACCAAGATGTTGCATTTCTATATATTTTGTAATTTGGAGTGACATCTCTTGTCTTTATTTTGTTTCAACCCTGGAGAACTGAATACTACACGAAACTCCATCTTTATTGAACCAAGAATTTCCAATTCCTGAGGTTTGTAAGGAGCCTCCAGAAGGGATTTCGTCCAAACATCCCAGCTTTCCACTGGATTTGAACCAAATCGTGAAATTTTTAGATTAGCATGTTTGGAAGGTGGCCATTTGTCTGCTGGTAGACCGACCAAACATGTTGAAAATGGCTTCTTTGGCCTTGTATGAGTTAGACAGATGGTATCTAAGCCTGATGCATTGGCCAAAGTCTCCCAGACATTTTCTTTTGGTTGTTTTACTGGGAAAGCTGCATTGCTTAAGGCAATCAGTGAGATGATAAGGCACAAGTGTAATACCTGATTGAGCTTCATTCTCAACAGCTTTATCCCACACAGGAATCTCTGATCTGTAACACAATTTCTAACACACTCAACAACAAAAATTTACACCATTAACTTTCCCACTTTTTACATAAGGCTCCATCCACAGTTCTTGCACAGAAAGACAACTGATGTCTGTGGCATCGACAGTAGTGTTGACACTGATTCACGTCTGTGTGCTCGCCTCCTTGTTCCTGGAGTCGATTCCTGCTTGTTTCTGGACTTGATAAGGTTTCACAGTTTTTGCTGGAATCCACTTCAGTCCTGCACCTGTTGAGACACAAGCATACCCTTTTCCCCCAAGTTATTAGTTGAAATGGACCCTTGATCTTTCCGGTCTCTAAATCTTTGATCAAGACTAAAGGATTTTCTCTCAATTTTGCCTGAGTACTATTTGAAAAATGCCTGATAATTGGTGGAGTAGGTTCTGCAAAGGAGCTATTCAAGAAGTTTAAAACATACAAAGTTTTGTTCAACCGCATCTGAAGCGTAGCCTCTGCTTCGCCCCTTTTCTGTTTATCCAAAAGGGATTTTAAGGTATGATGTGTTCTTTCAATGATGGCTTGGCCAGTAGAAGAATTAAGAATGCCAAATATGTGACGAACACCCCAATTTTTCAAAAATGTGTCAAGGGTTCGTCCTCTGTAAGCTGGACCATTATCTGTTTTAATTTCCTGGGGAGCACCCAATGATGCAAATGCTTGCAAAAAATGTCGACATGCATGTTTTGCTGTTTTGCCTACATGTAGGGAAGCAAAGACTGCATCTGAAAAGGTGTCCACAGATGCATGAATATTTTTAAATCTCCCAAACGATAGGTATTTTGTAACATCTGTCTGCCATAATTGCAGACTCTGCAATCCTCTTGGATTGACTGTGGATACAGGGGGTTGAACAAGCTGACAGTCCGGACAAGCATTTATGATGGCCTTCGCTTGATCTTTAGAAATGCGAAATGTCTGCATCAGTGCTTGTGCGTTCTGATGAAAAAATGCATGACTCAGTTTTGCTTGTTCAAAAATGTTCGGCAAAGTGTTTGAAATGACCATGGTCAATTTGTCTGCTTGTGCATTTCCTTCTACCAAAAATCCCGGAAGAGAAGAGTGTGCTATGATGTGGGAAATAAAATATTTGTGCACTCTCTAATCTAATAATTTTTTCATACACAAAAGATAAGAATACAGATTCTCATTATCGAATTCTTTCCAAAATGATCCTTCTATTCTTTTAATTATATTTGCTACGTAAGCTGAATCTGTAATCAGATTGAATGGTTCTTGAAACAAATGAAATGCTCAAACGACTGCTGCTAATTCCACAATCTGGGGTGAGCCTTGTACTATCTGAATATCTGATTTCCATTCTTTTGTAGTTGCATTCTGCCATGTTATTACTGATCTATCTGTTTTCCCTGAACAATCAGTAAATAACATTATTGTGTCTAATGGCACTTCACTTATCATGGGTTTTTCTCTAAAGCTTATTTTTGCTTGTAGCAGTTTGTGGCTTGGAAAATGAATTGAGCAAACACCTGAATAATCTAACAATGCAACCTGCAAATCATCTGATTTTTGCATTGCCCAATCAAAATATTTCTTTTTCAAAGGCAGATAGATTGTCATGAAATCCTTGCCTACAATTGTTAGTAACCTTGCTCTAGCTCTGATTATAATTTGGGCTGCTATTTCTAAAGTTGTGAAAATTGTTTTAGGGGATCTGTAGGGCAGAAAAATCTACTCTAATATTAATTAAGGATCTCACTGTGACGAGTCCCATTGAAATATGAGACCATACAGTTGCATATTTTCTCCTAACACTGCAAGGAAAAACGGTTGGCTCAGTATAAAGCGATGTGCTTGTCTCTGTTGAAGAGCTTCAGCAATCTTTTCAAGAGCTTCTTGAGCTTCAGGTGAGAGGGTTCTAGGCGAATTGATATTACAGTTTCCCTCAAGAGATTAAAAAGTGGTGCAAGTTCATAATTTGTGATTCCCAAGATTGGTCTGATCCAGTTGATCTCTCCCAAAAGCTGTTGTAGATCTCGCAGATTTTTAACTTGAGTTCTGACTTGTATCTTCTGTGGTCTTATTGCTTGCTCTGTAAGTCTCCATCCTAAATATCTCCACGGTGAATTTTCTTGAATTTTTGAAGTGGAGATTTCCAATCCGGCTTTTTGGACTTCTGTAATCACACTGTCGCGAGCTTCTTGTAGCTCTTGTGTGGATGCTGCAATGAGCATCATATAAGGAATCATCATAAGATCATCCATATAAGGAATAATTATTACTTGTGGATGTTTCTTTCGCACTGGAGATAAGGCTCGTGCCGCAAACCATTGACAAATGGTTGGAGAATTTTTGGGACCTTGTGGAAGAACAACCCAGTGATATCTTTGCAGAGGTTCTTATCTGTTGATACTTGGGACAGAAAATGCAAATCGAGGAGCTTTCTCTGGATGAAGTGGGATGTTGAAGAAACAATCTTTGAGATAAATGATCACAAGTGGCCAATCTCTCGGAATCATCGAGAGAGATGGAAGTCCAAGCTGAAGTGGTCTCATTTCTTCAGTGACCTCATTAATTTTTCTGAGGTCATGGAGCAATCTCCATGAACCGGAGGTTTTCTTGCAAATCACGAATACTGGAGAATTCCAGGGACTATTGGTTGGTTTTATGTGGCCTTTTTGCAATTGTTCTTTAACAAGACTCTTGAGAGCACTCAATTTCTTCTCTTCCAGGGGCCACTGGTCCACCCATACAGGTTCGTCTGTTTTCCAGGTTAATTTCAAGTTGGTGAGTGCTGCAGTGACCCCTATTAAAAATCCACTTCTATCTTTGTTCCCCATTGTGACAAGGTGTCTCTTCCCCATACTGTGATGGGCTTCTGCACAATGAAAGGACAAATGATTGCTGTCTTTCCTCCTGGTCCTGAAACAATGATTGCATGCTCACTCTGCAGGCACAGGGTATTTCCTCCAATACCTGAAAGCAAGTTCAGAGGTGCCCTCAAACACCATTCTTTGGGCCAAAAGAGATAAAAGATGACTGTAACATCTGCACCAGTGTCCAACATGCCCTTGATTGAGATTGTCTGGTCTCCACATGTTAAGCTGCAAACGAGCACAGGTCGATCACGGCCTATCTGCTTCATCCAACTTGCATGAATGTCCACGTCTTCAATGCCAAGTGAAGCTTGTTGATCAGTCACTGGCATGATCTGTTCTGTTGCATGAGATGGTAAGGCAATAGCTTTGGCTATTGGAGTATTTTCTGGAATAACCAGAAGAGGACGTAAAGGTTGAGCCAAAACTGTTAGCTCTTCATTTTGATCTGCTGAAACAATTGATGGAAAAACAATGAGCCCTATGATGCTACATCTTTCCTTGCCTACTATTAAAAAGTCTTGTCTCTTCCAAGATGGTCCAGTGACCCCTGTGGGTATCACTGCATGATTTTCATTCATAAAACATTCTAATTTGGAAGTTGCCAATTCGCATTGCGCCCCGGGTGGTAGCAATTCTGGGTCACTGGGGAATCTACACATGGTCCGGCTAACAGAGTTTGAGTGACCTTCTCTGATAACTGTTCCCTGTGGGATTATGGATTGAGCTGTCGCCATCACTTGTGTTGTAGTGCATTGGCGTCCCATGCTCCTTTTCAAGTTTCTTGGAAGAGGTAAAAGATTCCCATCCACATCTGTTCTGGCGCGACATTGATTGGCGTGATGCTTTCCTCTTCTACATCTTGGACAGAGGCCTGACATTTTCACATTTTTTTCAGGTCCTGGACAATACTTTTTCATGTGTCCATATTTTCTGCATTTAAAGCATGGTCTCCCAGCGAATTCTGCAGCCATCACTTCTGTGGTGTTACTTCGTTGCAGATCTGAACGAAGTGCTGCTACTTACTCTTTAAGAAGTTTTCCAAGTTCTTTTCCAAAAGCATTTGCTTGGACTGCTGCAACATGCTGAGGTGTGCCCACCTTACTGCATGCTTCTATCATTTCAGCTATGGTTGGTTGACCAAGTATAGCACTGATTATATGTTTGCACTCTGCATTAGCATTTGTAAAAGCAAGACCTTGTAGCAGATAGAGTTTTGCCGCTTCATCACTGACTTGTCTGTCCAAGGCTTGCATTAGATTATCGACAAAAGAGGTAAAAGTTTCAGCAAGACCTTGCTTTATTTCTGTGTAAACGCCTTCTGGGGTTCCAGTTGGTGGAATTTGTAAGATTGCTTTTTGTGCTGCTTCTTTGATATCTATAAGCACATTTCAAGGCAAAACCACTGCCTGATCTTCTGGTCTAGCATGAGTTTCATCACCAGCCAATTGCTCTAATGTGAGAGCTGCGTGTGGTTCTCCTGCGTATTTTTCTCCCAGCTCACGAAGTGCTCTTCTCCATCTTGCATCCCATAGCAGGAGTTATGCATCTGTAAAAATTGTCGAGGCAATACTTCTACAGTCAAAAGGTACCAAATCATAATTGTTAAATGTGCCTCTCAAAAGTTGTTTGAAGTATGGACTTCCCAGTCCATGATTCTTTACTGCATCCATTAAATCTTTGATAACTTGATGATCCATAGGTTGCCATACAGGAGGATTTTGATTTTGTCTGGAATACGTAACCGTCATTACAATACTGTCTGTTTCGGCCATATTAAAATCTCTGTCTTTGAGTCTTTTTTTCCTAATACTTGACCAGTCTGTTGTAGCACACGTATCTCTTGAAACATGTCTGTCAGGTGAAACCATGTCCATACCAGCATTTCGTGGACTTGAAGCTTGAGTGGATTGCAGGGATGCAGGTTCTTCTTCACCGAAGAATCCATGCATTCTATCTTCTTCTCCCCCTCCTGGATGAGGAATAGGGGACGGTATTCGTGGTTGTGCACTGTAAGGTAATAAACGAGGAGTGGCTGAACCTGCCATCGCAGGTGGCTTTGATCTGGATACAGGAGGAGAGGGTACAGTGGATCTGGATACAGGGTACTGCCACCATGCAGGATGGGTGAGGGCCGGGGATCCAGTGCAACAACCTCTTGAGGTAGATAATCTCTTGCACATTCTCTGAGTCGGAAATAAAGATGACTAACAAAGTCATCCGAAAGCTGAAAGCGACGGTGGAAAAATGAGGGATCAGATGCCGGTTGTTGTGGAATTCGAAGCTTTGAAGGAGGCATATGAGAAGTTGGAGTTGTACTGCTCATTGTAAAAAGATAAGATGAAGCTTGAAAAGATATAGGAATGCCTTCTGAAGCTGTGATGGTCACCATATCCTCCCCACTGGGGTCCTGAACAGGCACTTGAGAATGAAAAAGTCCCATAAAATCAGCTGAACGTCCCTGAGAAGTTCGAGAACAATGTGCATGAAGTGGAATGTCTCGCTCTGAGACTTCACTTTTAATAGGGATAATATGTGGTTCGTCCTGTTGTGATGGAAGAGGTGTCAGTATATATTTGAAAAAGTCCTCTTTCTCTTCTGGAGATAAAATTGATTTTGTGTTGCTGAAACTGTGTGGGAGATGTGGTTTAACATTGTGTGATTATCGTGATAATTCTCTGAGTGGTGCTGTCAGAGGGATGACAGGGGGTACATGCGACGGTGACACAGTAGTTGCTGAAATGCCTCGGCTGTACGCCCTTGGCTATGGCTGTGGTGCAGACATGGGCTGTGTTGACACAGAGCTGGTGGGAGCTGTAGCTGCTGAAGGCTTGTACGATGGAGCTGTAGTAGACAATGGAATCGCAGTTCTGGCTGGAGGTGCTGTGCCTACTGGCCATGCCAGCGTAGCAGCTGAGGTGTCCATGTCTGGCAGATGTGCAGGGCTAGCAGCCAGGACTGGGGGTGGGGCCGGGCTGGTAGTAGAAACACTGGGGCCAGGGACCAGGGGCGCAGCTTGGCTGGAGCTAGGGGCGTGGCTGACGCCCTGGCTAGGCCTGGGGGCAGGGCTAGGAGCGGCTCGAGTCGCGAGTGGTGTTGCCAGGGTAACCGCGGTATCTGAGGACGGGTGGGTTATGCCGCGCCGTGCAAGCGTGGAAGTGAGGTTCCACAAACGCGGAAGTAAAGCTGGGTTGGCAGCGGCAGGAGTGATGACATCAGAAGCAGGCGCCACCGCCACCGCCTCAGTGGGCAGTTCAAATGCAGAAGTGGCCACGAATCCGTGCCATGTGGGGGTAGCAGGAGGGCTAGATGGAAACTCCAGGACTGCCCCTGGCTGCACGCATGGTTCATCTGATGGGAGGATCCCGGGTTCAGGATCAGATCAGGGACAGATCTGTCCCTGACTTGTGCTGTAACGGGTGGTTTGGGTGAGATGGAAACTATGCCCTCCAAGGCAGACTCCGTCCTCAGGGAGATGGTTGGGGACCCCGCCCTCTTCCCCCTGGGCATGTGCACGTGAAGGGAACTCTAAAATTGCCGTATCATGCTCCTCCATTGGACGGATCAAAAGTTTTAATTTCAGGTCCGGCAAAAATTCCCATTCCACCTCCGGAATGGCTGCAGACCCCCCTGCCGCCTGCGGCGCGTGCAGGAATGGATAATCCTTTTTGCTAAGAATCTCGGGGACTTTTGCACAAACGTCGCGTTTTCCGCCTGTCCCTGAGAGTGGGAAGGTTTCTAGCAGGGTTTTAGAATCTCCCGCTGCTTTTATGGGTGTCAGCGAAGTCTCCGAGGGAGTTTTAAACATCTCCTCTTCGTCAGAAGCAGGAGGTTCCAGCTCTAGAAGTGTTTCATAAATTACTCTAGCTGGTGGTATTAATTTCTGAGCTGTTTCATCTCTTAAACTCGCGTAATGGTATAGAATAGAATTAATATTCTCCCAAAAAGATGATAAATACAAATCTCCAATTACTGCATCAGGAAACTCTCTTTTTACCCAGGACAGCAAACAACGTATTTCTTTTTTAGATGCTGGTAAGGGATGGTTACGGACTAGGTTTTCAAAACTATGTATTATATTTGCCTCCGCTTGGGACAGAACTGCACCCATAATTTGTTTCTTGGCCTAGTTTTGGACAGCTTACCATGTTTTTGATAGATGTTATCGGCTCGTGATATTGGAGAGTTGGGCACAGGGGAATCTTCTGAAATTCAACAAGGGCAAATACTGTGTCCTGCACCTAGGGAGGAATCATCCCATGCTGGGGACTGACCTGCTGGAGAGCAGCTCTGCAGAGAATAACGAGAGAATCCTGGTGGACAAAAAACTGTCCATGAGCCAGCAGTGCCCTGAGGGCCGAGAAGGCCAACGGTGTCCTGGGGTCCATTGAGAAGAACATTGTCAGCAGGTCGAGGGAAGTGATCCTGTCCTCTACACAGCCACGGTGAGGCACATCTGGAGACCCATGTTCAGTTCTGAGCTCCTGAGGACAAGAGAGACATGGAGGTCCTGGAACAGGTCTAGTGGAGGCTGTGGAGATGATGAAGAGACTGGAGCATCTCTCTTATTAGTAAAGGCTGAGGGAGCTGGGGCTGTTCAGCCTTGCACCTCATCCATGTCTGTCAGTGTCTGCAGGGAGGGCTCAGAGCATGGACCAGGCTCTGCTCCATGTTGCCAAGCAAGAGGCCGTGGACAGAAACTGATGCCCAGGAAGTTCCACCTTGTCTTGGTTTAAAAGGTCTGCCAAGGAAGGAGGGAACCTCCCTTGGAATGGAAAATGTGACCCCCTTCCCTCCAAATTATTATAACTTTGAAATTATGGGGCTGTCAGGCAAAGATGTAGGAAAAGTATTGGGTTTTGATGCTGGCTAAGCGCCAGGTACCCACAAGAAATCGTTCACTCATTTTCTTCTGCTATAGATGAGCAGAGGAGGGGAAAAGAAAATGAAGGCTTCATGAGTTGAGACAAGGATTAGAGGAAAAGCGCTGTAAGGCAAAGCAGGTTCAAAACTTAAACAGTATAAAGAAAATTTATTTTTAACAATTCAAACAAAAGAGTAATGAGAACTAAATTAAATCTTCAGAACACCTTTATTTCCCAGTCCCTCCCTCTTTCCCACTGACAGCACAGAGAGACATAACATGGGGTCTTTAGTCAGTTTGTCCCTTCTAAAAATCTCTCTTGAGTTCACTTAGGGAAAGAAGTTTCTCTTTTTTCTGCTGTGCCATGGGGTCCTTCCCACGGGAGACAGTTCTCTGTGAACTTTTCCAGCGTGGTTTTAACTTTCACAAGTAGCAGTCTCGCCTGACCTGCTGCAACGTGAGTCCTTCCCACAAGCAAACTGTCTTCCCACAACTGTTTTGTGTGAGTCATTAGTTCATGGGGTGCAGTTTTTTAAGGATGAGCTGTTTTAGTTTGGAAGCAAGGGTCCTCTTTCTCTGTCTTCTCTCTCTGTTTGAGTTTCTTGCTAGATTACAGCTTTTCAGCATCTACTCGCTCCAGCAAGAGCACTTGTTCTCACGGGCTGCGAGTGGATCTCTGCATCCCCCCTTGCACTTCATGAATTACAGGGAAACAGTTTGTTGTATTACAGTCCTCACCACGGTTTTGTAGAAGAATCTCAGCTCCGATGTCCAGAGCACCTCCTCCCTCTCCCTCTTTTCACCGACCTTAGTGTTGCCATGTTGTTCTCCTCACGTCTTCACCTTTTCTTTTTCTTTGACTCAGGAGGAAATTGTTGTCTGTAGGTTCATTTATTCTCAAGTTCTAACAATTTGGAAGTTCTTATAAGATTTTGCAGCCCTGAAAAGTTGATTTTGTCTGGGTTCTGTGTCAGGGAATTGTTCACCATGCCTCTGGCTGTAGGCCATGTGGTCCCTGCTGGCACTGCACAGCAGTGCTGGCCACCATGGCATTGGCTCTATTCAGCATCTCTCTTCATGTGGGGTGCTGAAAAGAAGAAGCTGCTGCTGCTGCTTCTGCCTTCCTGCTTGCAGCAAGGCTGGCTAAAAGTGGCTAAACAAGCAAAGTTCATTGCAAGCTGTGCTGAGATAGTGGCTGCCACGTGGCCCCGGCTGCTGCATGGCCGCTTGTGGTGCCAGGATGGCCCCAGCGGCTGCACCAGGATGGGCCCCAGTAGCCACCTTGCCACCCCTTGGAAGAAAAAAGAGAATGTCTGCATTTTTTCCCCTTTTTAAATATGTCATCACAGAAGCATTACCAACTTCACTAATTGGGCTAGTAACCTGCCCATCATCAGAGACTTCAGCAGATGGCTCTGCTGGACATAGCAGAAACTTCCAGGAGCTTCTCACAAAGCCACCTCCATGGTTTCTCCCACTGATGCCATGATGATTTTTTGCCTTTTCTTTTATATGTTTTATACCTTTTTATAACTTCTGTATTCATAGTAGGTTTTTTCCTGCATTCTTGAACTTGTTTGTCAAGCTAGGAGACTAAACATTTTAGAAACATCATAGTTAGGGATCAGAATGCCCCAGACACCAACATCCTCTCCAGAATACATTTTGTAAACTAAGATAGAACCATCCAGGTGAAGGTTCCTTGGGGAGGGGGCTCACTTGAGCCTCTCATTGGGGAATCTTTGATAGATATGCTGATTAAGACCTATAATGTTACACCAGATCTTTTAGGGGTGTGCATTGCGGTGTGCATTTCAGTGCATTTGACCTGGATGTGGTGCACCTAAGGATCCTTAAAATAAATACAAAGGTAAAATCCCTTTTTCCCTTCTAACCGTGTTTGACTCTTGATTTTAAGACCAGAAAAAGGCATCACCACCCCCACCAAAAACCAGGCTGTGTTAAACCAACACAGTGAGGGACTGAAATTATAGCAAAAACTGTATAAAGAAGCTACAACCACAGAAGCCCACCCCTCCTTGAAGATGCCTGACTGGAACTTTGGACTGTGAGTTAAGCCACCTAGATAAGATAAAGGGGACACTATTGTTCAATCATCTCAGGTCTAGGGAGAAACAAACAAGGCTGAGGGAAAGGAATGCATTCACAAGCAAGCCAAACGAAGCAGAGAATCTTCCCTGGCTGGGTTTGGGGTGCAGGAGACCACAGCCCACAGAGGCCAGGTTTACACAGACTCCCCCTCAAATGCAGGGGGAGGAGGAGGTTTCATGTGTGTGGTGTAGCCTCTGGTCAGAGGCAGTGAACTCCCATCCTCCCTTACACAAACCGGTCCAGCTGTGAAACCCCCAATCCCAGAAAGGCCACATCCACCAGACATTCACGTGAGAAGCAGCTGAGGGGGTCTCATAATCCATCAAAGACCCCCCAAAGTGTTCCGCAGACTCATTCCTGAGGCCTTGCACCACAGCATTGCATGTGATGCAAAGTGATGCAACAGATGCAGAGTTTGCTGCAAGAGACCAAGAGATTGTGTCAAACTTCCCCAGCGCCACCTCCCCACCCCCCCCCCCCCCACCCCGAGAGGGGAGGGAAAGAGAGGTACCTGGGCATTCCCACCTGCCCTGAGCATATATTAATCCATTGGATTCTATGCTTCTTGGGGTACCCTCACCACCAAGAAGACCAGCTGGAACATTGTTGGGATCCATAGATTGGTGATATTTTCTTTATTCTGTCTCTGTCACTCTCTTTCTATCCCCCCACCTCTTTTCTTTCTCTTCCTTTCTCTCTCTCTCTCTCTCTCATATTTACTATCAAATAAAATCCATACTATTGACTTTGGCATATGGTCTCGTTTGGACCTTAATTCTGGCAGAGGCATTTCTAAAAACTTCAAAAACTGGACTGTAACACCCTTGTCAACACACTCGACACAAATCTTTCCTGTCCCTCTGTGAAGCAGGCATGACTTGGACACTGTTTCTGGGGCAAGACCCAAAAAGCTTGGCATGCTGCAAGGGGAAAAAGAAAGCAGGACACATGGATTTGCTCAGCTACAAAGAATTGGCTGGAAATGTAAGAGTTCAAATGAACTCTCCAGCAGGAGAAAAACACCAGGCCATCATAACAAACAACAGGAGATACAAGTGCACATTCACTCCAGCGTTGTCCTGCCAGACTCCTGCAATAAAGCTGGGTTTGGCAGAGGAGTGTGGGAGAGGAGGAGCTTAGTTCTCCTGGGGAGGGAGGTGCTGGCAGAATGAGATCAAAATGGCCCTGACTTGTAAAGCAGAAGTGGAAGAGCAAGAGGAGATATGATAAACCACCAATGCCAGCCAAGGAGACACTTAGGACTTGCTCAATCCCTGTCAATCAGCACTGGGGACTCCATTTCTCTGCAGGGATTGATGTACTTCGAGCAGTCATAGAATCAGAGAATGGTTTGGGTTAGAACAGACCTTTAAATGTCATCTAGTCCAACTCCACTGCCACAGGCAGGGACACCTTCCCACTAGACCTGGTTGCTCCAAGCCCTGTCCAGCCTGACCTTGAACACTTCCAGGGATGGGGCAGCAACAACTTCTCTGGGCAGCCTGTGCCACGGCCTCACCACCCTCATAGTAAAAAACTTCTTCCTTAAAACTAAATATGTAGCAATGAGTAGCAATGAACCATGATCTAAAAGGATTTTTGTTTTCCATTTTGGGGTCTCCAATGTCTGCTACCTGTGAACCCTGCTGAAGATTTTACAATGTTTAGGATGTTCACAGCTTCTTCTGTGTAGATCTTCTAGGGTCTAATAAGGACAGAAACCATATACTGGCCTTTACTCAGTGGGCATATTTATATTGTTTCCCTCTTTTCCTCTCCCTCCTTCAGAAAATATGTTGAAACTGAAGTATTTTTGAGACCGCTGATTTTCAGTCAGATTTGCTAGAAATTTGTAGAGGGGCTCAAGAAATACTAGAGGAAAAGCAGACAGTCCATCAGACAGATATATACTCCTTCCCACATGCTTCAAGAGCAACTGAACAAACTTCATCTACTTAGGATGCAACAAATCACTCCCACCTTTATCAAACTCTGGCAGCAAAGAAAAATTGCAGGCTTCAGTATTTCTTAGCAGCGGAATTATGTACTTGTATTTTTCCTTTGTGGTATCCTATTTCTGCAGAAGAGGGAGTTAAAGCCTGCAGCACTGATTTTCTGTAATTTATTTTGTGCTGGCTTCAGGGCGGTGATTCCTATGGAAAAAAAATGGTATAAATGAGTACAAATTGCAAATGATGTGGGTAGGAGATGCTGTGGATGCCTCTAATCTCTGACAGCCAGGGGAAAATACAGATCCTCACATGGAGGTGTAGTATCTCTGTGTGTCCCCAAGCATTACTGGTTGTACCATGATGGCGAGATAGTTTTATGGGTGTTTGATTTGACCAGCTTAAGCACCAAGGAAGGTCAGGCTGCTTGGTGTGTGAGCTGTCACGTGAACGGGAAAAGTTTCAGGGAACTGGTATGCCAACAAGCTCAGTGGACACTTATCACTGCGTCCCGCAGTGGTAGAGAGGAGGAGAGAGATCCAGCAGGCAGGAATTGTGCAGCAAGATTGATTTATTTAATTATTTTACAAACTCTTTTATAGACTTTTTTCTTCATAGTCTAATTGGACAAAGGATCTGCCACCCCCTGGGGTGATCGGCTAGAATCCTAAAACATCCAATGTCAAAATATTTTTCTACTGTACCATAAACATAGTTCTACAAGGTTGTCTTGGTTTTGAAAGACAGGTGTCTGCTAAGGAAGGCAGAAGCCTCCCTTGGAGTGGTAGATGTAACCCCTTTCCCTCCAAGTTATTATAATTTTGAAATCAAGGGCCTTTAGGCAAAGATGTGGGAAATAGGAATAACAGTTCTTTACTATTATATATATAACCAGTCAAACAAACAACAATAATTATGGCAATAACAGCAAACAATCACAAACCCAGTGCCAGCCTTCTCGGCTGTCAGGCCCTTTCCCCTCGGGTGCAGTTCTGCTCGCAGCCGGCAGGGGCGCTGGCGGCTCCCGGTGAGCAGGGCAGGTGTGATGGTTCCCCCGTGGCTGCAGGGGACGCTCCGGAGCGAGCTCGGGGAGCACGTGGCACTGGTGCCCTGGGATCCCGGGGGAGGGATGGAACAACGGCTTCACAAACCCCTGGACAGCTGGCCCCGGTGTCCGGCTGGACCTTCAGGAACAGCAGGCTGGAACGGCAGGCTGGAATGGCAGACTGGAGCAGCAGGCTGGAGCGGCAGGGATGAGCACAAGTCCTGGGTGGCAGACGCGATGTATCCAAGCAGGGAACCCCCCGGAGGTCTGGGCAGGCAGGGCGAGCACAGCTACAACGTAGCAAAGGCTCGAAGCAACAGCAGGGCAGGGTGGCCACAGCCCGGCCTCCAGCGGGTCAGGGAAGGTGGGCTTGGGGTCCTGGGATCTTTCTCCGCAGAAAGAAAAACAGCCGAAAAGAACTAGCAGCTTCTCTCTCCGAACGCAGAGAGCGAACTGACCCCACACCCAGGTGAAACAAAAGAGTAGCCAGGTCCTTTGTCTTTCTTAAGTACAGCCATTTGTCCCCTAGCAACATGCATATGGGAAAAATTCCTTTAACAGAAAAAAAACCCAAACTAGGACTAAACTAAAACCCCAACATTATCCACCCCGATTTTTTCCCATACTAACATGTTACATGAAACTTAACCCTTTGAACCATATAAATACATGCATCACCCGAATTACATACATATATACATGCTGATACTGATACAAGTACAGAGCCATGGGTAGTTCACCCTAAAACAAAGTCCCCTTGAGGTATGCATCGGGTTTCTCCATCCTTTTGCATCACCCACCCAGTGCAACCTGGTCCCTGAGCAAAAACAGCCCCACGGATGGGTTTGTCTTTGCTCAAGGCAAACTTAACCCAAACAGTTTTCCCAAGCATACCTCTCATGTGCACCACTGGAACCTTATCTCCATCTGTTGTTTGTAGGGGTTCAGATTGGGCAGGGCCTGCTCCGCTGGTGGAGCCTTGGGTGTTAACTAACCAGGTGGCTCTTGCTAAATGCACCTCCCAGTTTTTGAAAGTCCCCCCACCCAGTGCCTTCAAGGTGGTTTTAAGCAGTCCATTACACCGCTCAACCTTCCCAGCTGCTGGTGCATGGTAAGGGATGTGGTACACCCACTCTATGCCATGTTCTCTAGCCCAGGTGTTTATAAGGCCGTTCTTGAAATGAGTCCCATTGTCAGACTCAATTCTCTCAGGTGTACCATGCCTCCAAAGGACTTGCTTTTCCAGGCCCAGGATGGTGTTCCGGGCAGTAGCATGAGGCACAGGGTAGGTCTCCAGCCACCCAGTGGTGGCTTCTACCATTGTGAGCACATAGCGCTTGCCCTGGCGGGTTTGAGGCAGTGTGATGTAATCAATCTGCCAGGCCTCCCCATACTTGTATTTGGACCATCGCCCACCATACCACAGGGGCTTCACTCGCTTGGCCTGCTTGATCGCAGCGCACGTCTCACAGTCATGGATCACCTGGGAGATACTGTCCATGGTTAGATCCACCCCTCAATCTCATGCCCACTTATAGGTGGCATCTCTGCCCTGATGGCCTGAGGCATCATGGGCCCATCGAGCTAGGAACAGCTCTCCTTTATGTTGCCAATCCAAGTCTGTCTGGGACACCTCTACTTTCGCAGCCTGATCTACCTGTTTGTTGTTACGATGTTCTTCATTAGCCCGGCTCTTGGGGACGTGAGCATCTACATGACGGACCTTCACGGATAGCTTCTCTACCCGAGTGGCAATGCCTTTCCACTCCTCAGCAGCCCAGACTGGTTTTCCTCTGCGCTGCCAGTTTGCCTTATTCCACCTTTCCAGCCAACCCCACAGAGCATTGGCCACCATCCATGAATCAGTGTAGAGGTAGAGCTTTGGCCACTTCTCTCTTTCAGCTATGTCCAGAGCTAATTGGATGGCTTTGAGCTCAGCAAATTGGCTCGATCCACCTTCTCCTTCAGTAGCCTGTGCAACTTGTCGTGTGGGGCTCCATACAGCAGCTTTCCATTTCCGGCTAGCACCTACAATGCGGCAGGAACCATCAGTGAAGAGGGCATATTGTCTTTCACCCTCTGGTAGCTCATTATATGGTGGGGCTTCTTTGGCACGCGCCACCTGCTCTTCTTCTTCAGAAGATAACCCAAAAGTCTCACCTTCTGGCCAGTTCGTAATTATTTCCAAGATCCCAGGGTGACTTGGGTTTCCAATTCGGGCGTGCTGGGTGATGAGGGCGATCCATTTGCTCCAAGTAGCGTCGGTGGTGTGACCTTTCCTTTGAACATCCACCCCAGCACCGGTAGTCGGGGTGCCAAGAAGATTTTTGCCTCTGTGCAGGTTACTTCTGAGGCAGCTTGGACTCCTTCATAAACTGCCAAGATCTCTTTCTCTGTGGGAGTGTAGTTGGCTTCAGATCCTCTGTAGCTTCGGCTCCAGAATCCCAGTGGTATTACCGCAGGCCTGGGCCCTAGGGTATATCACCATGTCCCGCAGCCATAGGGAGGAGAAGGAGAGAAGATACAGCAAGCAGGAATTGTGCAGCAAGATTGATTTATTTAATTATTTTACAAACTCTTCTATAGACTTTTTTCTTCATAGTCTAATTGGACAAAGGATCAGCCACCCCTTGGGGGTGATTGGCTAAAATCCTAAAACATCCATTGTCAAAATATTTTTCTACTATACCATAAACTAGACTTTCCAAGGTTGCAGGTGGCTTGGTTGTTTACATTCCCTGCTACCTCTTCTCTGTGAGAGAAAAGTCTCTCACGGACTTAGAAAATAGCAAGAAAATCCTCGCTAGCAGCATTTTTGTATCTACAATTCCCCCTTTTTGTTTTATAAGATAGCAACTCTACTATTAATCCTAAATAGAAATCTATATCAGTTATTAATTCTAAATATGTCCTTAAGGCTTTAACTATCTGACTCCATAACAAGAAATTTAAGGTTCAGTCTCTGCTTGTGGAAGGACCATCCCAGTCTCTGCTCGTAGAAGGACCATCTGCCTGATGGTTGCCATCTTGGCCATCATCAGAAGAGTCATTAGGCTGATGATCTGCATTCTGGTGGCCATTTGGATGGTTGGCGTTCTGGTCATCATTTGGAGGTTGCCTGTTCTGCCTCTGGTGCCGTAGGTCAGGGCGAACGCATTTTGAAGGTAGCCACCATACCCCACTATCTGTGGAAACGCAAGCATACCTGTGACCCCAAACGATAAGCTCATGAGGGCCTTCCCACTGGTTAGTGAGTAAATTCTGTACCCAGACTTTTGCCCAGGGCAGCTGTCTCTTGCCTGTAGACTGCAATTAGAGAAAATTATTCAGAATAACAGGATTATTTGAATTTTGTGGTACTGTAAGGTGATTAATTGTATACAAAGCTTTTTCTAGTCGGCTTCAGTAACCAAATTCAAAGGTTCCTGTGAGAATCATTGAAAAGCCATGATAACAGCTCTTAATTCAACTAACTGAGCAGAGTCTGACTCG